>NC_092204.1:70013069-70219474 GCF_043381705.1 Parasteatoda tepidariorum | reverse complement strand
AATTAATTGGATTATGAGACAATTACAATAACTAATAGTCTGCATTGAAGTAATAAAATACCGATTTTTCTATATATTGAATTATTTTTTATCTCTCACAGGACCTTCTATGGGCCGAAACGAATGTTGCCCCCTAAAATTATTCCTCATAAGGCATACATCCCACCAGTTTAGTTCAAAATTGGCGAGTCACACTTCCCTAGTTTCCCTTGTAAGAAGCCTCCAAGTTCTTATGAAATTATAGAATCTAATCTATCGAAAGCTGTTAATTTCAAATACAATACTAATCCCACTGATCACATCCAAGTTAAATAAATCATAACCTAACCATTGTAAATAAAAACAAAAGAAACAATTTCTTTTCACTGAAGTGTTCAATTCTCTGATCTATCATCTTCGTTTACATATATTTACAATCTATAAAAATTTTATCATCTGATTTTGAATAATGAAAGCAAAACATTTGAAGATCTAGGGGAAAGAACGGTTCGACTATTTTTCACAAAAATGGCGATTTTATCCCCATTGGAAGCGCGTTTTGAAGATCACTAGATTTTTACATATCAATAGCAGGAAAATTGATTCTTCCTAAGAGTTATTACACAGTGAAGACAGGCCATGCTATTTAAAAACACAACCTGCCCATCATTTTTTTTCTCAGAAACCGTTCTACCCCCGTACATTTGCTAACACGTGACTGAAATTTTTATCTTGTTGGCTTTAGGTAAAATTCAAAGTTAAACCTCTCTAAAGTTATTGTTTATCCTTAAAAATACAATAAATATTTATTAATTTGCTTACCATCTCACTGTTATAGGTAAATAATTATTTTTACGTATGGATGAATTATAAGAGTTTGTCGCCAAATGGAACTCACTTGGCGATATTCCTCTCCTATACGGAGAATATAATTTTGGAACAAAGTCTGCTATTACAATATTTGCTGTCTTTTCCCCATCCCGTCTTCCAAAATTTTCCCAGGAGTCTTACCACCCCGAATAAAGGGGAGCACCAGAGCTTGTTTACTTAAATAAAGTGAACATATGAATCGACTTTTTAATAGTTCGTGATTCGTTTATTAATGCAACCTTTTCTCGTGGGGATAGATTCAGGTGGGGGGAAAGGAAGAAACTATCTTCATACATTTCTAAACAGATGATACACTTACTTTTCTCTTTGGTGAACTCTAGACGATTCTTCTTCCGAAAACATCATTATAATAAAGCAGAGTTTAATATTCTTGAAATATTAGTTAAACTATTAGAGAATTAAACTATTAGTCAATTTTCTATTTGTGAATTAAGAAAAATTTAAAGCCTTTAAGGTACCAAGAGAAAAAATAGTCTCCATCTATGGCGGATTTAGTGCAAACCGGAAATTTTTGATGTCTCTGAAAACAATTTATTGAAATCGGAGTAACAATCTCAGCTTGCGGTACTCAAACTGTAACTGCTTTCGCTGTTCCTTTCTGATGGCTTTGAAATCCAAGATCGCTTCTTCACTCTTTGGACATAGATCTATTTTTGTTTAAACTCTGTTGTAAGTTAAGAAAAAAAATCATCGTCCCTATGGACCGAGCTTGTTTGCATCTAAGTGCACACAGAATGGATGCCAAGCTCCCAGTGAGAACGTATGTCAATATCGCCAACTCTTGAAACGAAACTTTGAAATACGCAGCCTTCTTTTTTGCTTGCTTTCTTATTAATAATAATAACAGTTAACAACAATAATCAACTAACAACTAATAAGAAATAATAATAACGATATCTAAGAATCGTAGCAAATATACGTCTTTATGTTCCGTTTTAAAGAAACTGATGAAAGAAAAATAAATATTGTTACTTGCAGACGATTTTTTTTTCTACATCGAAACAAAAGTAAAACTTCTTTATCACGCATTTTATTTGTTTAGAGCATGTTAGCATAAGACAGGCCATTTTTAGTGGTAGAATTAAATCCAATTCTTTTGGATCTCCAATTATTCAGCGCCATATAGTTTCTTTTTTTTTTTAAAGAACGAATGCTCCCCTTATTTATCGAAATATGTCGCCAAGTCTAAGAATCCAGTAAGGCTACGAAACTACAACCTTATTTTTTTAACAATTCTATGATATATATCGTAAAATATAGCACGAATTACATTTCTGCCTGACGTGTTTAACTTTTAAATAACTCTTTTAAATAACTATACCACAATAGTCTTTTCTTAACTTGTAATGAAGTATAGAGTTGTGCAAATTTTGATAATTAGAATTCTGAAAATATGCAACGTAGAATTCACAATTTTAAATGTCAATAATGTTTGGGAATACAACAGTTTCAAATCCTTTATTCTTATATGATCTTATATGTTTAAATACCAAAAAATTGGGAAGCATAGCAATAATGTTGAAAAATGGAGGTATCATTATAACAAAAATTTAATTTGAATCGATGAGTTTAAAACTAGGCCCTCCTGAAAACATCCCGTCAGTTGTAAATTTGAGAGTGTCGTAACACAGGGGCAGAATTAAAAGCTCTGATTCTAAAAAACATTAATATAACTCGCTTTTTCTTCGACAATATTTCTGTATAAAAATAATTCTAGCACTGTAAAAAGGCGTTTCTTGAAATTGAGGTAAGAAATGCCAAATAAGTTCCGTAACAAATAATAGTTAGATTTGAAAATCCCATGTATTCAAAATTGATGCAGCATATACTTATTTTTGAGCAAAATGCTTAAGTGAGGAAAAATGTGTGAGCGAGAGATGTTCGTTGGCTACTGGCAGGACTCGTACCAAAGACCTCCGGGTACATAGCAGAGGTTGCTCTAACCACCACAGTTGCACACCCCATTTCAAGCAGAAATAGGAAGTTTTATATAGTGGCCGTTGCAGTGGCAAATCATAACATGAATTCCATTCTCTTAGAAGTTTTTAGAGTTTATCGAAAGAACCAAAAAGAGAAAATTAAATTTCCGATCTCTTGACTAAATTATTGGTACCATATTCTCCAAATTGCAACTATTTGTAACAGTAAAATTCAAAATTACTATGTTGGAAATCATTTTGGTATATGTTTACTCTCTGTAAACTTTCTGTATTTATTGCTACCATTTTTCAAAATTGCAACCATTTGTAGCAGTGAAATTGGAATTTAATTTGTTAAAAATTCTTTTGGTATATGTTTACTCACTGTAAACTTTCAGTATTTATTGGTACCATATTTTTCTATTTGAAACCATTTGTAGCATTGAAAATTAGTAAGTTGGAAATCATTTTAATATATGTTTACTCACTGTGAGCTTTCAGCAAATGGGAAAAAGAAATATATGATTTTCGAAAAGTTTAGGATCTCTTTTAATCAAATCAGTAATACTTTTAGGCAATAACGTAATTGACTAAGAATACATCACTTGATATAAATAAAGAAAACATCCCTTTTATCTTATAATGAATGTATGCATTGCATCTGGACTGGTAATAATTTCCTTTTTCACATCTGATCGCCAAATATTTGACTGCCAAGTTATATAACCCTTTTAACAACCAACAAGTGTCCAAGATATATCCAAAAACTAATTAAATGCATCAAAGAGTGAAGGGAATATTAATTAGGGGGCATAACCTCTCTGTTTTAACCCTTTCGCCTTCTCTGCACTTAAAATAAATATCTCTCCAACCCTTCCGTCAAATATTGACTTACATACTCATCGCTAGCTATATGCGAGAGTGTACAAACAATGGAAAACGTGTTTGTAGTCTTAGAAAGAGCGTAGATAATATAAAATGGAAAGCACTTAAAAATGAACACGTTATTCATTTATGTGGGTGTTTTGTTACTATTTATGTTGTAAAAAAGCATTCTAGTTGCTAATTCTTTCGCAGAAAATGCAGGTATTTATAACACGTGTTTTAATAGGATCTTTTAATTTGTAATAATTCATCTCACGTTGTGTTTAAAATTATATCACAAATTCCGTGAATTTAATATTACTTTGTTCTTTTAATATATCATTATAAAAAGAGTAAACACGGATATTTAATACAAATATTTAATGTAATTTTAAATAATGTACAGAATGCTTTTTAATACACAATAAAAAATGAAACATCCAAAATAACTTTTCATGTGGTGGCCAGATTTATAATTATTAATTTGCAATCCGATTGGTTTGAATGGTAGAACTTAAATCTGCTAATTAGTTACTTGAGCTTCAAGACGAAGAAGATCACGGATACTCATGCATGAGACTTATGACGTCAGTGCCAGCTGGTCGTTTATAAGCAAAATGGCTTTTTAAAGTTGAGCTAAGTTTCTCAACATAAGGTAGAATGTTAATTAAGTTAAAGTTAATTCAATACAGCGCCGTATCGCTCATCAAATTTGTTGAAATATAATTCTTTCTCGTTTACGTCTTTTACTTAACTTAGATTTATTATTTGTCAACATATTTTATTGTAACCGTGACATATTTTTGTTTTGTGTACCTGGCAATTTCGATCCAGAATTAGGTTGTTCCTGTTCTGCGTGGCTTCATGCTTGTCTTTCTGTTAAGTAAGAAATATGTAGTGAAAAAAATTGAAATCTTTGTGAAAGAACCTTCGAGTAAGAATAAGGAATGTGCACTTAAGAGAATTAATACTTGACAGGCTTGGCTTACTTTAAATAGAATGGAAAGAACTGTTACTAACGTAAAAAATTGCCACGTTTCAAAAATCAATCAGGATCGAGATACCCATACTACGTCACTTGCAAACATCCCATTATGATTACGGCAGACGATGTTTTAAATTGCGAAATCAGATACTAAAACGTACTTTTTCTGAAAATAACATAATTTCCCCGACGAATTTCGATTTTTTTTTTACTCTAAAAGTTATGTAAAATTTGAAAAATAGGGTCTATAATTTAGACAGAAAAATGGTAGAAAGTTTAAGAATGGTAATTCAAAATTTAATCAGAATAGGTCTCAAGAATTTAAAATCATTACTTTTTTTTCTCACATAGTGTGAAAAAATGAATGTATTAGGAAAAGTATTCGAGCAGATTTTTCGGCCACTCTTTCAGGGGCACCATATTAAGTGGACCAACGTTTCTCCCACTGAAAGGATAGATAGTTCCGAAAATGAAAGAACATCCATACCATATCCGGGATTAGAACCCAAAACCTTTCTGGTGCAAGGCCAGTTCCCTGACCCCTACTTAGTCCGGTCAGCCTGAAATAAGAAGTTGGCTGTTACATTCATCGAGAATTGATATATTTACATTCGCTCTTTGTAAAATTGACTAAAAGTTAATTGATTTACTTATTTAAAAAGAGATTGGGAATGATTAAGCATGAATATAAATTTATGAAAGAAATGCAAGAGCTTGGAAATAGATAATGTCTATAATGGCATCACAACATGGTTGAGATGAATTGGAAAAATACAGTCACATTCTACATTTGAAGCGAAAGTAGATATTTTATTTCAAAGTCTGATAGAAGATTTTTAAATGAAAGATAGATAGATATTGTGTATATTAGGAAATTAATAACGTAGTTGTATTTGAAAGTCTGAATGGAACCTAAATAATGTGCATTTGATATCCAGGCTGGTGTAAGAACTATTCGAAACATTTGTAATGAAGTATAGANCAGGATCGAGATACCCATACTACGTCACTTGCAAACATCCCATTATGATTACGGCAGACGATGTTTTAAATTGCGAAATCAGATACTAAAACGTACTTTTTCTGAAAATAACATAATTTCCCCGACGAATTTCGATTTTTTTTTTACTCTAAAAGTTATGTAAAATTTGAAAAATAGGGTCTATAATTTAGACAGAAAAATGGTAGAAAGTTTAAGAAAGGTAATTCAAAATTTTATCAGAATAGGTCACAAGAATTAAAAATCATTACTTTTTTTTCTCACATAGTGTGAAAAAATGAATGTATTAGGGAAAGTATTAGAGCAGATTTTTCGGCCACTCTTTCAGGGGCACCATATTAGGTGGATCAACGTTTCTCCCACTGTAAAGATAGATAGTACCGAGAATGAAAGAACATCCATACCATGTCCGGGATTTGAACCCAAAACCTTTCTGGTGCAAGTCCAGTTCCCTGACCCCTACACAGTCCGGTCAGCCTAAAATAAGAAGTTGGCTGTTACATTTATCGAGAATTGATATACAGTCAAACCCCGCTATAGTGAACACGGTTTATAGTGAACTCCCGGATATAGTGAACGAAATGTTCGTCCCCGTGCCTTGCTATACACGTATAACGTTATTTTTTCTGGATATAGTGAGCCAAAAAAATGAGGAAGTTGGATATAATGAACTTTTTCCTGTCTTCGACTGATTTTTTCTTCATTTTTTTTTGTAATAATTTTAAAATTTCTATTTCAAAATAAATACATATACCGATTTTTAAAATCATCTATAGCGGGGAATGTAGCGATAAGCATTTTTTCTTGTTTGCTTCTTTTATCTCACTTTCCCATCCATAAACAAACCATGCAGATGTTTCCAACCATTGGACACTAATATGTGTTGATAAGGCCCCCATTTCAACTCCTTTTTGTCAGTTCCGTTTAAAAAATCCTGTAAACAAGCGTCTCAAATTTAACTATGGCGAGCTGTAAACGTAAAACGTTCTTCATTTATGATAAAATGGGCATAATCAGAAAAATTTAAAATGGATGCAATCAAGCTGATATTTGCGGAGAATATAAACTATCCAAATCTGCAGTTTGTAACACATGAAAAAATAGGCAGTTACTAATTTCTTCTCATGAAAAAAATTTAGATGCCAGAAAAAAGTTGAGAAAAGCAGATCACAAGATCTTGAAGAAGCATTACTGAAGTGGTTCAGCATTAGAAGAAACCGCAATCTCTCAGTATGCAAACAAATGTCGATGAATTTGTTAAGCGATTTTATGAGACTACTTTAATGTGCTAAAATGGCAGTAGGCAGGTTTAAAAAACGGAATAACAGAAATTCAGGAAAAATTATCTGAGAGTCGGGAAGTGTTTCCATATCTGATGTTTGAGGATTGCTCATCAGCTAGAGATTACTAACTTTTTTTTTGTACGCAAGACGAAGAATAATAAAAAAATAACACATTTTCTGCATAATATTTTTAAGTCATTTATTTGAATAATGTGTAATAAAAGGGAGGATTTAAGGAACCTTAATTAAATTGTTTGTGTAACGGATATAGTGAACTCCTGGTTATAGTGAACCAAAATGTCGGTCCCTTGAAGGTTCACTATAGCGGGGTTTGACTGTATTTACATTCGCTCTTTGTAAAATTGACTAAAAGTTACTTGATTTATTTATTTAAAAAGAGATTAGAAATGATTAAACATGAATATAAATTTATGAAAGAAGTTCAAGAGCTTGGAAATAGGTAATGTCTATAATGGCATCACAACATGATTGAGATGAATTGGAAAAATACAGTCACATTCTACATTTGAAGCGAAAGTAGATATTTCATTCCAAAGTCTGATGGAAGACTTTTAGATAAAAAATAGGTAGATAATGTGTATATTAGGAAATCAATAACGAAGTTGTATTTCCAAGTCTGAATGAAATAGAACCTAGATAATGAGCATTTGATATCCAGGCTGGTGTAAGAACTGGAGATATATTCAAAACATTTCATAGAGTAGAAAGTAGAGAAGGTGCAATGTATGAAGTTGTAACTAAAAGAGTTGCTTAGGAAAAATTATGACTAGAATAGAGACTGAAGACAATTTTAAAAAAAAATTCAAAAATTAGATGAAGCAGAGATTAGAAATAGTTGAAAGATAAAGGGGAATATTTTGTGGTACATTTTGACATAAAAAATGAAATAGATAACAAATTTTGCTTCGAAGACCTAAAAAAGGGAAAGATAAGAGGAAGTTTTTGTGGAAAATACCGGTATCAGTTAATACTAGTCTGCTATGCTGTGTTAAAATAGTGATGATAATTGAAGAGCTGTGGGAATGAAAGTTTAAAATGACATTTTAGTTCAATTGTGTAAATTAGGTTTAAATTTACACTTCTCTGTTCTGTGTATGAAATAATAAAACTCAATGCATTATACCTTTATTTCTTCCGATTGGCTAAATCCTAAACATTTACTATCGCAATACTGGTCGCATAATTGGTATTTTAATTTACTGCCAAATACTTGAAGAAAGGATGTCTAAGGCTACATGTTGATTTTTTTGATGCCAAGTGCACATGTAACTTTCTTCAACTTCAAAAACGCGCAAAGTTTACCACTTAGTTCCTTTATTTACTGAAATCTTTGAAATTTATTGGCTTGAATAAGGAAATCCACGTTGTTCGGTTAAAGGAGACAACCGAGCGTTAACCGAGTCATTTCAATTTTCTAAGAAATAGCTTTTATATCTGTAACTTCAGTCTATAGCTGCTTAGTTTTTCAATCTAAAAAAAGATTAAACTTTGTGGAATATCTTTAAATATAAATTTACCTTCTAAGAAATAGCTTTTCAATCTATAACTTTTCATTCTATAACCACTAAGCTCTTCAATCTATAAAAGATTAAACTTAGGGGAATATTCTTAAATATAAATTTAGTTTCTGCGAAATAGCTTTTCAGTCCATAGCCGCTAAGCTCTTCAATCTATAAAAGATTAAACTTCGAAGAATATTTTTAAATGCAAATTTATTTTCTAAGAAACAGTTTTTCAATCTATAAATTATCAGTCTAATATAGCCACAAAATACTTCAATCTATGAAAGATTAAACTTAGGGAAATATTTTTAAATTTAAATACATTTTCTAAGATATAGCGTTTCAGTCTGTAGCCGCTAAGCTCCTCAATCTATAAGAAAGTAAACTTACTGGAATATTTTTAAACGTAAATTTACTCTCTAAGAAATATCTTTTCAATCTATAACTTCAATCTATGGCTTTTTCACCCTATAGCCTCTACACTTTTCAAACTATAGAAGATTAAACTTAGTGGGATATTTTTAAATGTGAACGAAAGTTGTATTTCAGCAAAAGAGTGCAAAAAAGCATTCAAGAGAAGTTGAGTTCTAAAGACCATCCATAAAGTTTTCTCTGATACAGTTTTTTTTTTTTTTTTTGTTTATTTGAACCTGTTCAGACTTTAGATCTCGGCCCAACACACTATATTCTTATGCTATTCTTATCTGAAATAAAAGAAAACTATGGCAGAAAATAGGAAAGGAATTAAGTGGACAGGATTTACTGAAGCCTCCATTTTCTTTTCAGAAATGACAGAATCTGGAGTCAGGACTTCCATTTTAAAACTTCGGTCAGCGTATAGGAAATAGGGGAAAGGGGGTGCGAAGTATTCTTCGTTTTTCTGGACATCACCCACCCATCACCTTGGTAGATACCCTGAGGACACTTCTTCAAATTCCCCAGGGCCTCAAATTGAATTTAATGTCAACACAGTCCGAAGGATGGCGCGCCAACTGTTTACCGCGAAGACTCACGGGAGAATACTAATTGCGGGATCTTCAAACTGTGAGTTTCTTTTTCACTCTCTAATCCATGAAGTAAAAGTACAGAATCGTCCCTCTTTTTTATTCCCCCTCTCTCTCTCTCAACTCTCCATCCCTTTCAATCTCATCCTTTTTTAGAGAGTTTTAAGGCATGGCAGGGAAGAGGGGTGGAAGTGAAAAGATGACTTTCTTGTGTTTATCGGCTTTTAGGGGACTTTTAGTTTGTTATCCTTTTTTTCTCTGCTTTTTTGTTTCTCTCTTCCTTTCGTTGCGTGTGTGTGTTTGGAATCCGATGGTAAGGAATTTTTATAACTTTTTCTTTTGTTTGACCTATGCGGATGGTACTATCTAAGGCGTTGCGCAATTGTAGCCTGAAGGCGTCCCTAACTTCAGGTATTTTGACGAAGGAAGAAACGAGCGAAATTTCTCTTATTGAATTCCGTGGACAGCAGATGCATTTTCCAAGTAAAAAAAAACTCGTTTTTCTTTTTGGGAACCATTTTTTATTGTTGCTTTTGTAAACTTTCGATTCCCGAACGCTTGATTGCTTGCGATTCTTATTAAAGACTTCGCAATGTCACGTAATAGTTGTAGTATAAACTAATCTATAAGAAGGTTGAAATTGTTCATTTAAAAATAAAATAAGGTATTTTATTTCAGTCTAAGGAAAAGCATACATTTTGGAAAAGCAAATTAGTTTTCTTCTGCACATTTCTCCTACACACTAAAAAAAAATCAGTTAAATTTTAAACCATTACGTCGCTACCTTGAACTATAATATCGTACACATTCACTACAACTGTAACAATGGCAACAATGTGTTAAAGGGAATCATAATTCCACATTCGAGTTAAGCCACGGCATCATGTAAACAATTCTAAGAAGTATGACAATTTGATATAACTGAGCACCATGTTAAGGTAGAGCCAAATTTGAACATTATGTGTGTTCTCTACAGCAAGTTTCGAAAATTTCTAACGGTATCCATATCATGCATTCCGGGTGTAATTCAATGACCATTTTTAATAAGCATGTTTAGAATCTTTGTAAAAGATAAAATCAAAGCATTTTTACATTAAAGATTACAATCTAATATTTATGTAAATGGAAAATATTACCGGACCTACCTTGAATAATCAATATCGGGACTAATAAGAGGAAAGATAATAATCATATTAGTGCGAGTGGTAAACGTTTACCTTTCGTTAGGGTACTTCCTACTTTGCAAGGATTCTAAAAATCTATATTAAGAGTGGTTATCACAGGATATGAATTGAAAAACGATTTCTCACATTTTTAAATTCACTTCCTGTCCTTTAATCTATTTTTGGTTCAAGTATGCATTAATTAAGTGCGAGACATTTTCCCTTTGCTCCTTGTGGGGATCGCGCGACCTATTTAACAAACCAATTACAATTACTAAGATTTCCCTTATTCCCTAAAGCGAAGCACTTTACGGATTTACTTTGCAAGTTTTTCCTTAACATATATTGAGACAACAATTGGGTAACTACTTCTACAGCTGTTCTCACTTTCATAATTAATAAATAAATTTTATACCCTCTTTCCCTGCCTAAGACCTGTTTCTATCCTTCCACTCGGCTATGTATATATATATATATGTAAAATGTTGCAGTCGGACCGAGCAGGAAAACAGACACAGGATTTTAATTAAATCAGAGTAACTTTTATTTGAACANATATATATACCGTCAACTAATTATGCCTGGTACGTTCCCTACTGCTTCATTTCTTAGACTTGGCATAGAAAGAAACATTTCAAATAAGAATCGTTAAAACACGTCGAACACATAAATCGATGCTCTTTTGCAAAATTATCGTGTAAAAATCAAATTTCTTCAAATTGAAGCAAACGAATTTTTGATCAGTTAGTGATAGATACGGAAAAGAATAACATCATCCATTTTTCTATTTAGTTAAGACAAAAATCTTTTCTGATTGTTGAAATGTTGCTTAAGGAACGAATTATCAGTTATGCTGATCGAAATGATATTTTTTGCTTTCATTCATATATTTTGAAAGTTCGAAAAATATTTCCATTAGTCCACCATTTATAATTTAGTCTTTTTTTTTTTAAAGTTTCATTACAATTTGAACAAAATAGCGTGCAATAGAATGCAAAAGAAATAACTGAATAGGAATTGATAATTCAAACAAACAATTAAAGCATTAAAAAGTAATAAAAAACAATAAAATAAAAGATGTGTGTGTTGACAAGACAGCACTTCTTCAGGGGACACACTGCCCACAAACACGCAGGAGCCTTTTCTGTATTTGTAAATTAGATTCATTTTCTGAATAGGAATAGAATAATAGAAATTTTACTGATTCATACATATGCAGTAAAATGGTTTATTTATTTATCAAATTTATACTGGTGCGTTCTAACCTGGTTAAGTTCATCACCTGTCTAAATTGTTCTTAGTAATCAAGCACCAAATTTTTTTTTTAAAAATAGTTAGATCACCTATTTATAAGTTGACCACGTGGCTAAATTGGTACATCACAAAATAACCAAGTTATACAGATTTTACAATAATCCTATTTTACAATGTAAAAAAGTTGTAACGTAGACAAAAATTCTTTTTGAAAATTCTACAAAATTTTTAAATTCATGAATAAAATTTCGTTTTTGAAATTAAACAGAAATTCAGAACCAATATCATCGTCTTTTTCTTTTAACATATTTTACATTATATATTTTTAATTTTTAAGATTGTTATCAATATTTTTTTTCATTTATTATATTACAACTGCTATTAGACAGCAGACAATATGATAGTATTTGGGTAGTAGAAGTGCTCTAAACCAATGTTCTCCAACCTCCGGGCCGTAGATCAAATGGTAACGGGCCGTATAGGAACATTAAATTATTATCATTTCATTCATAATTTAATTATTATCAAGGTTAACCGGGAGCTGAGAGACATTACCTAAAGTTGCACCAATATCACGCTTGTAATTGTATTTTAATTTGAAGGCATGTTTAAATACTAAACTTAAACTTAAAATTATTAAATCAAAGAAATTTAAAATATGAACAATCAACGTCCCCACCTCAGCAGCTGCGGTAAAATTATTAAGCATTGACCGATCTGCAGTGATAGAAAGGTTGGGGAACAATGTTGTAAACCACACCACACCATTACAAAATTTGAAGGAAGAAAAAAAAGTAAGGAAGAAATTAAAATGTTTACTTTTTTTCAAAATCTATTTTTGTAAAATTAATATTTAATATAAAATACATTAAGTATTTTAAAATGGGCCAAGTAATATCCTAGTTTTATATGTTATTAATGGTGAACTACAGAAAAGCTGGCGAAATTTCTTCTTATGGCAGAAATATTTATCACTTTACTTCAGACCGTAATTTAACGGTCAATTAACAATTTGGATTGATAAAAAATAACATTTTAAATGTTTTTAGACTAATTATTATAACACCTGAGATTTGGTATGAAACTCTTTCATATTTACTTAATGCCTATCACAACTTTTAATGGCGTATTATGCGCAGTGTCACATATTATCGTAGAAAAAGAATTATATTCATCTGATCAGAAAAAAAAGAACGGATATTACTTAGTCATATGGCCACTGTTCTTCTTCGATCTCAATTGTTCCTAATTCTGAAATATAAATTACAATTCCCATTTACAAGATTCTGAGTCCTTCGGGAAAGCTTGGGTTCAACCCCCCATGCTTTGACAGGCCTATGTCACCGCCAATAAGGATTTCGAAAATCATGTTTAATCTAAAGTCAACCTCTTCCGGAGCAGTGTTGCCAAAATGGCAACACTTAATACAAAAATGTTACAGACCACTAGAAATGTAAAACTATTTGTTTCTTAGCGTTCACCAATTTTTAGCTCCCGCTATTCCTTTAGCTACCAAGAGATAAAGTATGTCTCTTCAATAAGAATACACTGTCTGACGCCACATTTGCTAATGTGTTGCTTGACTAAAATTTGCAAAGAAAATTTGCTGTTCAAAGGGTAAAACCACTTTACACCGTTACCGTTCTGTAAATAAACAATATTTAAATGGTTATAGAATGTAGACCGCACTACAAAAAGGTAAAAAAATGAGAAAAGAATAAAAAAATATCTCCTTCTCCAAACATTTAATAAAGCAATACTCTCTAAGTAAATTCAATTCTTTTTACGAGCTAGAAATTATATCAATTTAAAGGAATTAGTTTTTCTGAAATTGTTTCATTTCATTAATATTTATAGACGAAATAATCTTTTGAGATTAGCAAGAAAATATCTGAGTAACACTATCAGTTACATTGTCATTGTTCTAGAGTGTTTTCAGAATACATTCTTAATTGAAACGAAGAATAAGAAGAAAAAGGTCTTATTCTCTCGACAGAATAAAAAGGCGTTCGCTTTTGGAATTGTCACCCAAAGTGCTGAGTGCGATGTGATGAAATTGCTTTCTCGCTTGCAGCCCAGTGATTAACTTAATGCCCTTTTTACCCCTTCGAATAAGCAACGAATGGAAGTCCCTGCTAATGCATCTGTGATTGGCAATGGACACTACGTGGTTAAGTGAGAAGGCCACTCTTAATTTAGATTGTTTTTTTGTTTGCCTATACATATACAATCAGAGGTTAACATGTCCCTTCAGAATCCTTTTCATTATAAATAGAAGATAAGCATAGAATACAGACAGTTAAAATACATTGTTCAAATGAAATTAATGTTTGTAAAACTAATAAATAATTTTCATAATTTATTCTAAAAACAATTACTAAACAGATCTTAATTATTTTTAACCAATTAATGACTAGAGTGCCTTTTTAGAAAATAAAATGCATAAAATATCTTCGGGTAAATAATAAATGAAAGTTCTTGCTAATGTATCTGTGAATGGCAATGAGCAGTACGTGGTTAAGCGAGAAGGCCACTCTTAGTTTAAATTGTTTTTGTTTGTCTATACATATACAATCTTCGTTTGCCTATACATGTACAATCTTTTCAACTTATTAACGCCTAACTTTGCTTTTTAGAGAATAAAATGCATAGATCAACTTCGAGTAAATAATGAATGAAAGTTCCTGCTAATGCATTGGCAATGGACACTACGCAAGAAGGCCACTCTTAATTTAGATAGCTTATTGTTTGTCTGTACCTATACATTCAGAGGTTAACATGTCCTTTTAAATACTTTTCATTATAAAGAGTACAATACTTAATAAATACTTTTCATTATATAGAGAAGATAGGTATAGAATGTAGACAGTTAAAGATACATTTTTCAAGTGAAATTAATGTCAAGTGAAAATAATGTAAAACGAATTTTCAATTATCATAATTTATTAAAAATACTAAATATTAAACAGATGTTTATTTTTTTTAACCAATAAATGCATAGGGGCAGCTTCTCGAGAATAAAATACATAAAATACTTTCGAGTAAATAATAAAAGACAGTTCCTGCTGATGCATCTGTGTTTGGCAATGGACACTACGTGGTTAACCAAGAAATCCACTCTTAATTTAGATTGCTTGTCTATATATCAGAGATTACCATTTCCCTTCAGAATGCTTCATTATAGAAGATAATCAAAGAATACAGGCTTTTAAAGGTAATGTTATTCAAATGAAATTAATATTCGCAAAAATTAAAAGGAAATTATACAATTTATTAAAAACGATTATTAAAGATATCTTAATTTCTTTTAACCAATTACTGTCCATAACGAACTTTTTTAGTAAATAATTTATATTGGGAAATAAGCGAAAGTAAGCAAGTTAGTTTAAGCTTAATTTCTAAGTTGTTTTACTACCACTAGGAGGCTCAGCTCATCAACCCACATGGTTTCCTGGCATTAATCATTGTGTTTTTTTTTCCCTCTCAAAACTGATATTTCTTTTTATAAAAAAAAAATCATTTTGCTTAGAAAATATATAATTTTTAGAATTTTATGTAATACCATTTTGTTAATATGCTAATCGGAAAGAAATGAACAACTGCTTGGAAAACAAAAAAAATTAACTTGAAAAAATATTTAAATTTAAGAATACAAAATATGTGATTCAATAAGGAACAATAAATGAGAAGTAATTTTATTTGTAGAAACTATGTAACACTAACCTTAGATTGTGTAGCAGTTAAAATTTCAGACCATATTTAACCTCGCTTAAGTGTTTCAGATTTTTTAAAATTTCGATAAAAGACTTAAGGTTTATATGTAGCAATATTTAATAATTCATTCTCTTATTTTTTTACAACATGAATTTATTTTTTGTGTCACTTTTGACATAAAATCAAGCGTAAGAGATAAATGTTTAAGCAACAATGGATAAATAGTAATTATTTAAAGCAAAAAAAATGAGGAAAGATATCGCAAATCGCAAAAAGTAGGGGAGAGTGGGGTCAATTGTAATAGAGTACGATTGTAACAGAGCAAAAATTTCGAGTGTCGGGTTCTAGATTTGGTTCCTAGGTGGCGCACAAGGTGTATTTAATAAATCTACATGTACACCCCTGCTGGCAACCATTTTTATGTACTTTTGAAAGAGTTACATCACAAAAGATATTTTCACGCTACGCAAGTACTTTTTTTGGTATTAGAATATTATATTGTAACAAAGTAATTTTGTTTAAACAAATAAAAATTATTAACCGAATATGTAAGTGGACACCTTAATTAACAAAAAAAAAGATTAATTTTTTTAATTAACTAGCATTGTTTTTAACAAATGAAGCTGAAATGGCGTCTTGGGCACGATTGTAACAATAAGTAAAGGGACAATTGTAACTGCTGAAAATAAATAATCTTACGTTTACAAACCATTACTTAACTCTTTAAGAGCCACCAATAGTTTCCTATATCATTTATATTATGTTGCATGTGCATTATTTTATTTGTCACCTTTCACAGCATAAATTAAAATTTTTAACCCCTTAAAGTTAAAAGTTTAACCCTTTAGGTCTCTGCTCATTATTATTTTTACTCCTAAAATATCACTACTATTTTGATCAATAAAAAAATATATCACAACTATGATAATATGTATAATTAACTATGTTTTAGTTGAATTTATGAACTGTTACAATTGACCCCGTAAGTGGGGACAATTGTAACAAGTGCACGACTGTCAAAAATTGTTAATAACTAATATAATAACATTTTAAATAAGGTATTTTTTTTTTTTTTTCTAGTAGAGGATAGACTACTTTACTCGTCTTTCAATTAATACTAATAATATATTGGATTTTTTTGTCAGTTAAAATAGTAAATTGGATTTTTTTGTCAGTTAAAAAGTAAAAAATTTTACAATTGACCCAACTCTTCCCTACTTAAAACTTTAGAAGAAATTAAAATTTTGAAGAAGAAAAAAAATTTCTAGTTAATTTCAAATTTCAACTTAATTATATTTTAGCCCGCACATCAGCCCATACAATACTTTTATTCAACAAGTTTAACTGTTGATAATTCTCGAACGAATCCAATCTAATCTTAACTTTCCAGTCACATCAAACGAAAGTATGAATATTGAATCTTGAACGAATCGAATCTTAATTTTTTTATTCCATCACAACGCATCTAAATTTTGATTAAACACCTTCCTGAATTCAAGTTTCTAAGTCATACACTTTTTCCGCACTAAAACAAAATACAGCATAAATCAAAAACAGAGAAAAAAATCGCAACGAAAGCAGTAATATTCGCCATAAATTTCAAACGATAAGAATTTCAAAAATATAAAAAATGAAAATTATGAAGTTTAACAACTAATAATGCTCGAACTTATTATCGAATGAAAAAAAATTCTATTGTACTCCCTGTGCAATTTTTTTAATTACCTTCGTAGATTCAAGCTTAGGTTCAAAATAAAATACAACATTGAATTAAATACCTAAAACAGAGGCTTACGTTTACGACTTTTTAATATAGAGAGAAATAAAATGAAAAATATCTATAAAATGCTTACAGTTCTTTCAAATAATTTTAGAATTTGAAATTTTTTGAAACTTTTGCATTATGTTTCAAAAGTTTAGACGTTTGTCTACGTTTTCAAATTTTATATTATTTTATTACCGTAGTTGAACAGCCGACCCAATTTTGGGTTTATGAATACCAATGCTCATCTGCATAACCTCGTAATTTTAAATCCAATCCGGAAGACATGTGAACTACTGGATCAAGTATTGGGAGAAATTTGCCTTCGTGGAAGACTTCTTGATGGAACTAACCCGCATTTGCGTTACTTGGTAAGGAAAACCCCTTCGTGGTTTTCCTTATCCCCAAGCTCCCACGGTTAGCCTGATGGCAAGGAGACTCTAACCTATGATCCGTCTACCACTGAGAATATTTCTACGTCAGCACTGTGATCGGTGCGAGCCGGGTGCGGAATTCATATCAAGCAGCCATTGCTGGGATTCGAACCCTGTTTTGAAAATATTGTCTTGGAAGATTTTTGTCATAAATGCATTAAGAAATACTAACAATTTGCAAAATACAACGATATTGTGAACATAAAATTTAACAAAAATAAAGTGCGAGATAAATATCAAAATTGGGAACTTGTCTGATCTAATCTCAATCAAAAACTTTTCATTATTTTGTACACAATATGTGCATGCATAATTAAAATGTTAAAAAAACCGAAAAGTTTAATCGGTTTTCATCTTTAGAGAAGAGTGGAGACATTCTTTCCTTATCTTCTTGTTATACATAAATAATTTTGTGTAAAATTTAAATATTTTAAAAACAAACTTTTATTTTAATAGAAAATATTTCCCAAAGCTACAGCGACAATATTTTTTTTTGTTTTTACGACACTTTTTCATCAAGAAAAAAAATTCACATAGAATATACATTCAGAAATTGAGAATTTGATTGGCTCATTTAAAGTAGAACGATCAAACCATATTCAGTAGGAATGTTTCTACTGAATGTGATTTGGTAAAAATCATGAATTATATAATTCTTCTAATAAGATTTTAATTTTTACTGCAGTTTAATTTTCAGAAAGAAATATTGATAAAAGAATTATTATTAAATAAAGAATAACGACGTCACATATAAAAAAGCCTACTATTTAATGAAGTTTTTTAATATTAAATAAAAGCCATCTTTAAATTTTTTACTTCAATCAGTGACATATTTATGTTTCATGTTTAATCGTCTTTTTCTGCAAACCAGATTTAGGGACTCATCGTAACGATAGTAATAGGATAACATCAGTGTTCTTAATTTTCAAACCACTCAGCATATTTAGTAACATGTCTTCTACTGAAGAATACCTATGATTCATTGGGTTACATTCGTCTCAGTTACAACACTAATATCAAACTCCAATTCATGTTTGATTTAACACGCATACTGAACTATTTCATCGCCACTAATATATTCATGATATGTGCAACTAACTGATTCATCCGTGTCGGAATCGTTAGTTTCAGAACATTAGATTTAATACGAATACCTAACAATTTCATCACCTCCAAATTGTTCGCGTTAAGTGCATCAACATCAGACTTATCATGAATCTGATACACTTATCATATATTTGATTCACTTCTCATATATCTGATATAATCTAATGCTCTTATTACTTTTATCATGTCTGTCTGAATTATTAGATTAAAATTCTGTTTGATGCAATACTCATTGAACAATTTCGGTTCCTTGGGGTATTCATCCACTTTTCCATCGAGGTTAATATCTTCCTTACCTGTACTATGCATGATTCTTTATCGCCTTACGAGATCATCGCCAACAAAACCAATTATTTTTATTTTTTGAAATGCCGGATGCTATTTAGGCAAAGTATGAAATAATCGTCCTGATGAGGTTATTATGTAAATGATGTGCATGTTACTGTGAATGACCGAAATCGGTGGTTGTTGACTTTCACCGGTGAATGTTGACAATCAAATTAGTCGCTTTGGTGAATGTCCGAAATATTTATTACATCCGATTTGATATTAATTTATTCGTGGATATAATTACATTTATTCGATATTTTAATACTTACTGACGATAGATTAGAACAAACATCAGTGTTTGGAATATCGGGCAAATATATACCAGGCAATGGCACTTGACATTAAAAAAGCATCAGTGTAGGGTATACCGGGCAATGGCACTTGACATTAAAAAAACATCAGTGTAGGATATACCGGGCAAATGTATACCGGGCAATGGCACTTAACCAGACCTAGTATGACTAGACCTTTGGTAAATGTCCGAAATATATACTAGGTCTAGTGCCACTTTTGCTATAGCTTAAATATTTAAAAAAAATTAAACAAAGCGTTTGAATCAATTTTAAACTGATAACGAAATTATTGCTTTAAAATTAAAAAAATTATAATAAAAACTGCGCCAGATAAGAGTAATTGAAGTAGTTGCTTTATACAGCACATGTGCGGAAAAAAATTTTTTAAGAAAATAATCCAGGTGCATCTAAAAGTGGATGAATATCCCAACAATTTCACCTCTAATTTATTCATGAGACAGCTAATTTATGCATCATACGTATTACTCTTGTCCCAGTTTAACCAACCTAAAACTTCCTCAGAAGTACTTTCAAATTGCGGGATTTGCAATGAGAATGAAATAAAATGCAACGCGTCATTAGTTAGTTTCCTAATCCATCTTCTCTTCTAAATTGTTCCACTATAACTATTTCCAACTATGTCTCAAAATAGCTTTTTTACATAATTATTATATTTTATAAGCTTTCTGCCTGCAGCTATATTGAAAGTGGCATTCGAGCCGCTGCGTAAGACTTTAAAAATGCAACAACATTGATTATTATAATAACAGCTTTGAAATAAAATTAATCGATACAACTTTCCAATCGGTTCTGTCAATCCATAGGTTGAAGTAAAAATAAAACGCGAATCGGAATGCTTTTTTCACGTATCAAAAGAGCTGAAGTGTCGTATAAACCGAAGTATCGTATAATCTGAGTTCTTCAAATACTGTATTTATATTTTAATTTTAAATTACATCAAACGTAATGCATGATTAAACTTATAGTTTATCGAACAACTCTTATCATACTTATAGAAGAGAAATAAAAATGTATGGGATTTGTTTTAATTTGAATAATTGAAATAAATACGAATAAAGTAAAAAGCACTTTCGGACAACTGCAAATCCCAAAGCATTAGCAATTCTCTCTCATAATCAATTGTATTTCATGTTATAGTAACGACATCTAGCGAGAAATAGTGTCAACTAAAAGTATGTCTAGGGAAAGTGATAAAAAGGCGGCGTTTATGACGTGGAAAGTAAGAAAACCCGGGCGAAACCATAAAAATTGCTGATGTAAAAACAAAACCACGGTAAACAATTTCAGCCGATCGCATTATTGGAGGAATTACCCGTAATAAAATCGCTTTAACTTTTCGCTTTTCCATTTACTTTGCCATTTCGTTCGATTTACGCGAAAGGAAGACACTCTCAATCACTCCACATTTATTACACCCTCTCATTCTATCTCCTAAATACTTTTATGAAAATAATAATGTCAGTGACTTAAATGTTTAATAGCACTTTCATTCTAAATATTACTTATTTCGTACAAAAATTTTTTTTTATCATAATTTGTGTTAGTTGAACGCATCATTGGAATAATATAACGAGAAGTCAAACTCTTACAAAAGGTTACATTTTTTGCCACCTAATTGATACTTAATATTATTTCTAGATAGGTACTTTACAAGCTTCCTTACTTTCTCCTTGATAATGGCATAATACGCTGACACATGTGTCAGCGTATTATGCCATTATCAATCATGTAATAGCCAAATCGTAAAATTTTCATCAAAAAAGCTCTCTTGAACAATTTGAAAATGTGACTTGTAGTAATTTTATTCTAATCCTTACGACTGTAACAGAGAAAGGGTAATATCTGAAGATAAAAAGCAACATTTCTCATTTGCTGACTATTTAGAAACAAAATGATCTGAGAGAAATAAGCGCCATTTCTGTAAACTATCATTTTTCGAAATATGGGGACAAAATTTTCCATCGTATTGTTTTAAGAATAAATATTGCTCTCATAGATTTGACAGAACTGTGTTTATTGAAATATCCATCAAAATATATTCATTACTTCGTCCAACAAAACAAAAATTCCTGCTAAAGGTTCTTTTTTTTTTGGATGATCTCAATTCATGTTTAATAGGATTTAAATCATTATCATTCGAAAAGTGGTCCATGCGTTTTTACACTTTTTTAAAGAAAATAGGTGGAGAACGTTTTTATAGTTGAAAAAACTTTTTCCTAACTATTTTTATTCCTTTTTAGTGAAAACATCTTTAAGAATGCTAAGGCATTTATAAGCTTATTTTCCGAGAGCAAAAGAAAAAAGATATTTGTAGATGTTTTCTGATTTATATTTATTCAAAGCAAGGGAATGTGTAGTATACAGTACTATAACAATCAGGATTATTAATTCTGAAATGTTGGGAGTGGGAAAAGTGAAGTTATTTTTTAATTTTTTATTAAAAAAAATAAATAAATACATAAAATACTAAATATTTATGATATTTTTGAACCTCAGTGCATAAGCTAATCAATAAATGTTTAAGTTAATGTGGAAAATGTTAAAATGTTGTAAGCAATTTAAACAAAATTATTTAAATACACCTCACTTATTTTTAATACATGTAATTTTACTAATTTACGGAACAAAAGAAAAAATTTATAAATACGAGCACATTTGAAGTGTTAAGTGTGTGAAGGAAACAGAAAATAATTTCAAGATCATCCTTTTCACTTTTCTATGCTATACACATTATCATATTTTCATTTATACAGGGTGTTCCGTAAAAAACCACCTTTGATTTGTTTTTTTATCAATTATGAAAACAAAACAAAAAAACACTCAGACACGGGGTCGCAAATGAATATTTAACCGACGAAAAGACAAAAATGCTATCAAAATCTGATAAATCACAGTATAGGTGGGCGAATGTTATAAACAAGGCAGAGAGAATTTAAAAGATGATTATTAGAAACACCTACAAGTTTCAATCTCCAATTAAAACTGTTTTGATGTTTATTACCATTATCGTATTTTATACGATTTTGATAGCATTTTTGTTTTCCTTCACTTTAAAAAGCATTGGGGTAAAAATGTATGGTTTATACATTTTTACCCCAATGCTTTTTTTGCTCTTATTTTTGATAAGGATTCTAAAAAATACATATTAAGGACGAACTTTGCAAAACAACCTGTGCAATAATTTTATGATACTGCATGCGTGAACTAAATTTCCATACTGTTAAAATGTAATGAGTATTATGTTCAACAGATTTCATAAATTTCTGCAAGCTATAAGAGACATCTTTCTTTACGACCGAATTTAATAATCAAAAGGTTTGCAAACGGAGAGGGGATGTTAAATATGATTTTAGCAATCTTTATTATTATTTCTTTTTTAAATAAACTGTTCTTGAAAAAAAAATTTCTACTATCCAGCGTAAGTTGAAGCCTTGAAAATACAATGCCATTGCCTGTTTAGATTGAAGGAGATGTAGTGGGAGTTCCAATGGATTTTTCTGACAAAATTATATTAATATAATTCTGTTTGAGACATATTTAAAAAGCTAATTTAGTATTATACATTTACTTGTTGTTAAGAGTTTTGAAGATCATCCTTAGCTATTGCGTAATTTATGTTAGAAGAACTTTTAAGCGTCAATTCAGTTTGTTTTCAGTTTTAACAAAAATAAAATTTAAAAAAAATAAAATTAAAAACACACAAATATGCAACATTGAATTATCTAATCAAAATTACTCATTTCATTATAACTTTAAAGCGTTGAGAAAAATCTGCAGAAGTTCTAAAAATTATCACGTGTTTCTCTCTCTCTCTCTCTCTTATAATGAAACATATTCTTCATTCCTGATCCTCATTAAAGGTATCATACTCAACCATCAAAACTTTTAATTGGGAACAAAAGTACATAGTTCACAGCATAAATTATTTATTCTTTCTTAAATTATAATTCAACAAAAACGGAAATGTTTTCACCTTTACAAATTGATACGGTTACAGTAAATTTGCAGAATATTATTTTCTAATAACGTGTTTAAAACGATTCTTCTAAGAGTACACATCATTGTTGTTACACTGTAAATAAATAGCTGTAAATTCTACAGAAGACACAACATATTTATAGCAGAAAAAAAAAGTTTCAAGATAAATTCGGATTTTTTTCTGTTTTTTATCCTTATCCGCCAGCTGCAAAAAATTCCCCTTTTTTTATCCAGTGACGGTTCAAAACTGTTTTTCACAAAACAGTTTTTATCCGTTTATCACCCAACTCACAAACGGATTAAAACTCTCAGTTCAAATTCTAGTTTTTGCCATGCAGTTTTGCTCACCGTTAGATAACTTTATTTTATTTATTTATTTTTTCAAATCATTTTGCGATTATTTTCTATACTTGCTCTTACTTTTCTGCAATTATTTAATTGTTTTAAATATAGTGTAAATAAAAAAGCGAATCGACTTTATTGTGAAATTGATACTCTATCTGATTATTATCCATCTTTAGATATAATTTTACGGTAAGTTATATTTTTACAAGGGTGGGGGGCCACTATAGTTTTAAATATTTTTACTCTTTAATACGATTCCAACAAGTAAAACTTTTACGGTAAAGAAAATGTAAGATTTTTCTTCAAAACTAAACAGTAGAGTTGCCTTTTTCTCAAGGGATTGAAAACTCGCCTCCTTATGAGGTGACCCGAGTTCAAATCCCGGATTTGACTGATCATACGAATTCTGCTCTCGGCTCGCCCCGTGACTGACATAGTTATTTTATAGAGGGTTTACTTTTTCTTTAAAGTAACAAAGTTAGCTTGCTAAAATACTTATCTTCTTAAAAAATAGGCACCCGTTATTAAATAACAGCATTTTTCTGTGAAATAAACGCTTTTATACTGGCAACACGAACTGACAGTTTTTTTCTGTAAATTTAACTGATCGTAGAATGTAGTACAGTGGGGAACCGATTATCCGGAACGATCGCTATTCCGGATAACTGATTTTTCCGGTTTTCTGAATCGCTACAAAAAGCCGTTTTCTTATTGTTAAACCCAACTGAAAAAAAAATATTTTTAAATAATCTTAAAAAGAAGAAAAAACGATGAAGTAATACACTAATGATTATTTCCAAAACGATGGTACGGTAAACATCTTTCAAAAAAGAAAGAAAAATCCTAAAATCTTATGAGGAAAAAAAAAATTTTCTAAAGATGGAGGGAAAATTTATCGAATTTCGTTCCAGTTTTCTGGTTTTCCGGTTTTCTGATTTCCGGATAACGGGTTCTGTACTGTACTTTAAAACAATTCCACACTAACTCAATTTTTTCCTCGTTTACTAACCTCTTTCAATTCAAAAGTACTAATTAAGTTAATTGAGCTTGGAGGCTAAAGCTTCAAGGGAGAGGGTATGACGAGGTTGGCGAACACTTTTGTAAGAATCGGGAGTTGCTTTTTAAGTATAAGAAGTGCAATATTCTTGCTCCCTTATCGAAGGGCAGGCATGGCATTCCCATAAAATGCTTTCACCGGAATCTCTAAGATATGAGCTGCGAAGTCGTTAAATCCACGCCATGTTAGCTTTACGACTTTTCGCCGCCCCTATATGGCCGAATTTTTGGAGGCCTTCATTTCAGCTTTTATTTCATTTTCCGGCCACACGTCATTGTTTTATTGTATCTCTTCGGAATGGAGAAAACAACAACTCTTGGCCAGGACTTTCCTTCCACTTCAGTAAGAAAGAGTGGAAGTAATTACTTTTCTGTTGGATTTTGGTCCACCATAAGAGTTTTATAAAATACCCGGCCTTCGAGGATTTATATATTTTTATTTTCCACTTTCCGCAATCATGTACTGCCATGAAATTGTTGTATCGAAGTTTCGAAAAGTATTTCTTAGTACCTCGTATCCTATGAATGTTGCCTAGTTTTTTTTAATTAAACAATAAAATGATTTTCTGGGTTTTAAATTAACCAATATGTGTGTTTGGAAATGGAGAGAAAATCGCACTCACCGCTACAGTTACATAATGAAAGTTATATTACATAAAGAGCCAGTCGGATTCAAAAATGGAGGCGGGAAAAAAAATCGAAAAATATTTCTTTAAAAATTTCAACTGAACTAGTCATGAATTTAACGCATCATTAAGCATGAATTTTATTGAATTTCAGAACATTTTTGACTCTATCAATATTATGGAAATATATGACATTCTCAAAAAACTTATAAACATCATTATAAAATTTTACAAAGAATCAAAGTGCTGCATAGAAGTTAATTGAAGCCTGATGACAAAGCGTTTTTTAATCGAGACTAGGGTAAAACAAGATCATGAAAGGATTATAATTCATAATTACAACTTTTTCATTTTAAAACCGTCGTTGAACAGCCGATTTCGAGTTTACGGCTATCAATGTTCAACGCCGTAGCTTTGTAATTTTGAACCCAATCCAGAAGACAAGGGAATTCCAAAATCAAGTATTGGAAGAAATTTTGCCTTTGTAGAAGTTTTTTTTTTTTTTTTTTGNATTTTTTTTTTTTTTTTTGATGAAACTAAACCGCATTTGCGTTACGTAGAGAGGAAAAATACAAAAACCTTCACGGTTAGTCTGACGGCAAAGGGACTCTAACCCATGATTCGTCTCCCACTGATGATATATTACGTCAGCACTGTGGTCGGTGCGAGCCGAGTGTGAAATTCGTATCTACCAGCCATCGCTGGGATTCGAACCGGGTTCACCTTATTGGGAGGCGAACGCTTTATCCTCTGAACAACCATTGCCAGCAAAATTTAAATATCTGAAACTCAAGACAAGTACATTTGAAAAGAATGCTGAAATTGTAGTATTGAATATTAATAAAGCGAAATCCCAATGAGAAAAGATGAAAAAATTGTACATGTAGTTAAACTGCAGAGCAATATGTTGACAAATTTACACATCTGGCAACAAAAATTCACAAGAAGGGAGAATCGATGTGAAAATCAAAAGTGCAAAATTGTTTACAAAATTTATTAAAATCTGGCGATTAAATAATTTAATGTGAAAGACAAAAATTAACATAAATAATTCAATAGTAAAGAAAGTTACATTTATATCGAAACGAAACTACCGAAAGTACAAAACAAAAATTTGATAGTAGACAAAATAGATGCTAGAGAAAATGTTTTAAAATATACCGGTCACAAATTATTTTCAGCAAAAATTACTCTCAAATAATATCAAAAGAAGAAGGTAGAAGTGGAGCAGTCACATTTTGAGAATACCTAAGCACAAAGTTGTAAAAGTTGACAACTGATCCTGCAATTTTTTGATTGTTTATTTATACAAGTAATCAACGTTTAAGAACGATTCAATTGCTTTCGACCATTTGGTATTACTTACTTGTGGTAGAAGTTGAACTCAGACAAAAGATTATCTTAATAATGTCACTGTAAGTGGATAAAATATGAAATTCTGGCACAAACTTTTTGGATAATTGTACAGATATCCTTATACTTCTTTGTGTTAAATGAAAAAATTCATGCACAAGGTTCATTGGAATTATCTGATTCTGCAAAACATCTAGCCCATGGTGCGAAATTACAACTCGCCATTGGTGACCGAATATTTAGAACTAAAGAGTAAGTAACAAAGTTTTGACTCGACTGTAACAGACTTTGGCTCAAATGTAAGAGAATTTGACCTGAGAATAACAGATTGAGAGTTAGACACTAAGGTTACAATTGACAGATGGTATTTCTTATATTTTTTTTCCATATTAATGAAATTTAATAATGCGTGTATGATATTGAAACCATTGGGACCTTACAGGAACCCTATTTCAAGTTTCTTAGATATTATTAGGTTTTTTAGAACCTTATTATTAGTTATCATTACTTTGCAATATATGTTTTCCATTCTTCAATTTCTACATTCTTTTATGGTTCAAGACATCTAATAGTTACATCATTTAATAGTTGGTAGACCGAACGAATTGCGCCCGAGTATAAGCTATGCACCTCTTATTTTCAACAGCTACATCTAACTATTGCCAAATGGGAAGGTGTGCACGATCGGTCACGTGTTTGTATTTAATTTACAAGACGAGATCGCAAAGTGCTAACATTTAAAAATTGTTTATATTTTTCGTGAAAATAATTTTTAAAAATATGTTGTTTTTTTTCTAATTAAAGAGAGCTGATAATAATAAAATTTTATGTAATTTTTCAATGAATCTTCATTAAAAATATTTCACAGTTATTTCAATTGTTTAAAGTACAAGTTGAGGCTAAATTTTTCTATTAGAATAAAAATTACCTTCGTTTATATAATTTATTGTTGGCGCATAAAAGACATTTTATATGGTTTATTTCAAATAAGAAAGAGTAAATGTGTCACGGATTTGGCGTTTCAGCTCCGCTCTACATAACGCGGTTATCATACAAGTTAAGAATAAAATAATAAATTTGAAAGAAGATGAATTGCATTCTCAACCCAATCGTGTTATTTCCCAGCTTTTTGACTCAACAGTTAATGAAACTGCAACACATTTAAATTTTTTGTCAATGAAAACAAATGAATTGAAATTAGTTTCATTTCAATAAAATAAAGATAATGTTGATCTTAAAGAATTGATATAAGAAAGTCTCTCGTGAAATTCGAAAGAAATATTGAAACAGCAAAATAAAATAATTTTTTCTAAGAACTTTATTTTTTATTGGCTAAAAAACAGAAATTGATTTAGACTAAAATACCTTAAATGATGACATATTTTCTGTTATTCTCCAAGAAACAATGTTTATAGTTTTTTTTATTAAATTAAATGCGATTTTTTTTATTAAATTTAATGTGATTTTTTTTTATAAAACTAAAGGTAGCTTTTGATTTTTGAATGAAAACTAAGTTGTTTTAAAGCATAAAAAACTCCAAAGTTGCAGTTTTAAAAATTTAAAGGTCTTAACAATTTTAAAAATATAAAATATAAATCCATACGAACGTAATAAATGGTAAAAACATGAACTGATGTACTATATAAATGAAATTGATATACGAACATAAATAAAAGGCAATTTTTATATGATCATTCATATAAACTAATTCTAACAGTACATAAATACCCAATTTTAAATATATTAAATCATTTAATGCAAACATTTGCTTAACTCCTTAGAAATTAATCTATTTTGCATTTTTTTACTATCCAAAGAAAAACTTTCTTAAGACTGGGAATTCGAAAAGGCATTTGCAAATAATTTTAATTAGTCTCAATAAAATATAAATTTTAATTTGAAATACTGAGCAAAATAAAAGTTAACAAAAAATTTCTATTTGAATTAAAAATAATAACTTAATTTAAATGATGCAATTAAATGAGCTAAAAAATTTAAATTTAACAGAGAGTGATTGGAACGTTTTGTCTCAGAAAAAATTATCCCCTTAGATCCTTTAAAAGCATATATTCTGTTTCCGTAGAACATCATTGCTTGTTTAAGAGAATTTATAAATAGATATTCAACAAATAGATAGTCCTGTGAATATATGACATTTTATAAAAGGACAAAAGAGCTCAGGGCCATAAAATGATAAATGCAATTTAAGGAAGCAATTTCCCATAGTGTAAAATGTAGTGGATTTTTTTTGAGGAGTCATACAACTGAGAGTTGTCTCTGTGAGTGGTATGAAGAAAGGTGTTGAAAGACAAGGGATGCTTTAAAATAAATCTCTTTGTCGAAGAAGGATGCATTTTATTGCTTTATCCAGAGAAATGTAAAAGAGTGGAAATTACCTTAGTTTTCTAAACACTTGCTTATTTTTTTTTTATACTGCACCTTTTCTTTGGAGTATTTTTTTAAAATATTTTAATACATTAAAAGTTGCATACGTAGAAAAAAATTGAAACAAAACAGAAGTATTTGTCTTGGGGAGGGGTTCTATTTGCAAACTAGCTACAAAGTAGGAAATAAAAATTTAGTTTCTTTTTCTAAAATTATCAATTTTATTTTACTTCATTGCAGCGAATGTCTAAGTTTCAGACACATATTATCCTCACCCTCAATTAAATTTCAGAGGAAAATAAAGTTTTCTATTTGGGAAATAGCTTTAAATTTGAAGAAAAAAAAGAGCTAAATACTAATTTTACTTGACTTTATTTTTCCTAATGTCTAAATTTCAGGAGGGGTGAATAACATTTTTCAAACCCGCATTTTAATTTGAGAGGAAGATGAAGTTTTCTATTTGGAAAATAGCTTTAAATTTGATTTAAAAAAAAAAAAAAATAATAATTTTTTTTCTAAAATTGCCAATTTTTCTCCCTTTATATGGGGCCCCAACTGCCCTGGTGTAATTACTGCTTTAATAGATATACCATATACATATATCTAAACAATTCGTAAGTTGAAGTATTAGTATACTAATTTTGAAGAAATTTCTGAGACAAAAGATAATTAGTATATGTTAATTACTTTTAATGGTAAGTGAATTTTTCATGGTGATATAAATTTTTTTTCAGTTTGTTAATAAATTACTAGAGAAATAAATGCAGCAATTCTTATTTATATATTCTTGAAAAAAATTTAAAAGGAGGAAGAAAAAAATCTTTTTTTTAGATAGAATTTTTTTTTGCAATTTATATTGAGAAAAGTTGCCAATTATATAAAATATACTTAAAGCATATGATCAGATTTAAATTTTATAGTAGTGGTCCCACTGTTAAATAGAATTGTAAAGAATAAAAAAGTGCAGAATAAACCTAAAATATTCTAAGACAGACTTTAGGAATAAATTTGTGAATTTTTTAATTGGCTGATATGTATACAACCCAATTAAAAAAAAAACACAAACCACTGAAATCGTCCTTATTTTTGTGCATGTATCAAATTTATTTCTATTAAAATAGAAAAAAGAAAGAAAGCATAAATGGATACTTATATTTTTATTATTGTTCTTGATTTAGTTTTGTTAAATTATGAAAAATATCAATGTCAGCCTAACTTTCTACAGAAGTAGATTCATCCCAGAATGATATGGACAACTTTTAGGAATAAACACTGTCATATGACACTTTAAGTCATATATTAATATTATACATTGTCCATGTAACTTAAGAATGAATTTGTCATAAAATAAGATAAATAATTTGATGCACTTCAGAGTTGTATTGATTTAAAGCAGTAGTTTCGACAGGTTTTAATCATCCTGGTTAATATTAATTTTGACTGCAAAAATAAAACTTATAAAATACTAATTCTTTTCTTATATAATGCTTTTTAGCTTATGTAACTAATAAAATAAATTTTATTCACAAATGTGATGAAAAATAATGCTTTTAAAAATGTCATAACAGTTTTAATTATTTTTTTACACAAGCTGTTTTAAATAATTTGTATTGAATTTTAAAAACAATTACAACTAACAAGTTTTTCTGTTACTTTCAAACTGAGACATTTTTGTAATTCATTTTAGATTATTCCAAATTTTAAAAATTATATTTTTGTTGATGAAGAACTAGTACAACAGTTTATTAGACTTGATGTGAATCCATTTAATAAGCTCGTGTTTTAACTATAACTAGCTAAGATTTTATAGCTGCCTGGTAAATTTTAACACACTTATTGCATAAGCATATTTTATAAACTATCCTCATAAACTTGTCAATGTATAGTCATCCCCATCTATAAATGCATATCAGACAATTGAATAACCTGCTCATAGGAATAAATTTTAATGGAACCAAATTAATTTTAATGAAACTAATGTTAAATTACATTGTTTAAATTATTATTTATGATTGTCAGTTCTTATTTATGTGCATAAAGAAAAGAAATGTTTAATCAGATAGAATTTCTATTTTCCAGTTAAGAAGAGAATATAATATCAGAGGTCTGTCTAGGTTTTTCTGAAAGGTACCTTTTTTGTGAAAATTTAGACATAATTTGTGAAAAATTAAAAATTATATTAAAAAATCAACACAAAAAATATGGTAAAAATATAGATTTATCGTTTCTTAAGGAATACAAAAATAAAATTTTAAGAAAAAGTATTTTGTGAAACTACCATTTTTCCTAAAGTTGAATTTGCGAAACTACCGTTTTACCTAAAATTGAATTAGTGAAGGTACCGCTAAACGGTAGAAAATTCGGCCTGGACAGACCACTGAATATGTGGTCACTTTAAGAGAAACTTTCTGTCAAATTCTAAATCCAAACAAGTCAAGTTGTAATTTAAAAATTAATCAAATCTTGTCAGCAGTTATACAGTAAAGAGCAGCAGTTATTAATAAACCATTTTAAAATACAGTAAAATACAGGGTTTTTTACTCCTGTTTGACACACTTCATTAGCACACACGATTTTAAAAAAATGTTCCGTTAAATGTCAAAACAGTCTGTAATTACAGATTACTTGGAAGGAAATAAATAGTATAGTATATATATGGGGTACTTTTAGCTTTGATTAATTTTTACATAAATTTCAATCACATAAATATTTTATGGTGCTAACACCATTAACTCTAAGTATTATTGTTTATAGGTCATTAAAATGAATTTATTGTTTAAAAACATTATACAATTACATACAATTTAGTAAAAACATAGTATTTAAAATTGACTAATGCACTTTCCTTGTAATCGAATAATCCACTTATTTAAATACATTTGGTGGAAACCAATGGCAATCCTTTAAGCAGGGCTGACTGTTTTATTTTTGTAGCAGCACTCTTACTTTTATTAATTACAGTGGGTGATCGGTTAATGAACAGATCGGATAACAAACAAATCGGTTAACGAACACTTTCCCGAGAGTTTTTTGTGTTCGGATAACGAACACATATTCGGATAACGAACACTTTCAAAAAATATTTTTTGAGTTCAGACAACGAACACATATTCGGATAATGAACAAAACGAATTCTAACGAACACTTCTCGGCCTGAAGAAAAATTTATATTAAACATTTGTCATCATTTTGCATGCAAAATAAGATCAGTGAAAGGTGAAATGTTTAAAGCATGCTTAGTATTAATAATTACTAAATGAAATTTGAATTAACAATGAATTTAAAGGTCATTCAATAATTATTATTATGAGGAGCTGAAGGAGTAACGAAAATCACATCTGCGACACAAAGAAGTGCCATCCATGATAAAATGGAGAAGTTGCTTTTAGTTTGGATAAATGAACGGGAAATGAAATGAGATGTAACCTATCATACATCTATCGAGTCTAACATCTATCGAGTATGCCTATCATTCAAGAGAAGGCTAGAGAAAGTTTTGAGAAATTGAAAGAACAAACTCCAGGTTCGTCATCCGAGGAGTTAGAATTCAAGGCTACCACTGGCTGGTTTACAAAGTTTAAAGGAAGGTCTGGAATTAAACATGTATTAATGCGTGGTGAGTCTACTAGTGCAGATAAAGAAGCAGCTGAGAAGTACTGTCTCAAATTTCAAGAGTTCATTGAAACAGAAGGGTATCGTCCACAACAAATATTTAATTGTGATGAAGCTGATTTGTTTTGGAAGCGCATGCGAACCGTACCTACATCACGAAAGATGAGAAAAGTGTTCCTGGGCATAAACCTATGAAAGACCGATTGACGTTACTTTTGGGATCTAATGCTAGTGGTGATATGAAGCTTAAACCACTTCTCGTTTACCACTCTGAGAATCCCAGAGCATTAAAAACAAATTCCATAATTAAGAGCAAATTGCCAGTAATGTAGAGATCGAATCAGAGGGCATGGGTCACGCAGTATCTTTTCAAAGAATGGCTATTTAAAGTTTGTACCCCGAGCATCAAGGACTACCTTGATGCCAATGACTTGCCGTTGAAAGCACTGCTGCTATTGGACAATGCACCAGGACATCCAAATTATCTTGAAGATAATGTGTTGACAGACTTTCCCTGGCTGACAGTTCAGTTTTTACCTCCGAATACGACTTCTTCTGCCGATGAATCAGGAGGTTATTGCGGCTTTCAATAAATTGTTCACTCGCACGCTGTTTCGTCGATGTTTTGAAGCATACCAATTCTCCTCAACAATGACTTTAAAACAGTTTTGGAAAGAAAAATTTGACATTCTAGAAGCTATTCGTATCATTCAAAAGGCGCGGTCAGAAGTCACACAGCGACAGTTGATTTCTGCTTGGCGGAAGCTGTGTCCATCCTTCATTCAAGGAGACGGATGTGATCAAGGAAACACCCCTGAGATTATGGATGAAATTTTGACAACTGCTAGAGATCTGGAAGTGGAGGTGAACGAGGATGACCTAGAAGAGCTCATAATGGGACATGAAGATGACTGACGACAGAAGAACTCCAAGAAATTTTGAATGAAGAACACCAAGAAACACAGCGAAATGTGTCTCCTTCTGAACAAGAGGAAGACGAAAGAGGACCAATACCGACATCTGCCATTAAAGATCTTTTGAAAAAGTGGGAGGATGTCAGAGCAATGGTCTTAGAATGGCACCCAAACCAAGCTGATGTCAGTAGGGTTGGGGATCTTTACAACGACAATGCTATTAATTACTTCCGGAAAATCCTGAAAAAGAGAGAAAAGCAATCGACATTGGACATGTTCTTCAATGCCCCATAAGCAAAAAATGAAAAGGACTGATTAATATGCAAGACTATATGTATGTATTATTTTTAAAAAAACTTACTAAGAAATCATATATTTTTTAAAATTAAATTTTTAGGGTCTCCAGAACGAATTAATCGATTTCACATAGAAGTCCATGGTGAATCGATGATCGGTTAACGAACAGTTCGGACACCGAACATAGTCTTGGAACGGATTATGTTCGTTAACTGATCACCCACTGTATTTAATTACTTTTACATGCAAAAAATAAACAAAGAAAGAAATAGAATGAAATATTAATAATTAAGACATTTTAAGACCATTTTTAACTGTCCAGATGCTTCAGGACTACTTTTCCAGGGTCCAATTTTGACGGGTTAAAATTACAGTCCTGCATTTTAATGCATTTCTAAATAATTACTATTTGAATTTTCTCAACATTAACATAAGGATAAATCTCAACATTTGATAATTTATAAATTTTAACAGAAATGAATTTCAACAGAAACAAGCAACACAATTACTTCGAAAAATAAATGTTCAAATTCTCCCCAAAAAATTTAAAATAAACTTAAGATGTCATTACTTCATTCAAAATGCTGTAAATCCAAAATCTAAAAAGTATGTAATCAATTAAATGTGTTATGATGATAAACTAAAATATTACTTTAAGCATTCCTAAAGTAAAAGGCACTAACATGAAACAAAAATATGATTTAAATTAAATAAAGTTAAAATATGACAAAGGCACATATATTGTCACATAAACAAACATAACATAGTTTTGATATTATCAGGAGTGATTGTGAGCCCAAGTCAAAATTCCGGAAAATTTCTAGAGTTAAAAAAAAAACAGTTAAAATTGAAACATAAGAAAAAAATTTAAACAAGGTTTTTTTCCTTTTTCTCAATATCTCTTAGTTTACTTAAAATATATTTTAAATTTTACACATACCAATACCATTTACAAATACCTATGATGACCTGGAGAAGTAATTAAAATTTACAATTATGCCTTTCTTTCTTGAGTTTATGATTATAACAACTATTTACTGATAAAAAATGAATATTAATCATGAATATTAGCTTATAAAGTATCTCTCTGGCTCTCCCTTACAAACAAATAAAATAAACTATGTTTTTAAGCTCCATCTTTGAAAATTTCATTTCCAGAAACTTCTGTGATCAATGATTTTTTGAAACGTCTGAACCATCGATCTCCGGAAACTTCCGGATCACTGTTTGCGAAAATTCCGAAAATCCGGATTTTTTCCGAAGCACAATCAGCCCTGTATTATATAGTTGCACCTTCTTTACTGTCAAGAATAAAGAATTAAACTAAAAAAGGTGATTTCTGATGCGATTAAAGATGGTTAACCAGAAAGAAAATACTAAAATTGTTGTATGTTTGTTTACATGACATAATTTGAGGGTGTTTCTTTTTTTACATTATTTATATTCACTTTGATTAAGCACAAAGTAAACCCTCTTTTATTTGACTGACTCAGTTAATTTTAAACTCTTCCCGTATTCTGTCAGGCAAAGTATTATCTCTTTCATGAATGCGATAATGAGTCTTAAGAGAACTTCTCTGTGTAAAACTCTTACCACAAACTTCACAAATATGTAATTTTTCTTTTGTGTGAGTCACAAGATGAACTTTCACTTTATGAGCTCTTGTAAAACCTTTCCCACAAATAGGACACAAATGTTTCCTTTCTTGATTTGTATGAACACGTATAAAATGCGAAGAAAGATGAGATTTAAGAGAAAATGTTTTATCGCATAATTCACACAGAAATGGTTTTTCTTGAGTGTGAACTGCAATATAATGTGCTCTAGCATGTGTGCTGCGCCCAAAGCCTTTATTACAAACTGGGCACTTATGTCGTTTTTCTTTAGTATGCATAAGATAATGACTTCTGAGAGTCGATTTTAAACCAAAACATTTATGACATTGATCACATTCATACGGTTTCTCTTTAGTGTGGGTACGGTAATGGGTCTCGAGAATATGCCTTTCATAAAAGCTACCTTCACACAAATCACATTCATAAGGTTTTTTATCTGTAAAATGAGCAAGATAATGTTTTTGGAAATAGTATTTATTTGTATATGTTTTATTACACACATCACAATGATTGGGTGGTTTAATGTGGCGTTTCTGATGCCGCCGGAAACGACCTCGACTGTTAAATTTTTTATCACAGATAGCACAAACGTAAGTCATATTTAAATGAAGCGAATAATGCTTATGATACTTATCCTCATTCGTAAACTTTTTACCACACACATCACATTCCCTATATTTTTCAGTATGAGTAAATAAATGTTTTTCTAGGCGAACTTTATCGATAAAACTTTTATCACAAATAACACACACATGGCGATCCTCTTTCTCGTGCACTTTACTAATGTGAGCACTTACTGAAGTCTTAGAGGAAAATTTTTTATCGCAAGCAACACAATGATAGGGGCGATCTTTTTCTTTATATAAATGACAAGTTTTTAAATGATGATCACGAAAATATTTCTTGTCTCGTACAACTGACGTCCTTTTATAATGTTCAGGCCTTTGAAAATGCCTATTAAGACTTGATTGGTACGGAAACCGTAAATTACATTTATTACAAACATACGCCATACTTTCATACTCTTTGAGGCAATTGCAGTTTTGAATCGTATCTGAATTTTCTTCTGAATTATCGCTATCGTCGTATTCTTCTTGATGCAAAGCTAAATAAGGACAATCTACGAGTTTACGCACAACAAAGCTTTGGTTATAGACATCACACATATGATATTCATCCTCAGTAAACGTCAGATTTTCGAGATAATTATTTTGTAAATAACTTTTCCGACGTATATCACAAATATAAAAAATATTTTCAGGTGTAATATGAATTTTATTCATTTTTCAACTGTAATTTAATCTATGCTTGCCATTGCTCCATCAATTAATTCTCAATAATTATATATGCTAGTATTTCGTCTAATTTTGTAGATTGAACAACCCTCGATTCAAAATAAACAAATGAAAATATTCTCTAAACTCGTACGTTAAATAGTAACTTTTCAGATAAAACTCATAAATCTCTCAGGTTTTGTTCATAAATTTAAATCTTTCTACGGATAATCAGTCTAAAAGGTTGAAAAGATTTAAAAGTTTGAGTACGTATGACTCAGTAGATGAGTTGCTTGTGACTCAGCTTATAGCTTTTATATTAAAAGTGGATCAGCTGCCAGAAACAGCCATAGCAACATTTCTTTTTGATATTGGCAATATACACGAATTAATAATGTTGTCATTATGGCCAAAAATGTAAACAAAGATAGGCCGTCTGACTTTTATTTCAAGCTTATTTTATTAGGAGACTATAATGTTGGTAAAACGTCAATATTTCGTCGATTCAAAGATAATGAGTTCAAAGAAAGTGGAAATTTAAGCGTCGGAATCGACAATTATTCAAAAGTTATAGAAGTTGACGGACAAAATGTTACCGTAAGACCTAAGTTATTTCCTTATAGTTATTCAATTTATCACATTTTCTTAATTAGCTCTAATGAGAGAACTTTTGAAAAAGCAAACTTTTAATTTTTATTCAATATGAATATTTTGAAACCTTTTAAACTGTACTATTTTACTTTTGACAATCCACTGAAAGATATCTTCAGGCGAACAGTTATGATTATGAAGTATATAATTTATTACTTATTGTCTTAGGAAACTATTTACTTTCCTCAGAAACTTGGTTATGAGAGGACTAAATTTCATGTTATTCATTGACATTTAAAATTGCTAATTGATTCGTGTATAAGATGTATAGCGTATATTTATAATGGTTCTATTTTATCCAAAATGAATTTTAAGACATTTTTTTTTTTTTAAACATCTCATGAATGAAAATTTTTCTTAAGTATCTTACCAATAGATGGAATATTTAAGTTTTAATATCGTAACCAGAGGTGAATATTAGAGAATAAAAATTTCTATCTAATTTACATATCATTTAATCAACTTTTATTTTATCAAACTTAAGTGTAAATTTATGTTAGTTTGTTGATGCATTATAGAAAGTTGCATGTTTTTGTGCGTTTTTCAAAGTGGATTTTAAATATTATGATGATATTTATATATCGTGATCTGTCATGTCAACTACAATGGCCAAATAAATTTTAAATTTGCAAATTTTTTTAAGAAAAAAAAATCTAGAGGTTTGTCAGGGTGGCTACAAGTCATACCCTTATTGTCGTTTTCTTTCTCTTGTCCTTGAAAGCTTTTATGAATTAGTTAAGTCATTTAATGTACTCATTTTGGTTAAATTGCTGTTGTTCTGAGTAATTTTCCATCAATAGTATAAAGTTTTTAAAAAAGAATTAAAAAAAACTCTTATCAACTAAAATAACTTTTAGTAAACAGAGTGCTATTTTTATTTTAATAGAAATCTCTTTTACCTTTAAAGCCTGTATAATATAATTTGTAACTTTTAAAGTTTTTATGAATTAGTTACGTCAGATATAATCACTTTGATTCAACTGCTGATGTTTAGTAAGCACTTTTGTTTAAATGTTTGCATCAGGGAATAGTGCACCGGTCTGGGTCTAAACTAGCAGAATTACCAATCAATATTATGGAAAATATTGCAATTAGAAAATAGAAAAGACACTTAAATCTATTCATTTATTAAACTGCATTTCTAAGTACACCAAAAACAAATTATAATCTCTTCAAACAAAAGCCAGTCTCATTCTGTTCTAAAAAAAATTTTAATAAAAATCATACACGACCTTTTTGATATTTGCGTTGCATGTTTCCTTCTTTTGCTTTTATCAGCCTAGCTAAATTTTACATTTAAAAGTCCTGAGAGGGTGTATTAATAGTTATTTATTTTATTTATAGCTTGTACTTTGGGATACTGTTGGGACAGAGCGATTTCGAACTCTTACTAGGAACTACTTTCGGAATGCTGATGCTTGTCTTATTGTATTCAGCTCTAATGAGCCTGAGACTCTCACTAGCTTGACACAATGGGTGCGAGATGCTGATGATTTTTCAGAAAATGGTTAGTATGTTAAATAATAATAATTGTAAATATTATCTGAAATCTAGCCATTAATGAGTCAAATTTTAATCCTGCTTTGTATGCTCACTATTTTTCTGGGACATTCTTAAATTCTTCTTATTACATTGTTTATGTTTTCTTTAAATATTTTTGAATACTATGTGTACCACATTATAAACATAATTAAATATTAAGAGAAGATTGAAATGATTAATTTATTTAACAATTAAGTATTAGGAATTTTAACAGAGATATTGTTGCATTTTCAACTCAACAACATGAAAGGTCAAAAGTAAATATTTAAAAAATTTAGTAATAACATAAAAAATTTTTTACAAAATATGTGCATAGTTTAACAATTTAATTTACTTGGTTTTTTTTATTTTTTTTATTTAAAGTTTTATCCAAGATAAAATTTAACTCACATATTGAATAAAATAATTCTTATATATTAACTTATACATTTATTATCTATTTATAATAAAGACAAAAAGAAAAAAAACGAGGAGAATTAAGAAAAATAATAAGCTTTATTTACTTAGCATAAGCTACAAGTATATAGAACTCTTAAAATAAGTTAATAATATAGAGAAAACATGAAAAATAATAAAGATTAATGAAAAGAAAAGAAGAAAAATTATTAAAATAAAATATTTTTAAAAAATTATAAAATGATTATAACAAAAAACAATTATATCCATGACTATTATATTCAATTATATAAAATAATTATATATTGTGATAAATGATTTTATAAAATGATTATATCTGCGAAAAGGAGTGCTTTCTAATATTGTATCAATGTAGCCAAAGCGAAATATATCAATACAATAGTGTAAGGAGCACTAAAAAAATTTTTTTAATGAAATTGAACACATTAAATCAAAAATATATTACACAGAAAACAGGAAATTAAATGTTAAGAAAAAACAGAACAAGACACAAAATGAAATCTGTAGAGCGAGTAGCAAATTCAAATGAACTTACATGCTTCGTAATCTTTCAAGAATGATTTAAAATATTTTCGTAATAAGATTGCCAGATTGCAGAACATGAAAAGAGAAGCTTAAATGGAAGGATTTTGTTTATGGCACTTTCTTACTGCAGTACTGAACCGTATTTGATTTGTTAGTTACTAAGGATTGGTTCTAAAATGGATGTTTGCAAGGTAATAATATTATACTAAATAATTTAAAGAAGTTTATAATTAATAAGGTTGATATTTAACTACACAATTTTAATAATTTTAAAAAATTAACATTTATTTAACAAAAACTCAGAGAGAGAAACATGATTTACCCGTTTTGCACAGATTTTTATAGCCCAGGATTTGCCCAAATTGGATATTACTATTCAAAACCGTTAAAATAGGCTCAAAGAACAACATCCCAAACACACAAAATTAGGAAAACAAATTAAGAGACGAAACAGAATGAAAACAAAAGTAAGTTAATCGTAGAATATTAAGTGCCAAAGCTGCATTAAATATGATCACTAAAACATAGCACAATAAAGAAAAACGAAGAGAATTAAGAAAAATAAGAAGTTTTATTTACTGCTCATAAGCTGCAGAAATATATTTTTCTTTTTTTTCCCCCGCTTTTTAATGTATGTATATTATAAATATTTTTTTTAAATATTTTATAATTTTTCTTTTGATTAATCTTTATTATTTTCCATGTTTTCTCTATATTTTTAACTTAAATATATATAAACTAGTATTACTCATTCACAATTATTTTTCAGCATTGAAAGCATTGATAAGAAATAAAAATGATTTAAAATGTCTGATTGCTCAAGAAAAAGTTAATGCATTTGCCCATCACCATGACTGTGATATTGTGTTTAACATTTCTGCAAAGACAGGTAATCTCTCTGAAACAGTTTTCTTGTCATATTTTGTCAAAGTAAAGAACTTGTTTGTAAATTTTTAAAACATAAGGTGTTGAAAAAATGACGAAATTGACTTGCCTGAACATAATAAAAAAAGAACAAAATCAGCATTATAAAACACGTGGTTCAGTGTATAATAATCTGAAGTTACAGTTCTTTAAGTTTCCCTTTTCCATTTGTCTTTCAGTACATAAATTAACAAGTTTTGGAGCTTAATAAATATGTGTTAAAACTATTTATAATAACATCGAGTAAAAAATTAAAAAAAATTTGATTATTCTTCATTAAATCTATTAAAATTTACCCCCAAAAAAAACTTATAGTCGAAAAATATTTTTCTTAATAATAATTTGCTGAACCAGATTATTCATTAAATCCCTAGTTTGTAATGAATGAAGGGCGAAAAAATAATTCATTCTATATTACTTTTAACAGTGTAATTAATTTAAAGCAGAATTTCTGATTTTAGAATAATATTTAAAGTAACTTTATTAAAATAATCCTGGGGGAAAAAAAATTTCTCTTAATACATTTTAGTTATATTTTAGTGATTATCTCTGTAATTGAATTAACCATAAATTTTCTTGCCTTCAATAGGGGAAGGGATTCAAGAAATGTTCAAAACGATTGCGCAAAAGCTCATTTTAAAAAGCAGTCGTGTACAGAAAAATCAATCATTGTTTGAAAGAGATGTTCATCAATTAGATGCTCATGAAGTGGATGTTAAAGCTACCTGCTGTTAAGAAAAAAAAGTAAAAGAAAGACTTTTTCAAATGAAAATATTTATTTTTTCCTTACACTTAACCTTTATGAAAGCAAACATATTTCAAAAAATGTTTCAAATAAATTCACTATCTTAATGTCTTTTTATAATACAAGATCTGATATTATTTTCCAAGGCAGCCTTTATTTTTAGAGCTTAATAAAAGAAGGTTTTTAGTGATACTAATTAGAGAAAAACATTTCAGAAAGATAGGGCAACAACAAAATGCTATTTATGAAATATATTTTCTCATTAAAAGTATGTTGTTTAATAACCTTGCACAAAAAATTTTAATTCAGTATATACAGCTAACCATAATATGCTTTTTAAGCACATAATCTTGCACTTTTTCTGATTGCCACTCAGTACCTTCTTCTACTAAGATCTTTATTGTAATTGTAAATTTTCGTGCTGGTTACTATGCATTTACATCTTGAGATAGTATATAAAGGGGGAAGAACGGTTTCTGTCCGTTTTTCACAAAAATGGCCCCAGTGACAAAAGGCTATGCTGGGTGTAAAAGGTTCCTGTTCATACTTAAATTGGTCAAGCCAGTTTAGTTAAGTTAGATCAGTGGTTAAAGTCAGCTTATGTGGACATAAAACATTTTTTCCCCCTGATATTTATTTGTTTTGAAAAAGATTTAGTTAAATTGAGAAGAGTGTTCTTCCAATTGAAATAAATAACTTTGCAACAGTTTAAATTTGGATTTTTAACTGTTTATTATCAACAAAAAAATTTAAAAGTTTCTTTTTCTTTTTTTTATCATATATTTTCACAGAAACACTGAATTCTTTTAACTGTGAATTATCTTGAAAACACTATGCATATTGGTTACTTGAATTGTATTTCTTTTTTACTATTTTAAAGCAGTAACGTTTCAATTAAAATTTTTAAAAAAATAGTTTCTTTATAACAATTGTGCCAAATGATCACAAATCTATATTGATCATATAGTTACATTGTACATTTGTTACCTGATGAACACATTGTCACAATCAACAAATTTTAATAAGCATATTTTTCCCCTCATAAACACTTAACTATAATTTCAGTTCAGGTATACTGATATTTTTAATTTAGTTTTCTATATAGTAATTTATAAAGAACTCAATAATTATGCACTCTCAATCTTTAAAAAATTCTTAAATAACTTATGAACATTAAAAGATGTGTGAACAAAATTAAACTATATTCTTGATATTATATAATCTTTTGTTAGGGTCAAATTTCATAATAAACAATTTTTATAATGAGATGAAGAAAGTTAGAAGAATAATTTCTTCTTATCTGAAATGTGATAATCACTTGTAGTCCTTCCTTTATGTATCTAAAAAAAAACACTCAATATTTTTATACAATTTTGTGTAAAAATGAATCTGTGCATTGTAAAAATTAAAAAGTATCAGAAATATCTCACATAATTTCTAAGAAATCTTTTATTTTATGAATCTCTGTACTTTTAATCTAAATACATTTTAATAGATACTTAATTTATTTGCATTTATTTTTTTTAATTGACGCATCTATTTTCTTTGTATTTGTGATACATCAGTTAGAGTTCTCAATAAATTTTTTAATTTATCGTGTTATTATCCAAAATTCTATCTTTTATATAGTTTTCAATCAATGCTTTTGCTGAGGAATGATACTTTTTTTTCTTTTTTCAAAAGCTATGTTTTTAATGTGCATGTGAATCTATTAAATTTTGTTAGTATACATCTTCATAAAAAAAAATCCTTTTCTTATTTCTGGAAACAAAGTTCATAATAATTATCAAACTTATTCATATTTTAAGAAAAATGTAGCTTATTTAATATATATATATATAGTCATTTATTAAAATGCTATCAAACACAAATTTATAATTCATTTTTTAACTTTGCAGCTTTAATTTATTTATTTTCCTAAAAAGTTGTCTTAAAAAAATTAATCAGGCTTTGTAGTCTGTCAAAGAAAAAATCTAGATATTTTTCAAAAAATCAGGGCATTTTTTGGGACAGTATACGTATATAACTAGTTTTGTTAAGAGCAAACTGAAAAAGTATAATTTGCTCTACTTAAGTGTAATAAAATCAAATTTTATTACAAAATAGTTAAAAAAATTATGATTTGTTTTTTATATCAGAATTACTTTGTTTTAACAACTTCTAGTATAGTTTTATCAGCACTAAACAACACATAATAGCATAAAATCAATTCATGAAAAGCTTTCATAGTATTGTTGCATCAAAAGAAAATCCAGTATCAATTAGTTGATAAACCCTCATACCAATATTTAATTGAATTTGATTTAAAGATTTCATTCACCATAAGTTTAAAGTATGGTTTCAAAAATCTTGAAATGCAAAAACACAACGAACATGCCACTTAACATTTTGTACAAAAGTAATTTAGTGGATGATCCCTCAATTCATCATTTAAGAATTCTATAATGTGATTATTGTACTGTTGATTGAAAGCATTCATTTTTGTAATCACATGAAAGAAACCAATCAATATCGGTGAAATTACAAAAGTTCATCCTACAAGATTTGTCACTGCATGTAAAATAGTAATAATAATGTAATTAATAAGGGTTTAACCTCTGAATTCATCACCATGAAAATTTGGGAACATAAAATTGTTAATTAAGTTTGTTTTTCATAGAGTTTAAACAATGAAACCTGTGGGTAAAGCTAAATGTTTTGCTGTTTCTACCAGCATTTTTAATAAATAGATCTCATATAAAAAAGATTGATTAAAATTCCAAATCTTTCACTTTTTCAAATCTACTTTGGATTCTTGAAAATCGTACGTTCAGAACACAATCAAAAATCAGAAATATCAGGACAAAAAGCTAAGAATCAGGGCAAATAGGACAAAATGTTTTTTTTTTTTTATTTTTTATCAGGAGTATCAAAACAACTTCGAACTCAGCATTGATAAATAATTTTTTTTCCTTTTTAGCGTGAATAGCTTTGATATTTCTTTTAAAAAAAGATATTATTTTTATTCGTAGTGTTGATTTTTGCCTATGCCTTTTTTTCTAGTTTGTATTATTTGTAGTTTAAAGGAAAACAAAGCATTTATTTGATGAATTTGTGTAATTCCTTTTCTTTTCTATGCCTGTAACTTATGGTTGTAAGTAATTCACTATTCATGCTGATAGTATTTAGATATAATTAGAATACAAATTTTATTATCAAGGGTGTTAATTAGCAACTGTATTTTTAATAAAAAGTTGTCTTACTAAAAATTGACTCTTATTTAAGGCCTTAAAGCTGCTATTAAATTTGTTATTAGTTGAAACTTACTTAAAATGCTAATAAACCTTTGTATGCATACCACACATTATTTCTCAAACTATTGATATTACTGTAGTAAAGTTTTGAAAGTATGTCATATTTTGTTTGGATTTGGATCTGTTTAGTATTGAAATTTGTTTTAAATGTATTAGTTGAAGAAGTTACAAATAGAATTTTATTCAACCATAACAAGTTACTTTCAAAGCTGTAATCTAACACTGTAAGATGTTATTGCAGTGCATTATAACTCTTATGTTTTATTTAATATTGCCTGTGATTAGAGCCAAAAGTTCAAATGTTAACCACAAGTAGGTAAAATTGTCAGACCTCATAATCATAAAATTGGTGGTAATTAGTGTTTTGTGTGGAATTCTTTTTTGTAATTTATTCAGACTTGGCCGATATGAATGGACCAATTCTGAGAATGTTAGTATTCTTGTACATGTTAATTCCTTTAACTTAAATATATGCAATAAGATGAATGTAAATAACTTATTTTCATGCTTAATTCTTCAAGATTTTTTTCCTACAAGTTTCTTTAATTTCAATGTTCAGACTTTTTATATGATTATACCATTTCTCTCCCTCCCAAAAATGCAGTTTTTGAAGAATTTTTGGAAAATATCTGAACTTATTTTAATCATTCCAAAAAATTAAACATTTGCTTATATAGCCAAAAAAAATTTTTTGATCATATCATGATGGAAATGTTTGAAAATTCACGCTTCATACATACTTCAAAAAACTATTGAAAAAGTTAAACCAGATTTTATTTTTATAACAGCCCCTATTGTATTTCATTTTTTTTCCTTGAAAAAACACTTCAACCAGGTAAAATTAGTACTTATTGCTATTCTGTGGCTATGATCCACAAAAAACTAGTGCAGCTCTTAGGTGATAATGTCAAGAAAAATTCTGTGCACGTATGAGCTTATGATACAAATAAATTATGGGCCATCAAAATTCTATCACACATTACTTTTGACAATCACTAAAAGAATCTTGCAATATACTTAATATTTCATTTGACTAAGTTAATATATGACATTCAAAATACACTTTCTTCCATGAAGAAGCTGGTTTTCAATACTTTTAGATTGCAAACATGATGTGGTCACTTTTTTTAGTATTATTTATGAAAGAATTGTTTTTATATATACATATTTAATCTTTTTGGGATTATTCAGTATTTAACTATAAAATTATATGCTTTATTTTTCTCCCCTAAACTCTAACTGTTATACAAAACAATGTATGAAAATATGTCTGAAATAGTTACTGCAATACTCATTTTTAATTGATGCATTCCATTGCTTAAGATAATGATTTTCTGATAGAAACAAAATTTGACCTAAAAATACTAAAAAAAGTATATTATTTGTGGATATAATCGTGTGAGCTAATGAAGAGATTATATCTTTTCATTTTGTTTATTTTTTTTGTCTTCCGGCTTTTAAATATGTGTATATTTTTTTATTTTTTTAAATATTTTATTTTAATAATTTTTCTTTTCTTCGTTTTTCTCTTCTTTTTTCTTATCCTTTTTGTCTTTATTCTGCTATATATATACATGCCCATAGCCAAACTTCGAATTTGTGTATTTTTCCGTCACAAAAAAATATATCAATTCTCTATGTATTTTCTATATTAATAATATCTTCAGCTGAATACAATGAAAACAAAAGAAATTAAGGAATAAGAATGAAGACATAAAAGTAAGTAAATCATTGATGATATATTAATCATAAAAATATTATTACTTTGCTGTTTTTAAAATAACTGCCAACACAGTGTTAATATGATTTTCTGTGTCTCAAATACTTTAGTGTTTATTAAAAAAAACGAAGTTTGACTGATATATATAAATATTGTTTTTTTGTTAGTTTTTTAAAAATAAAAATAAAAAACACTAGATCTGGAATTTTAAAAAAAAAAAAATTTTTTTTTGATCATGCTGAATCTTACACTGATGACTTATTTATAAACATTATGGATTATATAGTATGCATTATGATATATTCTCACTTTTTTTATTATTTTTTCACCTTATTGCATAAATCTCTTCCTATTCATGCTTCCATGTTCATTCATATGTATGTTATGTAAATAAAATTTGTGTAGTTAAAAAACATTAAAGGACTAACTATTCATTAGTCTAACGATAAATGGTGGACTATTTTATGTATTGATAAGTTGTATTTCATATAATTTTATGTGTATTTTGATCTGATTGTAAATAATTCAATAACTTTGTTTTTAACTGTACATTATTTTTGGTACTTTTGCGTTTGTAACATTTTCTTTGCTCCATGTTTATATTTACTTTTTATACAAACTAATAAATTACAAGAAAACTCTGTTTGGTTTGCATCAATACATTACCTTTTACCAACCTGTTTCAAAACCTTTAAATTGTTCTAGATGCTAAAATAAAAACATAAAATACAAATTATTAATTCAGTTAAATTACATTTTTTGCAATTAGGAACTCGCGCGTAAGCATTTGAGATGAGACAGGCTGAATCCAAGAACCCAGATCCGACACAGGCATTTACTGAAAAAAGGTTTTAGGCTCAATCTCATGATAAAATTTTCATTAACTTTTTTACTACTTTTAAAGAAATATTTGATTTAGTATAAATAATGTAAAAATTGTAAGAATTAAAAAATTACACTGATTTGCTACTTCTGTTACTGTTTTGTCCAGTGCTTTTGCTTTGTGAAACTAACACTATTGTGAAATTACTTTTATTTAGTTTACAAGTTTTATTTTGTTTTTAAGTTTAGTCGGTACAATACAAGGTATTATACTTTGTTCCCCGATGGGTCAATGTAGGCAAAATGCATTGAGTTAGTGTGACGAACTTATTATATTGAAATGCCACGGTGAAAGATTCTGTTGAGTTTTATAGTAAACAGTAATATTAAATGTATCGTGCATGTTAGTGATGCGAGCACGTTCGAGAGCAGGGGATCGAGCCCCCTAGTATATCTTTATATAAAAGTATTTCTAGCTTGGATTAAAATTTTTTAGATACAGACCTTCAAAAGCGAGCAGAATTTATCTTTGATCAACACCCACATGAAAAGAGAGGATGATTCATTCATAATTATTTCTTTGTTTTCACATTTATAGTTGAACTTTCCGTTATTGTAGCAGTTGAATAAATCTTTTTTAAAAAGATCTTTGAAAGGAAATGGGACTTATAAATGCAAAAATTACATAGTTAGCTAAGACAAACAATTATTTTAGTACAAGCACTATTATCATCTGCGTTTAGACGATGATAAGGAATCTTTTGGTAGTAATGAGACAATAGTATGTTTCATTTGAACTTTTATACTTTGTGTTCTGCTTTATTATAATATGGCACTAAGATGTCCTTTTTTAATTATGTTAGCTGTTTTAAATATTTTTATTTCTGAACTTTATTAAAAAAATACTCATAGATTAATGTTGTTTTGATACTGTTACATGTGAGAGAATAGTTCGTGATTTTTTACTTAACTTTTTTTTTTTGCAACTAAATGCACTGTATCAAATTTCTCACTGGGGATTTTTCGTCATTGTATAAATGTTTAGCTATGACTCCTTAGCCAGATTTTTATTAATATACAATAAGTTATTACTATGTTTTTCAGGATTCATTTCATGCTCCTAACACCTTTTTTGTTTTGTTTTTGACTTTTTAAATCTAACTCAAAGGTGTTTAGCTCTGACTTCATAATTAGATTTTATTTCTATGTTTAACTGGATTTTCGCTCTAATTTATTTGAAGACTAGTGTTCAGATTTTATTTTAAGATAGTTTAAAAAAGAATTGCCAATGAAAGTTATGACTTGTTTTATTTTTTATTTGAATATCAACAAAATAATTTACAGATGACCACTTTTTTATAACAGAATCATATTTGTTCATCTTGTGACTTGTAGATGTTTTATCATGAAATCTTTAAAGTTCATTAAAGGTTCAACAGCACTATCGAGTGAAGGAACGATTATGTCTATTATTCATATCTCTACGTCCACCTCCTCTGTTTGCAGAATTTGGTGTTATAAATCTGAAAAATAAAGGTATGATAAAAATTATTATGACAACATTATGTATAAGTGCTAATATTTAAATCACATAATTTGAATTGCATTTGATTTGTTTATTTTTTTCATAGATTTACTTCTACGTTGCAATTTTCTGTTTATACACTAATTAGTTTTGTCCAGAATTTCTATGCTGTTTTAAAAATATTGTTCTTCTAGCTGTTGCGTACAAACAACAATTTTTTGACTTGATAGATTTCCTTAATGCAAAGCACCATCTATATTTTCAAGTTGACTGGAGTATTTTATTGACTTTGAACTGTGTATTTTTCACACTTCAGTTAAAACTCGTGCTACTTATGAGGAGGTATATTTTTCTATTTGTTAGTTAAAATGTTCCATAAATAGTGCAATCTATATTTTTTATCAGTACTATACTGCATTTTATGTAAAGAAGATATATATTTTCTTTTTGAAAATTTCAGAAAAAATGCTAGAGGGTTTTATTTATGTTTACTTTGATACCTTTGTATGCAAAAGATTATGACTTCAGAAGTATTAAGTAGTTTTATAATTTAATTTATTTTTCACTTTTCATGTAAATGTTAGAACTCCTTCACATTTTTTTTTTTTTTTACATATTTTTTTATATATATGGAGCTAATTATGCCTATCAAAAAATTTTAAAACCTGTTAATCCTAAAATAGTATACAGTCAGAGAAAAGTAATTATTTTATTGATTGAAAATTTCATCTTACTTACAAATCAAATTTTTGACTTAAGGGTAAACAAAATTTAAAACCAATGCAAAAATTTTATAAGACGGAAAGATTTGCACAATTGGTTATACAGATATGGCCAAATTAACAAAAGGATTTAAACTCTTAACCTCTGCGCTGACATGACGACTCTGCGGAGTCATATTTTGAGTCAAAAACCTGAATTAGCTAAAGATATGTATTCAAGTAATTGATAAGAATATCTTCTTGGCTCTTTAAAGCTTGATTAGATAGGTTGTGTGTGCAAGACAAAAGAGCAGATCATCAGGCCAAAGGTTATTTAGAGTAACCTTTTTTGCTTTCCTGCATAAAAAAGAGAAGTGAACACATGGAATAACTTTTGATCTAATAATAAAGTTTTTCACAAATGAAGACTCAATGTTAGCAGCTTGAGGGCAAGCTAATTGGTTAGTTAAATATTTTACGAGGTGGGACAAAAAAAAGCCCTATAATTTTTAATATACCTTTATTAAATATAAAAAAATTAACAAAATATAATAATAAATTTTTTTGGTTTCAAACTGGATACTTTTGTCAGCGATTCAAAGGCACAAATGCTTATTGAAATTTTCAGTAATGAGCCACAAGTCATCTACCTTAAATCTATCCCATTTCCGCTGAAGGGATTCCTTTCAAGAGTAAGGTTTGTGTGGTTTAGTATCTGCCTCAGAACTGTTTGGCCTTGTGAGCTGGTGCAGAGTCTTGTTGAAAAACCCTTTTTACATTGCCGAAGTACAGCAGCTTCTAAAATGTCCCGTAAGCACGCTCTTTGACTCTCAAAATATGGAGGACAGCCCCAATCTGGGATATATTATTTTAATAGTAGAAAAGCAGTCATAAGTTTGGACCCCTTAGTTTCACTGTTAGCATATTTGGCTGCATATCAAAAGCTTTTTATGCAAATTGAAAAGTTCTGTACACAAATAAAATTTGTTTAGTCAAAGTTAATTCTATGTGAAAAATTTTAATTAATTTTATTATTTTGTTTAATAATAATCTAAAATATTTTACATTATTTGAACAAAATTGAATAAATAGTTCTAAATTATCTAATTTTAAAAAGACGTATGTTCAAAGTTCTTGAGAGAGTTTAATTTGACTGATTTTGTGTTTCATTTAAAATGTAAAATCTCACAATTCAAAATTTTCTGTGTATTATTAAATAATTATTAAACATTAATTTTTATGTGGAACAGGGGTGAAAGTTTCAAAAATTGTCAAGACTGAAAATGTCAAAATCAGAAGTGGCGTGTCGTCCCGTCCAATAATTTTAAGTAAACAAAAAGTTATATATTAATTCTTTTCATATATAATATAGTGTATAAATATAATATTTATACAATTATATATTTTTGTGAGTCCCTATTTCACTTCTAACCAATACCAATTTTTTTTCTAAAGAAAAATATAAACGGAAATTTATTTGCGCAAGCGCGGAACTTACTTATCGACCTTAAACAGGAAGGTGAAGTCACATGTTGCAGTTACGTGTTCCCCTACACACCTTCGCGCATTTGAGAAAACCGGTTCTCTCCTCTGACATTAACCTATATACGGAACCGGGGGAAAGAAAGAAAGAATGAATCGGTCGTTTGGGAATTTTCACACTGAATCCGTCTATCGCATGTAATTAAAAAAACAAACTTAGAATTTACTTATAGTAATATTGCTTTTCGCTCTGTCTTGTGAGGGTTTTTTTAAAAAGATGGAAATGCATCAAAATATGGAAAACTTTCACCCCTGATGTGGAATTATATTTGTCTGAAAAAATATTTAGATTCATTTAAAAAGTTGTCAAGATACAGTAAAATGAGAAAAAAATTAACACTAAAAAGTAAAAACTTTCAACCACTCTCCTACCTAAACTAGAAGGAACTTTTTAGACTAGCTACCCACAATATTTTGAGGTCACAAATTCAATTATCCATCAAAAAAGGGCATGTAGAGAAATGTGTTTACATATCTAATTTTGTAACTTAAAGTCTTCTCTAACTAATTAGCATATTTAAGGTTAGGCTCTCAAACCATTAAATCTTAGCAAAAATAATACGCTCTCCTAACCAAAATATGGGGACCATATTTTTTAAATTGCGGCTACCTCCTATATTTTGGGGGTCAAATTTCTGAATCCGCCTGGAAAAAAAGTATGTTTTGTGACTGATTTCATAACTTAAATATCATCTGCACTAAATAATTAGCATATTTAAAGTCACCCTCTTGAACCATTAAGATTGAGTCCTAGAATGTGAAGATCCGATCATTAGATCAAAAGTTATTCAGATGGATTCATTTTTTTTTTGTTGCACCGTAGAGTGTTCAAAATAAAAATAAAATTTTGATCTAATGAACAAATTAATACTCATAGGTTTGAGGACACGGTACTTTTTCTGAACACATCTTTACTTTAACAGATTTGGATTCTTAACCCTCAAAATTCAAATGAGTCAAAAATCCAAATAATAAAACATAATTAGTCTCATCCTGAAAAATATGGTATCAATAGTTTAGGCAGATAAAAGTTTTCGCCACTGAATGCTAATTTCTTCATTTGTTCAAAAAGTCTTAATTTTTAAATTTCCATTCCTCAAAAACCGATTTCCTTGAAATATTATTGTAGAAATCAATATATCTTAAAATATTTTTGACTATTAGTAAATTAAGTACTAAAAACAAATTTTGCATGGAATTATCTTTACATAAACAAGTTTTATAATTGTGTTCAAATATTTCTTATTTAGAAATACACAGAAAGGAGAAACAACATTAAGAGGCCCAAATTTTTTAACTCTCCGACCTAGACTATACAAACTGTAATTTTTGCTGATTTTGTGCAATTTTTAGTGTTCGAAAAACAGTGAGCAGTGATTGGAATTTCTCATACTAAGATTAAATGGTTTGAGGGTCTAACCATAAATTAGAGTAGACTATATTTTAAGTTAGAAAATTAGATATGTAAGCAGATTTTCTCTATGCCCTTTATTGATGGATAATTGAATTTGCGATCTCAAAATTTTTTGGGTAGCTACAAGTCTAAAAATTTCCTTATAGTTTACGTAGGAGAGTTTTTACTTCTTAGTGTTAATTTGTTTTCTCATTTTACTATATCTTGACAATTTTTTAAATGAATCGAAAAAAAATTTCACACTAATATGTAAAATAATGTTTAATAACTATTTAATAATAGACAGGAAATTTTAAATTGTGAGGCATACAAGATTTTACATTTTAAAATACAAAATCAATCAAATTAAACTTTCTTGGAAATTTAAACTTAAAACATAAGTCTTTTAAAAATTAGATTATTAAGAAACTATTCATTCAATTTCGTCCAAATGTTGCGTTTTGAAAAAAAAATTATTAAAATTTTTCACATTGAGTTAACTTTGACTAAACAAATTTTATGAATTGCTAAAAGTGAAATTGAGGGGTCCAAACTTAGCGCTGTCCTTCGACCTTGAACTATTGGGACCATATTTCTCAGATTGCGGCTATCCCCTATATCAGGGATGGCGAACCAATGGCACGACGAGGCACAATATTTTGGGCACGCCACAGATCACAATTGTTATTACACAAATGTTATTACACTATGAAGCATATGTAACAGCTAAATTAAAATTCACAAAAACAAACAAAATAATAAACAATTATTAATAAAAAATTAACAATTAATACTAAAAAAAAACAAGCCAACAATAAACAACTAGCAAAAAAAAAAATTAACAGTCCTGCTTAAACTAACATTTTACAACCTAACATAAGTTATTTGTCATCGAATCTGCAACAACAGAAGTCACACTGATGTTACTTTAAGTACTTAAAATGTATTTATTTTCAATGTAAATAAAGAGTTTTGAGTTGATAGTGTTAAGTATCATTATTTTCCCATTAATCACGAAGTCAAAATTATTTGACGGCACGTTTATGACCTCATTAAGCAATTTTTTTAGAAAAAATGGCACGTTGGTGTATAAAGGTTCGCCACTCCTGCCCTATATTTTGGNATTATTAACGTTTTTCACATTGAGTTAATTTTGACTAAACAAATTTTATGAATTGCTAAAAGTGAAATTGAGGGGTCCAAACTTATCGCTGTCCTTCGACCTTGAACTATTGGGCCAATATTTCTCAGATTGCGGCTATCCCCTATATTTTGGGAGTCAGAAATGCAAATCAATTGAAAAAAGTTTTTTTTTTTTCATTCAGAGAAAGTACATTTTTGTGTCGGATTTTGTAACTTAAAACATCTGCACTAATTTAGCATATTTGGAGTCACCCCCTTGAACCTTAAGATTAAGTCTTAGAAAGTGAATATCCTATCATCAGAACAAAAGTTTTTTTTAATCCAATGATTATATAATGAGTTTACATATTACGAGTTGAATTGCTAGAAAAACTAATCTAATTATTTCCTAATATATTGTAAATTTTTGAAAATATTAATACCAGACGATGGTATAGAAATACAAAAAAACAATTTAAATCACTTCTAAATAGTAAGATGTGAATGCAATCTAATTTTAAGAGAAACTAAACAATGGAAACTTTCCAGTAATAGAGATATCCGAAGGCCAAAAAGGATGTCAGTCAACAGTTAGCACAAGGCATTTATTTATTTATTTTCCTCAAGATGTGAGTGACAAAGCCGAATTGAGACTGAAAGGGCTACAGATAAAATTTCAATGTGTGTGGCTAAACTCAGCCCATTATAAGAGTGTACAGGCATTAAAAATTTTAGAAAGTACTACTGTTCACGAGATTGTGGTGAACAATCGATGAGAAAAAAGTGTGAAAAAAGATTTGCCACTCCATGTTCTTTGTGTCTAGCTTTTAAGGTGGCTATAGTTTCCCAGCCCTACAGGTTATAGTCCTGACATTTCATCTCAAACCTGCTCTCATCGTTTTGAGAATTGATAATGTCAAAGGGTTGCAGCAAAGCTTTAAAGTACATTTTGGAAAATGCACACAGTGTCTTCCTCATCACCTTCAAATCTTACAGGAGGCAATGTATCAGTACAAGAGGAAGTTATTATGAATCCTTTCAATGTGTTGTAATAATCACACCAGTCAGTGTTTTCAAATTAAGTCATTGACATCGTTTTCCAGAAAAGCCATGATGCAACCAAAATTTTTAAGTACAAGAGCCAGACTTATATATGATATAAATATGAGCTAAAATATTTAATTGGTAATTGTGAATACACAGGATTTTTTTTAAAAAAATAAAATTTGAATAAGGATAACAGTAACTGCACACAACTTTTTTTTTTTTTTTTTTTTAAATCCTTAGCCATAAAAATTTTATTTGAATTTTTAATTAATTAGCAGAAGGAATCTAAAAAGATTCCCGGATTTCCTAAGTATAAATCACAATGAATGATCTTAAGATATTAATAAATTAAAATGACAGTTTTCTTATTTGCTTATTATTATTACTCTCGTTGATACCATAGTATACAAGGTTTTCTTCATTTAAATGATACCTATATAAATTGTTAAAAATTCACATTAAATCTGGTTTACAATATTTTCCATAATGATAACCAAACATAGATGACATTATCTTTAATTATCTTGACAAAACAAGTTGATATTGTCTTTAATATGTTAGATAAATGAATAATAAAAAACAGAAGGAAAAACCGTTAGTAACTAAACATTTTAATTTCAAAAAACGTGTAATCCCTGTTTAAATCTCACTGAGAAGTTGAACACATATATTCAATTCATTATACGCAAATTAATATAGCGGTGTTAGTACCTTTGATTTTGGGATTTGTTTCGATTGTCTTGCCAATGGCCTTGAGATTGTTGTCCCATTCCACCTCCAACTCTAGAACCTCTTGAAAATCTTCCTAATGGAATAATATTTGAAGTTCGACCCATATCAGGATAAGAATCTCTATTTCTTTGACCAGGTCTGGAATCTTGCTGTCCAAATGGAGAATTATAATCACTTCTAAAACAAACATGATAAAAAAAGTCTAAATAATACAAATTATGTTAAGCAATATTTTTTCAAACTCTTATACCTTGAAAAATAATATTTTTTTATGCAATGCACACAAGCTTAAAAACATACTTGTTACAACAAAAAGGAGGAAATAATTACTGAAATGTAATTTAAAAGCATCAATGGAATATATGCCTCGTATCTTGTCATGTAATCTTGTTTCCTACTATTATGCTGTTGGCAGTACTCACTCTTGTTTTATTTAAATTTCGTCTAACTATATCACAAAATATATTTAAAGTACTGAGAAAAAAATTTTTGTGATTGTTTAGAAATGCAGAAGAGAAATTAATTCAAGTAATAATATTATGCATTATTTTACAATTATTTGTTTTACATTAACGAAAAACAAGGCAGATATAAAGGAATTTTAGCAAGTGAGCAGCATTTATATTTTATGGAGAAAAATTATTAGACCTAGTGTTTTTAATCATTGCCAAAGATCATACCCTAATATGAAAGTTTAAGATAATAATATTTACCCCCATATCTTTATATTTTTTAACTCAGGATAGATGAACTCTTTAATCAAGCACCAGCACTAAGTCTTATTTGTTAAAAAAAAAAAATTTATATTTTCTTTAATTATATATTTTTGATTTTTTTTTCTTATTCCTTAAAAGAAAAACCTTGTAGTATAAGTCCAACAACAAAAAGGCTAATCCATGATCCATCTACCAGCATGGTCAAGAAGTTATATGCAAATTAATCAGATGAATAACAACTAATTGTAAGAATAAAATATTGTACTTCAAAATTCAATCATATATCTTTATAATGAGTTTAAAAATTAACAGATAAAAAAGGAAAATCCTACCTAAAATTATTTCTTTGATTATTTCCTGGCGACAGCTTTTGACCAGAGTTTTGATTAGAACGATTATTCCAGGCATTATTAGATATTCTTCCACTGCCACGATTTCCTCCTGTGATAAATATGTTAACACAATAGGTTATTTTGCTTCTTTTCACACAACACAATAGGTTATTTTGCTTCTTTTCACACAACACGAAAATACTTACTCTAAATTATTCCATTCCAATGAATAAAACCTTCATCTACAAAGTTGTTTGAAGTAGCAGTAACACAACAATTAAGACATTCATTATGTCTCGCATCAAATTAACAAATCAAAACTAACTATAAGCTAATTTGCATATAAACTAAAATGTTTTTGACAATGAAAACTATCGTTAACAAAACATGAACTGTTTTAATGTTCTAAGCATTAAAATATCCGAACAATCTATTTTTGTTTACTTGGAGAGCTGATCTATCTTTCATTTTAAACTTAATGCCACAAATAATCGTATTTTCTTTTTTTTTTTCTAAAAACTGTAGGTAAATAATAGCCATTTTTTTTTCGGTATTTCATGTAAAAACTATCCATAAAAAGGAAATGCTATATATTTTAATTACGTGGACTTATGAAAGCATTCAATTGCATGGAAAATTAGAAGGGGGGGATGGTCAACATAACCATTTGCATCATGACAAAGATACATTAGTTTCAAAGTAAAAATAAACACATCTATATGCTTGCGATACAAATGGGTTTCAAACGTTCAGAATATTTTTTTAATCAAATGTTATTCCCTCAAACACCAAATACAACACATACATTATAATATAAATTTTAGCAAGTAGTTTTTTACAAACTAATTGATATGCAAAAATTATCTTCACGAAATACGTTTTAAAAAATATTATTTAATTTAATTTTAAAAAAGGCACTTTTCTATTCTTGCCAGGCTGAGAAAAGAATTTGACTCAGGATCAAAAAATAAACTGCAAGATAAATAGTGTGTTATGTTATGATCAATTTGATGTTATGTTGCATATCACATTTTTTGCAACACTGATAGTTTTAGTTATGTTAATCAAACATATTACATCAAATTACAAATGATATTTCATACTTAAAATAATTTAAATCACATAATATCATAAACTATCTAACTACCTTACCTGTCAAACACATTAAAAATATTAAGTTCAAAGTTGATGAAATGTTATATAAGCATCTCACCTCTATTATTATCCCTCCTGCCATAGGGCCCTGGTGGGCTAAAAAATCTACCACCAGCCCCTCTTGTAGAAGAAAACGCTTGATTTCTTTCAAATCCACGCCCTCTGCCTCTTGTATTTTCCTAAAAAAAAATTTTTTACTGAATGAGGACAATATTATTGTAATACTTCATAAACATTGAGAATATTTTTCAAGTAAAACAAATACCTTTTGTGGTCGTTTAACTTGAGCTTGAGATGTACCTCCAGAATGATGGCTTTCAAGAGCTACAAAATCATCTACATGCATTGATGGAGGACGACTAGTATTAGGTGGTCGAGATCTGAATGGATCGTTGGCCCTCGATGTGTGGGAATTGCCTCTGTTAAAGCCACGGCCTCTCATTGGTGCAACTTAGAAGAAAAGTTTAAACAAATAAAAAATCACAACGAAGTTATTTAGGAATACTTAAAAGTTAGTTTTTAAATGTCAATAAACAAATGTAGTTCTTTTTAAATCTCATGAACTTTAAGTCAAGTCTGATGACATGCATTTAAAATAGTTTATAGCTGTATATATAATAATCACTAATATACTTAAGTAATTAACCACATGTTTATTTATTCTTAACTATATTAGTATAAGAAATAGCGTGTTATGTTGTGATCAATTTGATGTTTTTGTTGCATAGCACATTTTTTGCAACGATAGTTAAGTATGATAATCAAACATATTACATCAAATTTTAAATGATATTTGATATTTAAATCAAATGATTTTATGATGATGTACAACTCTGAATACAATTTACATATAATTATGTTCTATAGAGCTACAAAATCAATCATTCGAGATCTGTACTAATGGTACAGATTTCTCCATAATAAATTAAGACATTTCAAAATTAAATCTCTATGTGTGCTTGATGGAAGGGCTGGTCTTGCTTTTGTAATTTATGAAAATGGAACAGAGAAGGTTACTGCCAAGCACCGACTACATGATGAATGTACTGTTTTCCAGGCTGAACTTTTGTGTATAAACCTGGTTGTTAAATGGATACAAAATTCTTTTAGTGAAAACCAAATTTTTAAATATCTCATTTGTACAGATTCTCTTTCTTCACTTTTTCTTTTGCGTGACACGACTTCTACTGAGAAGCTTGTGGTGGAAATTCACTCGATTTTGAACGCTCTTGAAAACGTAACTATTCATTTTTCTTACGTTCGTGGCCATAGCGGTATTTTGGGCAATGAAAGAGCAGACCAATTGGCTAGGGAAGCTACGTGTGGTGAAATAGACTTAAGGGTGTCTGTTCCAGCTTCTCACTGGAAGCGCATCGCTAGAGATAAAATCATTGCGGACTGGAATGCTGAATTTCTTGCTTCGCCTCGGTCGCTTTGGACGAAAAGGTTCTTTCCATCCATTTTTCACCGTTTGCAATGTAAATTCTTTGCAACTGATTTTAAATTGACCCAAATTTTAACAAACCATGGAAATTTTAAGAGATATTTATTTCGTTTCCATCTGCAGACCAGTGGAATTTGTGCTTGCGGTGATGCTGATGAAGATGCTGAACATATTCTTCTTCACTGTAGTCTGTATGCGAGTGCCCGAATGAATTTAAAGACTGATTTGAGACGTCTTTCTATTTGTTGGCCACCTGTCTTATCAGAACTGGTCAAAAGTATTGAAAGTTTTGCAGAATTTTGTTTTTAATGTAAATTTGTAAATTTTTCTCCTTTTGTTTTCTACTTACAACTGTAAGCCTCATGCTATACTTTGTGGTGCATGAGGAGTTTTAAGTCGTTTAAATAAAATAAAAAATTTAAAAAAAATGTGTGCAAATTGATTCAAAATTGCAGGTAAAAATTAAAAGATAATTTAATTGAGGGCTGACTAATGCATAATTCTTCAGATTGTCAGAGAGAGAGAGAGAGTAAACCACAAGATTTTTATTCAGAAAACTCAAATTTACCTAATAGGTAGAATGTTAAGAATCAGTAAAGCCTGTATAAAAATGATTACATCGTTACAAATTACAAAAAATAACACATCTGCATACTCATTGTGAACAAAAAAACTTCAACCGCCTTTTGTTCAAACTAAAAGCAAATATATAGAAATTAACCTTTCAACTCATAAAAAAAAATTCTTAAGAATATATACACATATGTTTAAAAAAGGTCAGGCCTGTAAGTTTTAGAAAATAATTTTGCATATAAATGTAACTACATTGGGACCAACTTCTAATGACATTCAAGACTTAAGGATGAAAATTGATACAATGGTAAGATTGTTTTAGAGTGTAGATAAGGATGAGTGTATAGTTTTAACATGGGTATCGTTATAACAAAGTGAAAGTGCTGAGATAACATTTAAGATAGGTCATGTATATTTAATAACAGTTACTTTACTCTTCAACTTTTATTCTAAAAATCAAAAATTATTCTCATTTATTTCTATTTTGATATGTATTACCACTATACTACAACTATAACCACCCTTGTAGAGTAAGTAGTAACACTCGACTTTTTTTTTTATGTACTTTTTTAGAAAATTATAATGGACATTTTTAGAAAATTATAATGGAAAATAAACTCACTAAATGGTCTTTTATTGTTCACATCCACAAGAGCTGGATTGATAAAGGGAGCATATTTTCTCTTTCCACAAATAGTGCTGTAACACAAAAAAATTAAAAAAAGATATGTGTAATATAACTTCATCAACAAATAAGCAATCTATGTATATATATTTACCTTATGCCTTTCTTTTTTGTCTTTAAATCGTTATCACCTTCTGTACTTAAGCATAAATTCTCTAAAGACAATTTTAAATTAAATTCAGGAGAGATATTCTTCTCAGCAATAGATACCAAATCAACAGTTACCTACATAAAACAATTAATAAAATTTACAGAAGGGTTCAAATTTTTACAAAATTGAATTAAGAAATAATTAACTAATAGAAATATTCTTAAAAGGGCCAAAAGAAAATATTTTTATTTTATTTTTCATTTTAACAGAACATAAAATTTAATGTATAATAAATAAAAAGTGCATAGCCGTTAATTGTTCTTTTTAAATAGTATTTCTACAGCAGTTTATTTATAATAAAATAAGTGTAGAAATATTTTTGTAATTTCTAACAAAATAGCTACAACTTTCAAGACGATGAGCAAATGGCAGTCCAAGAATTGTTCCTTAAGTTGAAGCAAATGCAGTATTTTAAAGTAAGTAAGAATGAAGGTGAACAAAAGAAGTCGAAACTAATAATTTGAAAATGAAATATAAAATTACCAGAAATTACACCTTCTACTTTTAATGTTTAAATCGTGAACATAACAAAACTTTATAAATGCAGAGTAATAAGATGTTGCAAAATCAAGCTTATTATTAAGCTATCAAAAATTGAAGAACATTGATTAGAAAATCCAGTTATAAAATTGTTTCTTACCTAAATGTAAGTAAAATCTAATATTTATTTCAATTAAAGATCCCTTAAGAAAAAAAAATGTATGGAACTTCATAAGATATAAACTTTCATAAAAAGATTTAATTTAAAAAAATCAGCTGAGCTTTGATCTTAAGATACGAAGGCTGGTGGATAAGAAAAGGCTTTATGGATTTCATATATGCTACAGTGATTTTATAAATGGACAGCTATAAAACTGTCCCAATTAAAAAAAAAATTTAAAAATAAAATAAAGTACATTAAAATTCTCTAGTGCATAGAATGTTTTAAGGTAAAAGTGACATTGAAACATATGTTGATTTTTATTTATAATTAAGGAATTATAAGCACTCTTACTTGCTCTTGTTCTTGATCGGCATCATCTGCTCCAGGTAGAGACAACCAATAAGCAGGACTTAGTCTGCCTTCTTCCACTTCACCAACCATGAAAATAGCCCGAGAGGAAAACTGTGCCGACTGACTTTCAGGTGCCGGAAGTACAGGTTCTACAACCTCTGAAATAATAAAAATTTACAAATTTTAAGTGCAAACTAAACAGTTCAAAAATGGTTACATAATTAGGTAAGGTTAAAAACAGATTTAATTTGAACTACAAATTTACTTTGATATACATGTATAATCTATAAATTATAAATCACAATAGTAATACCCAAAGATTACATGATTCGCATAACATTACATTATAAGATACCCAAATAAATTATATAATTTACCTGTCAACTACAAATAAAACACAGTTAACCTCATTTACTGCAAACCTGAATTTAATGAGAAAACATTTAGCAAGAAAATTTTTTATTAAATAATTGGCTTAATGTTAAAGCATCAAAAATAACCTGTCATTACAAGAATGGTTCTGATTCAAAGAAGAATTTTTCTGTTGAAAATTATTTAATTAGAACTTTGTGAAAAAAAATTGCAATTCACACCCAAAAACAATATTCAGAAAAAAGTGCAAATTTTTTTAAAATAAATAGGCATTAGTACAAATTTATTTCTTTATGTGCATGTTGTAATGTCTAATGATCACCAAAAAAATCAATCAATCAAAAAGAATTTATGAATTATTTCAATTTGGTGTAAATAAAGAAATTATAAAAAAATAAGCTGCGTTTGATCATTTTCTAGTTCATTTTTTAACATCATAGCTTTTATTTTTTGATAAATTGGGTCAACTCAAATTTACAAATACTGTGAATCAATGAGTGAATTGTCTTGATTGTATAATAAAAACAAAGGAATACATATTACTAGCATAAATAGATATATCATGAAGTAAGTAACAAAACAAAAGAGTATCTAATACAAAACAAAAATATTCCAGAACATTAATCTACATCCATTTCACAAATAAACAAAAACAAGGTCATTTTTTAATTTTATTTCACTAAAAAGAATTGAGCAAAAACTTTATTTTATGAAAATTATTTGCAAAAAATATGTTTCAGCTACTTTATGAGTTTACAATTATATGCTATTATACCATATATATTTTACAATTATTAGGGGCTGGCTGAAGATTCTATGTTCTGTTAGGAAAAATATAATCTAACATCCAACAAAATACAGAGAATCCTCCTGTTATGGACACTACTGCAAAACATGCGCCTCTCATTACGGACATATTTATATTTTTAATTCCCAGGGAATCTTCTGTCAATAAGTCATTATGTATATTCACCGCAAAGTAGACACTTTTGCCCTGAAACATTATTTTCTATTTCTTTAAACCGGATACTTGCAAGAATAAAACTATGCAACTTTTCACCATTTTTAAAACACATAAATTTTTTTCCTTATCCATAACTAAAAATATAGTTACGCTATTTCACTACTGAAGAATCAATCTTTCTTCTGTCATCTTGCCTTATATTTACAAAGAAAGGAGAGAAAATGATATGGACAGTGGCATCTTTTCATCTGGACCACACAGGTTATGAGACCTGCAAGTTGAAATGAAGTCTTAAATGCTCTCAATGCTTCTTCCCCACTGAAAATTTCTTTAATTTTCTTATCAATTTGAAGACGAAGTAGTACTTAACACAGTTGGGGTAGAAAAAAGAAAATAGATGTATCATCTTTGTGTTGTTCGTGTACAATGAAACATTTATTCAGACACTTCATAGATGATCAATTGTGAATAATCAACTCCTTAGGTCCTCATGCCCTACAAGTATGCATTGCTTTGCTTTCTTCTGTGAATTGTGGGAGGTTAACTTTCAAGGAAGTATTAACAATGCTTCCTATCAAGTGATAGGTAGCTGTAAGGGAGTGTAAACCTAATTATTGAAACTGACTGAGGACTAAAAGCTCTATCCAGTATATGACTAACTTGAATATCTGAGTTAATAGGAAAATTATATTAATTTTTCTGTAGCTACATCTAGAATTCTTTTTGAATAGAAAAATTTTTTTTTAAAGTTTAAATAAATATCCTTGTAGACAGTTACTGTAGATTATTTAATTATTTCTTTATCTTATAAAATATTCTTAAAACAATTTACAGTGGTAAATTTCTTTATTAGGGTACCTTTCCCATAAACAGACAATTTTTTCGGTCCCAAGAATGTCTGCTTAACCGAGGTTTCACTGTATTTAACAATTTAGGTTAAATTTCTTGTGGGGTGAAAGCAATAGATGAACAATATTAATAACAATACCTTTCTCTGATTTCTTTTCTTTAGTTAAAGTGCTGTTTAGTAGCGTGAGAAGAGATGAATTGCTTTCAATTAAACTTTCAACAGCATCTTCATCATTTCCAAATTCCTTCAAATAAATAATAATAAATTTTCTTGTTGATGAAATAATTATAACAAATATATAATATTAGCATAATTAATATTATATATCAGCAAAATTATATAATTCAGTAATTACATTGTTTTATGTCGCTTAAAAAATAAAATATAAACAAAAATTTTAATTCTCTGCTATGATCAGAACTTTAAAAAAAACAGTTAGAATAAAAATGCTTAGCTACAAATTTTTTTGCTAAAAAAACATTTCTTCAAATGCATGAAATTATTTAACAGTGTTTTCCGAAGTTCTTCCACCAAGGAAAATAAAAAAGCAACAGTTTACACTAGAGCCAATGTTACCATACATTATCTTGCTATGCAGAATTATCAGAGCCTAGGAAAGTACTCGTGGCTTAAATATTTTATAAGGTAACTTTTTTTAAAAATCACCGCTTGGCAATTTTTTTCACCTAGATAAAATTTATCAAAATCAATAAATTCTAAATTTTTGCAAATTTTTATAAAATTTCAGATAAAACAAATTAGATCAAAAATGCTTTTCATTTTCACGTAATTGAGGCTATCCTTCCCATTTATGTTTTGCACCATTTCTAGTATTTAGGCACAGGCTAAAGATAGGTTTAACTTGATCTAACAGTCATAAATAAAAACTCACATTAATTATAAAAATAGTATATTATTCACAAAAAGCATTATTTTATATGATGGCAAAGCCTTAATAAACAGCCCTAATAAGCTTCATTTAACAACTCATAGCAAACTTCAAAAATAAAAGTATGAAATTTTTTTTTTTTTAAATGATAAAACTTTACATGTATGCCAAAGAGTGGAAAAATTTTAATAAAACTCAAGAATTCTAAATGTTTAAAAAATTTTAACGAACACTATCTTCTAGCTTTCTTAATTTACTATGTTTACATAAGTACACCGGACAAAAAATTAGTCTCTCTTAGAGAAATCATTAAAAACATAATTTAATAGCATGTAACACCGCCTCTGTATTCGGTAACCACATGGATTCGGGTAGGAAGTGAGTCCAGAAGGTTTTTCAGGTACGTCAAATCCAGTATAAGCCACTCGTTCAGGATTTGATCGTGCAAATCCACCAAATTGCGAGGATGCTGATTTCGGCGTTTTACCCGTTATTCCAACATTTCCCACAAATTTTCAATGGGGTTCAAGTCAGATGATTTTACACTCAATTAGTCGAGATGTAATTCTGACACTCAATTAGTCGAGATGTAATTGAGTGTCAGAGCGTTCATAAAACCAGTAACATATTCTTCCATCACGATAAACTTCGCTGTTGTCATCTTTAAAAATAGGGGTATTGACAAGACACTCTTTATGAAGATGTTGACTGAAAGGCAGCATCTAATCATCCAAAATTTTCAAATAAATATATTGGTTCATGTTAGTGGCCACCACAGTGAGGGGGCACTATCTATAATAAGAAAAACGCCCCCAAAACATGACAAACCCACCCTCTGCTTGAACCTGACCCTACAGACAGGGATGAAATGCTTCGTCTGCTCTTTGGTGCACTCGACGACGTGAGTCTTTTGAATAAAGACAAAAACGTGATTGGTCAGACCATGTTACATTTCGCCATTCAACAACTGTCAATGTTCGAGGACTTCTAGCTCACTGAAGTCGCACAGCTTTATGTGCCTGTGTGAGCAATGGCCTCTTACGAGATGTTCGACTCTAAATGTTCATTGTATGCAACTCCCGTTGCAATTTTCTCACACTAACAGGTTGGAATGGCGCTTTATTCATTAACTGAAGCAATTCCTGCCGGGTTTAGAAGTCATTTTGATTGACAAGTCGGGAAACACGTCTCCGGTCCCTTTCATGCAGGATCTTTTTCCAACCACAATTCTGACGTCTTTCGTGACCACATGTATTACACCACTACTTGCAGACACATAGAACAGTTCGCATTGAAACAGTAACAAATTTAGCTACTACATTCACCGTATGACCATCGGCACGGCCAAACACAATTCCCCCTTTTTTCCACTCTATCACATCCTTATACTTCGCCATAATTGCACACAATTTCCACTTCAAACAAAAATATCTCACTGATAGCTACTTGCCTTTGATCACGTTGAAGCAATGTGCACATAGTTGAGCACGCTACCCAACCACTATGTCATCTAACGAAACTTAATGATTCATCAGTGCTTGCGCTCTAGGGTGACTAATTTTTTGTCCGGTGAGCTTATCTTTGCTGATCAGTGAAATGGCAGGTTCCATTTACAATTTTCACTCTCACCGATTGGCACTATTTTTCAATAGATTTTTTTGTTGTAAAATCAAAGGTGTAACCCCATTCTTAAAAAAAAATTGTTAGAGAGACTGACCAATAAGAAATTTCTTCTCAAACTCACACTACAAAAAAGTTTGAGAAGAACAAGACCTCAAAGCAATGTTGCTAAAGACAGCAGAATCAATGCAGAGCTGTAAAGCAGTAAATTTATGAGAACATACCAGCCACCTGCTCGATGTGACTAGTTCTGAAGGTAAGAAAGGTACTTAATTCTGAATTAAATATATCAACTACCTTTGCATCATTTTAAAATAAACATACAGTTTTTCTTACTTAGATTTTATTTTTCTTTCCAGTTTACAAAATTTCTTTAAAAATATTCTAACTTATCCTAATCATCTTTTCAAATTTAAATAATTCAAATTAAGAATTAAAAGAGAAAAAAAGCAATTAAGATTCCGATTTAAATAGTTTATTTCAATTACTCACACTTTGGTATAAGTTAATGAAAAAAAAATTTATTTATTTTTTTAGTAAACATTCATAACTATCTTTTAAAACAATTAGATTTATACTTAATAGCTAAAAAAAATTATTATAGAAATCAACATTTACTTCTAACTGCTTAGCAAGCTCTGTCACAGGCTGGAAAGGCGCAGGTAATTTAACTTCTTTCTCTTTGTCTTCTGTTGGCGTGCAGTCACCTCTTAGAAGATCTGCTAATTCTCCACTAGATAAAAACATGGTTCTTCCACTTGGAGCACCATCTTCAAAACTGCTTTCCATCAGTCTTAAAAATTCTAAAGCAGTTGACAAAGTAGACAAACAGTCACTGGAATCTTTACTAAAAGACTGACTAAACCGGGTAAATAAAGAGTAAACTGCACCAGGGTGTTGTTCCAATCCCCTATGAAAATAAACATTGCCACAGTTTCTATACCAAATCGATCACTCAAAAAAGGATCTTAATGATACTCTAACTGTAATTTTTATTTAAACACAAAATAAAATAAAGATATGGCAGTTATTTCGCTATTAAATCACATTACTTATTATAAACTTGATCATCATTAACAAGTGTTATAGTGGATTAATATTAACAACACTATCATATGTATTCATTAACAAAAGATACAAGGCCGGGATAGCCTGGTTGGCAGGGCGCTAGATTCACTTTTGTGAAAACACGAGTTCGAATCCAACCAGCCGAAGATTCATGTTGTAAATACTGACTGTTGCAGGTTAAATCTGTCGAGTCACTAAGTTCTCCATGTTCCCATAACAAATTATATCTCAGAATATACTGAATTGGAGATTGATCGTTCTCTGATTCAGTTTAAAATTATGATCTGTGGAGGAATGAATGGATATATGAGTGGGTCCGCCCTATAAGACTGGTATGACACATGGGCGTGGCACAAGTTGAATTCTGGACCATAGATGGCGCTACTGGAAAACAAGAACAATCCCACCCTTTGCCTTAATGGCCTATGATAACAACAAAAGATACAGATGACTTATGTACTAATATTGTATATTAATATCTATAATCATATTGTGTTTGCATTTATAAAAATAAAGAATTAATTTATACCAAAAATAAATTTATCTTTTCAACCTATTGAGGGTTATCTTTTTCTCTTTTTTTTGCAATGAAATTAAGAAAAACATACTGTTTAATGTAATAATATCCATAGTCGTATTCTGTTAGCATCACTAAAGTTCGTAGAGTAGGTAGAAGTGAAGAGTAGCTATTTGTATGACAACCAATATGTTGTATTAATGCACCACAAATTAAAGGCATTTGCTCTTTACTAGGTAGATTGCTGGAAAGCTAGAAAAAATAAATAAATAGATATGTTATGATCAAAGAGATTTTTTTAGTAATAAAAATCAACTATGCTTGTCATACATTTTAATAAAAAATCAGACAGTTGGTTAGTGATTGACTAACCATTGCTAACGGGCAGCACTAAATTTTTTAAGAAAAAGAGAATTTGATGAAAAGAGGTAAGCCAGTTAAGAGGGGATATTTTCTTTATTGATATTGTTATAAAATAATATCTATTTTAACACATGAGAGTTTGAGAATTTTCAATGATATTTATTAATAAAACTTTATTTTCCGTACCCACCAGTTTAGTTAACAAATTCAGTTTTAATTAATCAGTAGCTAATTAATTATTATTGTAACTTAGAATGACCTGTAACCTAAGAAAACATAATTATATGTACATTTTTTATTAATACATAGTACTGATTTATTATTTTATAGCAGTATAATCATCTTTTGTGATAGCTAAAGATAGAAAACAGTATCCAGCACCACAGAGTGGTCTCTCATCAACTCCCAGGGAAATAAAGAGTTAAAGTGAAAAGTACCAATTAGGAAATGATTTTATAAATAAAATGTTAACTCGCTAATTTAAGAGAAAACATGGGATGGGAATGGCAGAAAGTGCTTTCGGATCAAGAAAAAATCGGTTTTGGATTTTTTTTTTTTTTTTAAAGATTGAAATTAAATTCTGAAAATATCAAACTAACTTGATATGAAATGTATACATATAAGAAATAAATTTTTGAAACCTTAATTGGAAAAAGTATCTCTTTAAAAATTAGAGTGTATAAATTTCGAAACATTTATAAATGGGCAGAGAATCTAATAATATAACTATTTTCAAAAGCACAATCAAAGGTTTAGTCTGAAATTTTTTTTCAAATCCTTCGATTTCAATGCTTCAAATTCCTAAAGATCTAGAAGGTACTTATTTTTTGCATCCCTCAAGAGACTTTGTAATAAAAAAAAGATACCAGAGAGAGCTTAAAGGAAATTTTGCTAAATTTAATGAATAGTAATGTTTGCTTAATATTTTTTCCATTTCTTACTGACACATTTTTCAAATGAAAAAATTCTTGTTATACTTTATATTTTTAAGAAAAATATATTAAATTAATCATTTTAGTATATCAAAATATATAAAAAGCAAATGTGCTTTATTAATAAGTATCTAATATTATTAACATTATGAAATAACTAATCCTTACCACTTCATTAATAGTATTTCCGCTTTCAAAAGTTATGAAGCCAATATCTGGATCACAAAAAGATTGCAAGATAGACTAAAATAAAATCGATTTCATAGCATATTAAAAAATCACCAATAAAATATTAAGTAAAATACAAAAAAGTACCAAATACAATAATAGTCAAAAAATGAAAAATTTTTATTAAATAAGAATTAGGAAACATGGTTAAACATAACATAAACGCATACAATATCATAATATAGTAGCATAACATATACTACATAAGTAGCAAAAACTTTAAAAACATAATGCCAACTGTTATGAATCAATTATTACCTTTATTTCTTCATTGTGAAGAATTTGAGTCATTTTTGTCAAATCATTATCTAATTTGTCCATAAAAGTTTTTCATTTTTTTATAAACTTCTTTCAGTTATATACTAGCTAACTTTTTTGTCATTAGAAAAAATTTTATAGTTCACCACTGAAGTGAAATATCAAAAAAATCATATATAATCCTTAAGCCATCAAAACATTTATTGCTTTTGAAATGCCAGAGCATAGGTTGAGTAAACACTCTTACTCAAACTGATTGCCTTAAAAAGTAGCTTTACTTGCTGAGTACCATAGTTCATTAAAAAAAATTCCACGAAAATTCTTAATAAATTAGTTAATAATTCATATATTGTGGTTTTAAAAGAAAAATGTAGATTTCTAAATTTAAAGTTTGAGTGACCTCTAACAGATAAAGGGGATTTTGAAAAAAAGAAATAAATGTATTAAGTATACTTACAACAATACATTCTTGAGATTGAATAACAAAAGACTTTTCAGATGGTGTATTGAAAAGTTCCAAGATGAGAGGTAAAACGTCAAGATACTTTTCGTCAGTTTTTATGCTAAAAAGAGTATAAAAAATTGAATCGTTTTGAATTTTTATTACATTTAATAGTGTTTGATAAAAAAAAATTTTAAATACTCTTGTATTAATGGTTTTTTTTTAAGTATAATGTATTAGTATATGATTCTGCTTCACATTCTTGGAGGCTTTTCTACATAAATTTTAAAATTTTAATGTTTTTTTTTTTTTTTTTTTTTTTTTTTTTTTTTTNAAATTTTAATTTTTTTTTTTTTTTTTTTTAGTTCTCCTATCAATTTCTTCAATATTTTTTCAGTGCGCAAAATAAAAAAAAACTAAAACTCCAACTATGGATCTAGAGATAAGATTATCACAGACTAACATGCTATCGTCATGGTTGATACGAAAAATGCTAATTTACTAATATAAATAATATCGAGTCATGAAATCAGATACAAAAAAGTACTTAGCATAAACTAAATAAATAAACCTTTTTTCCCTTAACAAATTGGAATTTTTTGCACTCAAAAAGTGAGATAAAAAATTTAAATATCGTGTTTTGTTGTTTGAAATTATACAAGTTATTTAGTAAAATTTTGTATAAAATTAACCTAGTTTAAAATAAGTAAATAGAACATAAAATTAAAATTACACATAAACTAAAATGAAATATTATAAAAGAAAATTAATTAAGATTATAATTTTAATAAAATTTGTATTATTCATAATTAAATTAAAGGAAACTATAAATAATCTTTAAACTAACATTTTTGCATTAAATTTTCCTTGAATAAACATGCATTATGTAATAAAATTTAAATTTTCTGAAATCCCTGTGAACATATTTAACAGAATGCTGTAAATACCCCTTAAATATGATAGACCAAAAACTCAAATCCATCAACAAAAAAACATTTTATTTAAAGAATATTTGTATTTAAAATCTTATTTTTTAGCATAAAAAATCTATGGCACAGATTTGTTACTATAGGTTTAAATGGTCTGAGGAGAACACCTCTTTAATTCATTATTACCTCAACCATTCATTATTACCTCAAACATAGTACTGGATAATCAGATCATTAAACCCAAAACTATTCAAATGTTTAAGTTTTTTTATTTTATGCTCAATGTTATCGTTTTACAAAATCTAAATATTTATTGAAGTAGAATTTCAGAAATGCAGCTTCCTTTCATTTGGAACATTTTTCAAATGATTTTTATTTTAAAGAAAATGCAATTACAAAAGTTGTGTGTTTCATTCTTTAAATAGAATTTTTCAAATTTTAGAGTACTTTTAATAGTTTTACTTTTATTAGTTTTGATTTTTAAGCTTAAGATTTATAGTATTTTTTAATATTTTATCCCCTCTATCCATTCAAATATATGAATAGGAAATTAAGTAGCGTCACATACCTTCCTTTCATAACATGCAGAAGAGGTACTTTAAATGAAGCATGAGAAACAAGATAAGCTACGAGATTTAAAATTCTGGCAGTTGTAGAAGTGGGAGTCTTTAGCATAGGTTTTACTTCCTGAATAGTAGCAGGAACTGGATCCAAGTTCTCCTTTTGATCTGGTGGAGGCAATAGTAGTGTTTCTAGCAAGGCATCTAAAACAGCTCTGAAAAAAAATTTAAATGATGAATAATAATTACTTAACAATTAGAATACATTCATTTAAAAGAAAGCGTCTCAAATGTTTGCTAAAAAAAAGTTGTTAATGAAGAAACTCCTTTTAAAAAAAAGTATTCAAAATTTTAGGATGACAATTCTTCCCTTTCATCACACCTGCATAATTGTTTGCTTCTACATTAGATATATAAAAAAGCAAATGATGAATGAATTAAAAAAAATATTATAAAAACAGACCATTTTTTATTTATGAAAGAAAACCATTTTTAATGAAAGCGGATGTGATTCCACATCAGGCAAAAATTGCAAATTGCCTTTGAGGAATCAGAATGCATTCAATAAAAGATATTTTCTTCAATAGATATCAAAAAAATAAACATAGAAGATGACAAAAAAAAAGTTTTGTTTGTAATAATTCAGGCATTATCTGTAATTATGAAACAATTATTTTTCATAAATAAGCAAGAATAATGAAAATTGAGAAACAAAATTAAATTTTAGAAAAACTAACATGGCAATACTCTGAAGATTATTTATTTTTAAACCAAATCCTCAGATTACGGAAATCACAGTTTCCTCTCACAATTCCTGGTGAGTACAAACCCTGCCCAACTCAGTTTCCTCAGTCTTCAGAGCAATGCAACTAACCTTCCTTTATCATAGAAGATTATCTTCTAAAAATAGTAATCAAGTACATAATACCCGATTCACCTTTATAAATTTCATGGTAGGAAAATTTATATATTCATTTTTTTATAACATAATTCACAAGAGTCCTTAAAATTCAGAAACAAGTTTGGTAGAATTGATATGATAGTTTAATTACTTTGTGCACTTTTTGGATGGTCCCACAGCTTGCAATTCTAGAATTGTTAATTAAGATTTTTGATGGGAAGCAGACAAAAAAGCAGAATTCATAGGATTTACAGAAAAGTGATTTATCTATATTAAATCAAATGAATGAAAGAGACAAAACAATTTTGAAGTGACGGCGCTTCGTTACAGTTGACTATCTTGAATTCACATGAGAAAACTTAATTCATGAGTGATATCCAAGTTCTAGGATTGTGGTACTGATCTATAAATAGATTAGTCCACTAATGGAGCTTTCCAATGATGTGAACATTGAAGAAAGCCGCTGATGTGCAAATTTAGCAGCCATCAAAAGTTTATAATCAAAACATTTTCTTAAATTGGTTTTCAAATCATTCAAAAGAGGATAAAATATTAAAAAGAGGGACAATACGGACTTTAGAGGAAAAAGAGGACCATTTATGGACCCTGTATTTTTGAAGAGAGAGAAGTAGTTGAAAGTGTGCAAAAAATAAATAAATACCACCTTTTCAAAATTAGCAGTTCAGTGAAACATTAACTTAAAAAATAAAAAAAAACTGATTTTGAAAAGCAATTGAAATAAGTAGAATTAAAAATTCAAAATAAAAAGTAATAAAATTAAACAGTGAATATTTTAAAATGTAAATATACTAACCTAACAATAAATGAAGCTGTTGGAGCAGCTAAATCAGCTAGTTGAACACATACGCGTCGCAAAAGTTGTTGTAGTGGATGGCAGCTTGTAGCTGAAACAATTTAAACATTCAAAATGCTGAGAAATATTAAGAGAAATTAACAATCAGATTTGTTTCAAACAAGCCAACTATGCCTTTTTTTTTAAATTCTAAATGTTAAATGTACATTTGCATTTGCAGATCTCAAAGCAAAGTTAATATAAAAGGTTTCACTGTCAAAAAAAGGGACATAGTTCTTTGATTTTATAAATGTTATTGCTACACAAACCTTTGAATTTTAAACAACCTGGTATTCACACAACATTTGCATTAAAAATGAATGAAAATAGTAGTACTGACTTACCTGCTAAACTAACTATCACCTCTTGAATAGTGCTGCTCAGGGAATGTAAATGAGCACTCCACAACTTACGATAATTAACCATTTTAACAATCTCGTCATCAGAAAGAGGCTAATTTATAATGAAAGCATAAAAACAAATTAGTATAATTCTTTTATTATGATTATGCATAAGCAAAGATAAATATTTAGAAAAGCAAAAGTAAGTCCTCACAATTTAAAGATATTGAACATGGAAAATGAATATTGCTTATACATGGTATTCTAAACAAAAAAGGGCCTGTTTAACACTTGACTCCACCTGGTGGCATTCCGATGTCAAGAGAGTAACAGGAGTGGAGTTTGGTATCATTAGGTTAGATATAGGTTTTTCAAAATATGAAACACTTCCATATTTTTTCAATCTGAAACATACTATTTTCTCGACATACCTCAATTTGAAACAGTTTGTACTCCACTTTAAATTTGCCATTGCAGTGCTATTTGTAAATCAAACAGCAATAACTTTCAAGTTAAATTAGGGTATTTTTTCCCATAGAATCCAACTTTGCATTAAAAGAAAGCAGTTACAATTTTATGTTATTCGAACCCCATTCCGTGAGTTTGGGGGGGGGGGTTGAGTTTGATATTATTGAACACAATTTTAAAAAATGTTTCCTGTTTGCAGTTTTAGATATTTGTTCTGGCTCATCTTTCTTGATTGATATTTTATAATTTCCAAACTATTTGGTCAACTTATGTTATAAAATAATTTATTTTAAAACCAAACAAACATTTTACCTCTCTTGTCTGCAATGGCAGAGGTAATGGTAACAGTTCAGACAATACTGTTAAACCAGTAACAAAGTTACTAGGAGATAGACTTATAAACTTCAACACTTCCTGGACCATTTCAGTCCATAAACTTTTGCTCAGAGCTGTAAAAGAAAAAATATCACTTTACATCAAGTTAAAACAAAAATAATCAGTAATAAACAGCGCAAAACAAACACATAGCTAATATTTTCACTTTAAATAACTACTAACAACTTTTCAGGAGAAAAAAACTTATTAATAAAAATTCTATAGAATACTGTTGGAGACCAGAGATGAGTTAGCAAAAACTATTTTCAAGTGCATAATATTTTTAACATCAACAAAAAAAACATACCTTCTTCTGACTCTGCAGATCCTAAAAATGGTTGTGTATAAGTTAAAAGTGCTTCAATAATTTCAGCTTGAACCTAAAAAATTTTAATCAAAAATAAATCAATATTCTAATACTCAATTACGTTTTAAGAAGTTAATAGTAAAATTAATTAAGTAAATTCTTACCATCTGGGAAAGTTGGTAAGAAAAAGATGTAGGTGGCACAAGAAGCATTAGAGAAAAAACTTTTAGAAGAATTGGAACAGCTGTTAAATCCTTGAACTGCAAAAAAAGATTATAAAATTAAGAATTTATATTCAGAAAGTTATACGAAATAACATTCAAGTTTGGAGTATGATTATTTTAAGATCTAAAATGAAATATTAAGCATTATAACTGATAAAAATTAAGATGTGAGAATAGTAATTGGAAACAATGTAAAGTAAATTCTAGCAAACGCCTTTTTGGCTAAAAGTAATACATATTACTTAGTAATACATATTACTTAGTAGGCAAACTACAGATATAGTCATATGCACCAAAGATAGTTTTAAAAAATTACATAAATTTATAAGCCTTAATTAAGTCAAATAATTAAAGGAACTCAGTAGTTCATAAACTAGATTCATATTCATAAAGAAAGCTACACAGCATAATTTATTTTTTCCTTGTTGTTGAAAAGTCAACCCAATTTTGAGATTACAACTATCAATGCTTAATTCCGTAGCTTTGCAATTTTGAACCCAATCCAGAAGACAAGGGTACTCCTGGGTCAAGCATTTGGTACACCTTTATTAATGAAAATAAAGTAAAGATGATCTAACATTAAAATCATTTTAAATAAGAGGCTTGCAATAGTATAGAAAATATCTTAAGTTTCTGGAACTAAACAAAATTTATTCAGCAGTGTTTTGAGTCTCAACCTATCTATTTTTACGAAAAACAAGACAATTAAATGTTCAGCTTAACCCACTGGCAGTTAAGGAAATGGGCAAAATTGGGAGAATGTTTCTCCCCTATCCATTAGCATGGAAAAACCGGTTCTGCTATGCAGAGAAGACTGCAGGTTAAAATGCGACTTTTTACGTGCAGAACTGTCAGTGGGTTAAAAAACATTTTAATCCAGAAAAGAGGCTTTAAAATCTAATATGCAGATAAAAAAAAAATTTTTTAATAAAAATAACATGTAGTTTTGATAGTTTGATTTTAGTTGAATAAAGCATAATCAATGTGAAAAGAGAACATATAATGTCATAAAATCAGAGATATAAACACTCAACCAATATAATGTTAGCACCTTTATCAGTACCAAAATCGAAAAGGAAAATACAGAAATGCAGAAGTTATTACATACAAAATTTTTGCTTATTCAAATTTGTTTTGATATTCTCAATTTAATAAACAATAATTTCTATTAGATAAAACTTACTTCTGTGCCCCGACTTGATATTAGGTGAGCTAAATTTGACTTCATTATGAAAACAGAAGGTTTTATAATGGCAACAGTTAAAACGCCTTGCAAACCAACTAAAGCTGGAGACTGGTGTGATGGTTTTAGAAATGTATCACAAATATTCTAAAAATAAAACAATACTTTTTTGTATAAGCAAAATATAAATTATATTTCAGAATGCAATACATAATACAAATTAATTTTAAGGAGAAATTAAAATTATTCTAAAAATACTATATTTTAATACTGTTTAGAACATCATTTTAAACTCACTATATCTTATATAACAGCCCAAAAAAAACTTTAAATAACATTTAAAATAGAATAAACAAATGTCACCAAAAACAATAGAATACATATGGTCTAGTTTTATTTATTGAGCTATTGGGTAAAAAATTAATAAGAAAACATAAAAAACAATAATAAAGCAACATCAGATAATTGAGTATTTCTTTAGGATGAAATTTACCTTGAAATCATGTCTACTTTTTGCCAAAATATTTTTTAAATATAAAATATACATTTATTCATTTGAAATTTATGTGAAAAAACATGCCAATTAAGTAATTACTGAGAAATTTAAGAAATGTTGAAAATTATCTAATTGTATTATCTAAGGTAACTAATATGTTTAATGAAGTAAAAGATAATCTAAAAATTTGCATAGGTACAGATTGCAAGTCTTCATTTTCTCAGTATTTTATAACCGTCATTGAACAGTCGACCTAATTTTGAGTTTACGACTACTATTGTTCAACTCTGAAGCCTTGTAATTTTGAACCCAATCCAGAAGACAAAGGAACTCCTGGATAAAGTATCTCTGAAATTTTGCCTTCATGGAGGACTTTTAGATGGAACAAACCCGCATTTGCATTACATGGAGAGGAAAACCATGAAAACCCCTCACAGTTAGCCTGACAGCAAGGGGGGACTCTAATTCATTATCCGTCTACCACCAAGGGTATTGTACTCTGGTCATTGTGAGCCAGGTGCGGAATTCGTATCAACCAGTCATCCGGATTCAAACCCGATTCACCTAATTGTTAGGCAAGCCAACGCTCTATCCCCTGAGCCACTACCCTTTTCACAGTATTAAAAAATATATATTTAAAATAAATAAAAAATTTGAAATAAAAAATATATAATCATCAAATAAGTCAAAATGAAGCTGGGAATAAACCTAGCATTTAAAAATTACAAAGTTGAATTAATCTATAAAAAATAATAATAATAAACATGATGCTGATGTAAATTTAAAAAAAAAAGAATATTTTTACAAATTTAATTTTTTGACAAAAGTTAGTCACATTTTTAACAAAATGGAAAAGAGCTGAATTTCAAAGTATTTTATTTTTCATTAAAAGTCTAATAAAATTGTATAAATGTTTGATTTCGTGAAAACTAGTTACATTTTTCAAATTTCTAAATGATAATTGGTCAGCATTAAATAAGATCAAAAATTATAATATTTAATAATTATTAATAGTATGTATTTTCAATAAATATTTTGGTTGAAAAGTCATACAATTTACACAAAGAATTTATAAATATTATAAATACTGACAAAAAAATTAAAAGTGAAGATTCCCAGTACACACCTGAAGAATACATTTTAAACTATCCATTCCATCATTTGCAGCGATTTGTATTACAGCATACATGTATTTTAATTCCACACGCTCATCACCAAATTGACCTAAAAGATATAGAAAAAAACAAACCGTTCGTCAGATGGAAAAGCAAAAATATATTGCATATTGTAAGCAAGCGGCTACTTATTTATTTATCGAAAGAAATTATAATACAAGACAAATCACACAGAGAGATAAATAAGAGAAGATGTCCCCAACAGGTTACACAAAGAGAAAAAAACATAATAGTGAACAAGCCATTGTTGAGAGATCTCCTTTTAAGTCCAGAATTAAAGTAAAAGATTTATACAATAATTAAAATATAATAATAATATTTAATAACCTATCATTAATCATAAGATGATATTTTTTAACTGTTACGTATTTAAACTATGCAATAGATGTATTTCAAGCACAAAAATATTACAATACAGAGGCCTCTCTTTAAGGATGTCCTGGAGACCAGATTCCAGTTTTCTCTAACTCACACATTCAACTATGGTGAAATACATGAATACCAATTCCCTATTAACTAGGCCAGTAACTAATATTTAGGAATATTTCTTGTTTCATTTTATTTATTAAAATGTATTTTATTGAACCTAATTACCAAATTTTAATTATGTTTTAAGTCTTTTCTAAACTTTGTCAAACTTTACTTAACTTATTATACTAATTTCAATTTAAAAAAATATTTAAAACTTCATATTTGGTAATGAAAATCCATAAAATAAATTTTGATAGCTAAGATAAAACAAATGAATAAACAAAGAACCGGTATTCACATAATTTTCCATGCATTAACATGAGAGATGGGGGAAGTAGAACCTGACTCCAGGACAACTTAAATGTGGCTCGACCAAGACGAGTTTCGGTTGATAAGATATTTGTGGCTCCTACCACTTTTTTACTGTAATTAATTTTAGGAATATTTCTTTATGTGTAGTATTAATTGGATTATGACAATAAATTTCATGTATCTTTATGTACTTCTTACAACACAGCATTATTTCAGACAGTTGCAATTAGAAACATTTGTTGTTTTATCAAAAATGTATATTCAATCATATGCGACTTTCAAACCAGTATAAATATATAAAGGTTTCAAGAAAGGAGCAATATATATGTACATGCATATAATCTTGCTTATTGAAGTTAGCATTGGAATATCCAACCATCAAAACTTGCTGAAAGATTGATGGCTTTGTAATAGGTTAAAGAAAAATCAGGACAATATTTTTTCAAAAAAATCAGGACATTTTTTGGAACAGTTTACAAAAAAAAAACAAAAAAAATTCAAAAGTATATATTGCTCTATTTAATAATAGAAGCACACTCAACTGCAAGAAATAATAAATATTACCATTAAATTTTAAGAACAAAAGTTTTTACAATTTCTCACATAATTTTAACAATGCGGAAAAACTCATAGTTTTATAAAATTAACCAATATCAATTAGATAATATTCCTTCAAACCAATGCTAAATTAAATTTTATAACTGAGTTCAAAACATCTTTTATTAAATAATTTAAAGCAATTTTTTTAAAATCTTGAAACAGAAACACAGTGAATATGCCATTCAACTATTTTTGTGTGAAAATAATTTTGCAAGTGATGCCTTAATTAACCAATTGAAAATTCCATGATACGGTTTTTGAATTGTTTATTGGAATCAATTCTTCTTAATATCAGATAGGGAAAAATTAATTTAAAAAATAAAAAGCCACACTTTACAATATTGGTTACTACATTTGCTGATAATAAGAGTAGAGAATCAATCAATCACACAAAAATTGAATCAATCACATAAAAATTTGATAATGCAAATTTGTTCGTTTTCATAAGCTGACTGAATTCCCAAAAAAGTTTGAAATAATGAATTTTGCAATTAGAGCAACGGTCTGGACTAAGTATTTATTTGTAATTAGCGAACAGTCCCTGAGTTTGAACAATCAAACTTTTGCGATTATTACCAGCATTATCAATTAAAGTTAAAGAAATTTAGATCAATAATTCAAATCTTTAGATTCTACATATCAATTGTTAAAAACCCAAATTTGCATTTATAGAAAATGGAATGTTCTAAACACTCACACAAACCAGGAATATCAGGAAAAAAAGCTAAAAATCAGGACAAAATATTTTTTTCATCAAAAAATTCAGGAATATAAGGACAACTACCAACTCTGCACTTAATAATAAGAAAGTTTTTAAGATTACCTTGTGGCAAAGAAACATATTGCAAAATCCGGAGGGCAGTTATTAACTCTGGTGGTAGAGAAGCAGCATCATCCTTATGTGCTTTTAGAATAGGCATCAATGCATTAACACACTCATATGTGTAATTCGAAATTGCCCGAGTAGGAGCCATCCATAAGCCCAAATCATGAAGTTTAGGAGTGATTTCTATGAAGTACATTATGTAATAATAAAATAATTAGTGAAACACTTAATAATCAAAAATAGGCATCTTAATTTATTTATGGACAGTTATAAAATTACTGGTAAATAATTTTTAAAACAAAAAATATGAAGGTATGAAATTTTCAAAACTATCTAAAGAAAATTATAACAGGGTACCCACTCAATTTGAGAAAAAAAATTCCCTGACTTTTCCAGGTATATCAGGTAAATTTCAATGAAAATCAATACCATATTTTATCTATACTATGAAATTTTTCATCAGAAAATTTTGATTCTTTTATTTGTAATGCCAAGTATTAGATATTCTATGTAAAATAAATATTATTATCTGAGGAAGGAAGCATTTCAGTTTGTCTAAAATGTGAAATTATAACAATAAATAATTGTAATAGATGTTGGAATTATTTAACTGGAATCTCAACAACTGAGTAGTGTTACTGGCAATTTTAAGACTGGTTTTTTTTTTCAGGTATAATGAAGGAATTTTCCAGGTTTTTGTAAAAAAATTTCAACTTTCCCTGAGTATGAGTGATTTTTGGAGTTGAAATAAAATTCCCTGAAAATTCCAGGTTTTCCCTGTGCTCCCTGCCCCTTGGGAACCCTGTTATAAAAAGAAATAAATATTATTTTCACTATGTGAACGAATGGAAGACAATATATTTTTACAATGTCAAATATTGTATCATTACGTTCATTGTTAACAGTGATATAACATAAATACAAAGTGATGCTACCTGTGGGATGAAAATTAATTTAAGTGTCTAATGTGAGAATAACATGTTCTTCCATTAATTTCTTTAATTATAGCTGCATGGAAAATAATTTCCATTCAATGTATTTTTAATAATTTATTTTAACACTCTATTATGAATTTATATTATTTAAATTATTTCAATGAAAGTTCTAAATCGAAGAATATTATCATGATCCACAAAAGCAAAAATAAAATTCCAGCCAGAATGAATTTTAAATAATAGGACAATTAGGAAAAAATTAGAGAAACACAGAAAAATATCTATATTTGTAAAGAATGCTTTTGTGAGAGTAAAAAAATTAAAGCAAATTGTAAAAGAACTACCTTGCTGACTTAAGTTAAAAAGAGCATCCGAAAACTTTTCTAGAATCTGCACATCTTCTGAGTAGTGAGTTACCAACATCAAAAGTTCAGTCACATAACCAGCACATGATGATTTACTTAGTTTTAAATCCCAGCTTTCTTCTCCTAAAGAAAACATTAAAAAAGTTAGGTTAAAAGTTACTAATTTTAAAAATATTTTAAAGCATTAATGACCACAGTACCTTTTTGGAGACAGTTCAAAAATTACATCATGAAAACAGAACTATTTTTTTTGGGCGTAAATTTTACAGAAATTATTTGCAGGCGTTCACTTTTTTTCAGTTTTATAAACTGTTACTTTTAAATTTGAAAATAAATGAATGACAAACAATTAATAATGTAAAAATGCATGCAACATTGCTTCATAGAAAATGCAGCATTTTTAAGTCAAACTTAAAAGTAGTTTCACCAATGCCAAAAAAAAGGTTAATTTGCTCAACTATTTATGAACTAATTTAAACGAAATCAACAAATATTTAAGATAAGGCAATTATAAAAATTTATTTTTTGTAATTTCCCACACTTCCAGATTTTGGCATTTCTTATAGCAAATTTTCATTACAAAAGTACAAAGTAAGAATACTACACGCAATAGAGCACTGCGTTATGGCGTAAGTAATATAATACATATAAATAATTATAATCTCAAATAATTACAATTATATATAATTACTGTGCTTTAAAGCATAAGGATAATAATAAAATATGATCTGAAAATATAAACAGGAGGGGTAGAAATTTAGGCTTAATACCATTTTTATTTCTAGTCAATTAATTTCATATTTGTGCACCTATTCCTTCAATGTTAGATTTTGAATTGATACATTTATAAAAATCTATATATAAAAATTTTAAACAATATTTTGTTTTAGAATTAATATTTTAAATATCAATTAGTAAAAATTCTTCTTTTTTCAATAAAATAGAAAAAAACCTTGCAACAAATGCAACCATTAAATAATCCATTAAAAATATATATGAATGAAAATATATAATAAATGAAAATTTTAATCAATTAATCAAGTAAATTTCACTAACCAGTTAATTGCACAAAAGGCAGAAGTGCTCGTAAGTTTTCAGAAGTAGTCAAAACATTGACTACAGCAGGACGGCCGATAGGAGAGAAAATCATAGTATACATGTGGTGGAGTACAGAAACAATTTCTGGATCATCAGGTGCTTTTTTAACACCACCTAAAAATTTTAAAACAGTAACATGAGAAGCAAATCATGAAATTAATTTATTAAGCAAAACGAGACTTTAATTCAGTTTTGTATCACATCAGAAAAACATTTTAATGAGTGCGAAATTAGTACCAAAACAGTGCAGCTAAATTTTTGATTAAAGGAAGAACATAATCTAAGATACATTTTTTTCCCCTTTCAAATCAGTTCACTTCTCATATTCAATTTCCTACAGAAAAGGCTAGATGCATGATCAGAAAGTATTTTAATTGATCATTTAGTAGTTTGAAACTAGCATTAAAATAATGTTTCGTTTGATTTAGAAGTTGTATAAGTCCACATAATTGATGGCTGGGTTGCACGATGTGAAGATTCCACGAAATAACTCCATCAACTTTTCTTATTTAAATTGTAGTAGTGTAATGCACACATGTGTTACTCTCTTTTGAATATTATTATTAGTTTTTATAATAGACTATTGGTGAAGTTCTAACATGTCTAAAAATAATTCATTAATCCTTGCCATGCAAACCCATTTTTAATGCCAATCAATATTTCAAATGTTATGAAAATATTTCAGATTATTTGAAAGTGAAAGGATTTTAAATTTATATACATTTATCAATAAATAATGTATTTAACAAAACACACCGGTTGTAAACATGAAATTATTATTAACAACAATTTTAAAAAATGTTAGATCAAACTATTTCAAAAATAAAGATTAAAAATCAAAATTAATTTAAAAATTTAGTAAAGAATATTTAAAATCTTAGAGATGCATAAAAATAAATAATTAAAGATAGCCCACAGTATAAAAATATAAACTTGAATCATTTTTATCAAGAAATTGTCAAAAAATTAACTTTCAGTATTATTAATTACTATACCTCGTTCATGATAAGCCAGTAAGGAATCTACATATAATAAGGTTTGTAAATGATATGCGATTTGCATTCCTAAGTTTTGTGCAACACTTTCTTCAGCACCTTCTTCTCTAGTTTCATCCTATTAAAAAGATGAAATTTGGACATAAAGTATGAAAGAAATATATGTTGATGAAAATTGTAGATTAGAATAAAATCTAAATTTTTCCATAGTTTAAAAATTATAGTTTATTATGTCACTACAGTTTCACTAGCCAAAGCTAAAATTTGTAGATATGTGCAATCCACAATTAGCCTCCTTGCTCATTGTTTCATAAAAAAAATTAAACCAGTTTATTAAATTAAAAAAAACAATATGGGTTCATACTTGATCTTAAGATTTTATATTACTTTTTTTAATGATGTTGGTTTAATATATTAATCTTTATTTTTGTTGCTGCAGTTGTCTCTTAATCTTGTCATTGTATATTCACTTCTAAATACAAATTTTTCAAATGTGCACTTATTTAGATCTAAAAGAAAGAGTTATTCATCACTGAATTTCTTTAATTTTAAAGTCATTATTGATATATTTATAATTATAAATGACAAAAATAAATATANTTCTTTTTTTAAATCAGCAGTGGGGACAAGTGAGGGAATGACATATTGGTATATTTTAATTACCTAAAATAAATAAAAAATAAAAATTGATAATTTTATTTTTATTCCTTAGTTAGCCTGCATTCTGAAAGACACTTTCCCTGAATTTTTTTTTATCATAAGTTGTAAAACATGCATAAATTATACTGGGGACATGAAAATGACTGTTTTTGTGAGAATGACCCATATACACTATACAGTTAAAGAACTTAATAACTCAAATAGATTAATTCAAGATTTAGAAATGTAAAACTGAGTTCAATCCTTAAACTTGAAACACTATAACTTAACTAAACTAAATGACCACTATTACTAACAGTAAACTAAACACAAGAATTAGTTAATGCTTTGTGTAAATACTTACAACAGAATGCAAAAGTGCTCTTCCAATATTGTTCATAAGTTCAGAATTCGATAAAAGAAATAACATTCCTTCTTGTGTTGAAAGAAATTCTTGAAAAAGATCTTTTATAGCTGATAAAACGTATGGATGTCCAGACAAAGCTGGAGAAGACAGCAAAACAAAAATGTTTTCTAGAAGTTTGCTATAAACGGGAGGGGAAAAAAAGAGACTATAATCATGAAAAACTTGCAGTATAGAATTAATTTAAATTCAAATAATAAACAAAGTTTAAGAAAGGTGTTTGCTTGAAACAGATTTATTGAAAAAATTACCAAAATGTGACATTATAATTGAATTTTCAAATTCCTTAAATTTCCAATCAATGCTCTCTGTTTCTCAGGAGAAAAAAATTTAATACTAAATTATTTTTGGACGTCATTGTTGAAACACTTTATTCCTAAAAGTTTTTAAGAGCTAAAAGAATGAGAAAAAAAGTCTCCATAATATTCTTTCTTCTGTCTAAACCAGTTTGTGCATTTCTGGATAATAAAAAAATATATCGACCTCAATTGTTAAAATATCTATACAAATTAAAAAAATTTTAAAAAAGCAAGAATTTTAAAAAAATTTAAAGTTAGATTTGGTAATCAAGAATAAATTGAGCAAAATTTTCTTAATAGCAAAAAAAGAAGAGAGAAATCTATGTGATTTATTCTTTCTTCTATCTACTCCAGTTTCTGCCTTTCTTAATAATACAAAAACTCATTCTATATGTATAGATATTTTGTTTATACAAAGAAGAAATGTCGATTATGTAAGTAGTTTAAAAGAAATTAAGTACTTACAATTGATATAGTTATTATAGCCAGAACATAATTTTTATAAAATATTTATAAGAAAGAAAACTTGTATAAAATTTTTTATCATAAACGATAAAAGTCAGATTTTTAAATAATGAATATTTTCATATTTATTGTTTTATACATTCATTAAAACATAGATCATTACAGAATTCAAAAGAGACATATCTATGCTATGCATTAAAAATTAACAACTTCAACAATAAAAGATTATATTCATACAAATAATACTTACTTTTCTTTAAACATTCGAAGCAATGCAGGCTGAGGATTATCAGGAGATTTCTGAAATTCAAACTGAGATCTGGCTGGCAAGGATCGTTTCATTTGAGCCTTAAATAAAAGACAGTTTATGGCAAACACCAAATAATGAAACTTTCTTGATTAACTAAAAATACATAGATAAAATAAAAAAAAATTTAAAAAAGTAAAGAAAAGGAAAGCGAGATAACTACTCTAAGTTTACACCAAATAATTAAACTTTCTTGATTAACTTAAAATACATAGATAAAGTGGGATTTCTTAAATAAAAAATAAAATTAAATTAAATTTAAAAAAAAGAAGAAAAGAAAGAGAGAGATAACTACATTCAGTTTATTTTTAAAGATGTTTAGAAAACTATACTGTGATTCTTATGAAAAATAAATAGGATTGCCCAAATGACAAGGACAGGTGTCATAGAATCAGAAATACAGTAGCAATGACAGAGATACCATTCAGAGTTATAAAGGAAACTAAAAGGATTGTACCTAGACTACATGTGATTAATAAATTAGCTGACAAGTGAATGTAAAGTCATGTTAAGATGGAAGAATCCAAATCTGAACAATGCAAAATTACATAAATTTTAGTGGCAAAAGGTAATTGCATCATCATTTTACTCAGAGAAAATGTCGCACACTTGCCAGAAGTGGTAACATTTTGATTAACCAGAATTACAGCAACACTAGTAAATTCGAAATCAAGGTATGCTGTTTGTTGCCATTCATAAAAATGTTTACAAATATAATACATAGCTTTGCAAATCTAATAGTAATGTATTTTCTGAAATTTAAAACAAAATTTAAAAATCTCCTACTATTTTTATGAAAACTGTTTGAATAATCATAAAAAGAATTGCAATGGTTGCCCTCCATCAAAAAAAAAAGATTCATAGATAAAATATGAAACATAGTAGGAATTTTCTCTTTTTTTATTATTTGTTTGCCTTTTTAATGAGTTACTTAATATTTTATTTTTATTATAAAATTATATGTTACATTTTTGTAGCATGCAAACAATATTTTATTGTAATACATTATAAATTATTTTAAAATTTGCATTTTGTTTTATTAATTTCAAAACTTTGTTTTTTATAATCAAAAATAAATGCTAATGATATTTGGTACAGTGAGGTGCATAGTGGAGGTTACGGCCCTAGCATCAAACCAAAGGGGGCATCCAATTGATGACTATGCTCAAAAAAGCATTAAATGTATTACTTTTTTTATTATGAAATTTTAAAAAAAATTAACAAAGAAATATTTGCCTAAAGTAATATAATTTTTGAATTTAAAAATTCATTTCTTTTAAGAAGAAAAAAAAAATTTAATATTTTAGGGGAAATAATAAATTTACCTTGAAATAAGTCTTATTGTACATAAATATGTACTTATTGGGACAGCCTTGGCCTGTCATAGGATGTAGTGCCCAAGAAGAAGAAATATGTATAAAATATTTTTCTTAACTAAACTAGTTTTTTTCCTTGCAGCATTTATACTTCTTTCTTTTAGGGCATTCAATCAGAGTTAGCACAGAGAATCTAAACATCTCTCTTTGCAATAGTCATTTTTCAGTAGTGAGGATTTCAGGGGTGATTGTGAGCCCAAGTCAAAATTCCGGAAAATTTCTTGAGTTAAAAAAAAACAACATTTTAAATTGAAAGAAATTTAAACAAGGTTTTTTTCCTATATTTCTTAGTTTACTTAAAATATATTTAAAATTTTACACATACCTATACCATTTACACATAGCTATGATGACCTGGAGAAGTAATTAAAATTTACAAATATGTATTTCTTTCTCGAGTTTATGATTATAACAACTATTTACTGATAAAAAATGAATATTAATCATGAATATAAGCTTATAAAGTATCTCTCTGGTTCTCCCTTACAAACAAATAAAATAAACTGTGTTTTTAAGTTCCACCTTTGAAAATTTGATTTCCGGAAACTTCTGTGATAAATGATATTTTGAAACGTCTGGACCTTCGATCTCCGGAAACTTCCAGATCACTTTTAGCGAAAATTCCGGAAATCCGGATTTTTTCCGGAGCACAATCACCCCTGGGATTTATACACAACAAATTTTGGATCAGCCTTGGGTCTCAATAAAATCTAAATGTAAAGAAATAAAAAACTAACCACATTCATCCAGGCATTATGATATGAGGAAGTCATTTCTTGCAAGCAGGACACGATCACCTGAATTAAGTTTTCACCAGAATTGGAGACTGCTTCCAGAACTTCTAAATCTGGTTCAACAGAAGCTGCCCTAGGCTCACCCGCATCTACTGAGTCCTCGGAAACAGTAATTTTCGATTCAGGTAATTGAGTGCTCTGGATGACTCTAGTAAATGGAAATAAGTGATAAGATATTTCCTTTGGAATGAGTAGTTACATCAGGAAGTCATTAAGAAAACAATTCTTTTCAATTAAAAACTATTAATTTAAAAGCATGGAAGAATCTATAAAAGGCTCCTAAACTCTGCAATTGGAGTTCCAAGAGCTTCACTTAACACATTATTTTATTCATGACTTCACAATAATTTACTAAAATTGTTTATAAGTAAACTTGTAGAAAAAACTAAACGTAAATCATTTAATGATAGTATTAATTTAACTAGACTCAGTCGCGCGACAGCCCATTGAGGGCCAAGGACTACTGTGCCCATCTCAGTTTTCTTGACCTTGGGCTCTGGGGTGCAGGAGCAGATGTTCCGGTCAGGTGGTCAGCCGAACGGCGAACCCCAGTGTTTAGTTCCCAAGCATGCCTGGTACTCATTTATTGACCCACTGAAGGGATGAAAGGCTGAGTCAACCCTGCCCGGCCTCGACGATCGAACCCATGACCTGTGGCACGATAGCGTGATAGTATTAATTGGAAAATGAAATTAAGGAACTCAGGAACTTAAGGATTTCCAAAAAGGATTTACAACTTAACTGAACTAACCATGACTTGTTCTTAAAAATCAAAATTTTAATGTTTAAAAATGTTGCTTAGCATGTTATTTTAATAAGCTCAACAAATTTAGACACAAAAATATTATCACACATTGGGTTTTGTGCGGCTAGTCGTAAAATTGAAACTACATGGAATAAATAAAATTTTAAAATTTGGTTTTTGATAATTTATAACTTGCTTGAATACATCAGAAAAATTACTTAAGATACATTTATGTTGCATCAATATCCCAAATTAAGCATTCCTTTATAAAATGACTTTAACTATTTGCATGCACTGACTTAATAATAATTTTAAAGCAAAAAATAAATCAGTTCCAGCAATATAATAAAGAAAACGAAAAAAGAAATACAATACAAAACGTTAAAATAATCTAATTTATTTATCATCATTTCTACCAAGGGTAATTTTAGAAAATTTGTAAGAAGTAAAAGGTATAAATCAATAAAAGGATAATGTCAAAAAGCTGTGATGTTATGGCTAATATCTTTCAATTTGCTACAATCAAGGATATTCAGGTTGAAAATGTATTCAGAAAAAAACAATTACAACCAATTTAAAAAAAGATGGGTTTAATATGCATTTTACAATATTAATTTTTGTATGCAGAAATATAATTAAACTGACAGGGATCGTAGATATATCCTGACAAACTAAGACATTGCTTTTAAATTAAAATTTGGTACAAATTTATTTCAATGCTAAACTACATCTTTTTAACTGAACCACAAAATAATTCTTAATTTAAAAGACAGAAGTGAACAAAAGATACTCTAGAGGCTAGTAAAGTAACTTAGAAAAGTTTATGATAATCATCATTAACCATTATCAATCCAACACTGGATGAAGGTGCCTTTGCCAAACTTTTACAAAAAATTTGATCTGCTGCTTTTGCCTTTAAGTTTACACCTGCTACTTTTCTAATTTCATTAAACTGTCATGCTTGCAGTTTTTTGATCCCTTTTTTCTGACCCAGAACCAACAGCTAATTTAAATATTGAGGGCAACTAAGTACTTAAAAATATTCTAAGAATGAGTGATTTATCCATAAAAATCCAATTTGTTATTCAAAAAGAATATGTTAAAGAACTATACTCAATTAGATTCAGAAATACAAACTTTAAAGAGCTGTATCATGTAACGAACGAATTTCACAAAACAAAATTTGAATTAATGTTCAACTTCTCTACTAACTTAACTTCACTTTAATAATTATTGAGATGCTGAATATGAATATAAGGTAACACAGTTAAAATCGCTGCTATAAAAATTGAAAATCAATAATTAAAACAACAAAAAAAGTTTTTTCAAATTGAGTTTTCCTTTTTTGCTCTGTTTTACTTGTTTTCTATCTCATTTGCAACTTGTCCACATTATTTCAAAAATTTGCCAAACCTTTGTTTCATAGTTTTAAAAATATTTCCACATGATTCATGGGCTCTAGTAATACGCAATGATTAAAAACTTTTGTCTTTAAAGACTCAGAATAGCATGTAATCACTATTGAAAAAGAAAATCGCAGAAAAATTTTAAAATATACAATCAATACTACTAATGCAAATTTTAATGAATTTGAATACTAACTTTTCTACAGAATCTGATAGTTCAATAAGTAATTCATAAAGATGGATTTTATTCAATAAAGCAGATATCGATACCACAGCTCTTGTTAACTAAAAATAAAAAACCATATTAAACGATGCTTTTTTCACAAAATAATTAACAATGAAAGCTAAATTATAAACTATGTACATACTTGGTTAAAAATATATTAAAAGTCAATTCAATATTAAACAGGAAAAAGTTTTAAATAGAAAAAGTTATTCAGTAAATATAAAGAAGCACACAACAGAACATTATTTTTTAATTACATAGTTAATAACAATTACGAAGCTGCAAATAAACTAGGGTATAGACAACTGAAGTTTTTTCTCATCTTTAATTACCAATTTGTGTAGGAAACTTCTCTTTTAGTGTTCATAAATAAAGCATACTTATTCTACTGCAAATACCTACAAATATTGCCTTTTTTTAAAAAAGACTAGTACCATACAAGCACAGTATATTGAAACACAGATTTAAAGTACATAAAACACAACTTTACTCAACTGTGAACAAATTAGTATTTTTCTTATTTTGTTTTCTTTAACAATTATTATCTGAAATAAACAAATATGAAATAAACAAATACAAATTTCTTCCATTTTCCCCTCCAAATAAAAGATTTTAATGAATAAATGATATGTAAATGAATATGTAGGAAATTAAATGTGTGATATGTGTGTGTGATATAAGAAATAATAAACGTAACATAACATACATCAACTTACAACAATTAATAATAAGGAAAAAATCCAATAAAGACAAAAGGAGTTTTCATTTTAACTTTTTTAAATACTCAAATTTTTAAAATACATACCGGTTTAGATAATAATAAATCCAAAAGCCTTTGATAGCATGTTTTGGTTGAAATATTCAAGGTGATATCTAAAGAATGAAAATGAAAGAAAAAGTTACATAAAATTATTAAAGGTAATTAAAAAAAGTAAAACATATACAAATATTTTATTGCATCTAAATATAAGCAAACAGATACACTATATTTTGATTTTCTTTCTTTTTTTTATATTAAATACAGATAAACTATCAACACAAATAAACTGTTCTTCATTTTACTACTTTGAACAATTTTAATAACAACAAATTTCTATTTCAGTAGTTAATATTACTAAACATCATATCTTAAAGAGCATAGAAACTACTACATAAATATAGAAAAAGGTTGAAATTTTAATATCAAATAATTAAAAATAATTTATTTTTAAAAAACAATGCAATCTTTGTCATTAAAATAAAATTGTATAAAATAACTACTGATTAATCATTTTCAATAATATAAAGATATGAAGAAAAAGGATTATAAAAAACAATTAACACTATTAACCACTAAAATCCACTTAATAATTGAAGGTTTAAATTATAAATACTAACAAAATTACTTAAAATAAGGAACAAAAAATTAGACCAAAAAAAATAACCTCTTGAATAAAATAAGTTCAAATATTTTTTTAAACCTATCAAATAAACAATCAATTGGTTTGTATTAAATTCTCTTACAGTATAAACAATTTAAATCAGAATTTTAAATTCATAGACAATTTTTAAACAGACAATTACAAAATATTTGTTTAAAATCTTGAATAAAAATGTGGCAAAACAATGGGTGATATTACAAACATATAAATTATTAAAATAACCGTTTTTTGGTATCTCAGTTGTTTGCTTCACAGCAAAACTTTTAGCTGGAGGTATCTGCAAAGTTTTGTGAACCACATATTGAAGTCCAGCTTTTGTGGATATTACTGCATCTATGCCTCGTAAAATCAGCAGCTTGACTGGCAGAACCATATATGGTTGATCAAATAACTGTAGCAATTTTTTGGGAATATCTCTCTCCTAAAAAATGAAAATTTACAATATTTCAATAATAAGATTGTCACTAATAACTAACATTTAAATTTACAGCTTTTTAAGGCATACCTGCCAAGTCTTCAGGATTTCGCGGAAGATTTTATATATAATGTAACACGAAATTTCTATATTCATTTTTTTCCAGTTTTAAAAAAAATTTTCATTGATTTTACCTATCATTAGATTTAAATAGTTTAAACATAGTTATAGCAGGTCTGCTAGTTATTTTATTCTGTGTTTGCTAAATAAAAATAACTTCAAGGCAATTGCTTCAATTGGCATTTCACAACCAGTAGAAAGAAGTGCCTGCCTTCCAATGAGATGACCAAGGTTCGAGTCTCAACGTGGGCTGGTCAATACAAATTCCGTTCCCTGTTTGCACTGATTAGAAGTGAGTGGTAGAAGGATTATGGGTTAGAATCCTTTGGCCATCGGGATAATCGTAGGAGGTTTTCATACTATTCCCTTCCATATAATGCAATTACAGGTTAATTTCTCCAGAAAGTCTAGTTTGTCCCAATACTTGATTCATGAGTGCCCTTGTATTTGGATAGGGTTCAAAATTACACAGCTACAGAGCTGAACATTGATAGTTATAAACTCAGAATAATAAAATAAGGTAGTAAGTTGGTAATAAAATAAAATAAAGAATATCACTAGGAAAACACTTATTTGAAAAGTGCAGAAGTTGGCAGGTAAGCATACTTATCAGGACTATTTTCAAATTTTTTAGGACACTTAAAACATAATATTATTAAAAAAGATTTAGTTTTAAAAGTAATAATCTCAAAACAAACATATTTTTGCAAAAAAAATATTTGTTTACATTGAAAATTTAAATATATATATATATATATACTTATGTCTGAAATTTGGTAATTTTATGATAAATACATTTAATATAGTCATTTTAACTAAATTAAACACATTTTTAATGTTCATTACAGATTCACAACAGCAAAAAAGGAAAAAAAATATGGTAGATGCAGAAGCGCAGTTAACTAATACCATAAGCATATTGATGACTTCTTTATTTGTTTGGAACATTAAAGTTGCTAATCGAATGCCTGCCTTCAGGTGACGAACTTTGTACGCCGTTTGGGGTTGCTTCAATGCTAAATCAAAATCAAGTCCTTCAACAATCCAATCAACAATCACCTTGATGATATCTATTGAGAAAAATTTTCCTATATAGAAATGCTCTGTATAATTGTTTAGAGCAAGTTTTAAAAAAATCTAAAATTATAAGTTTATGTGTGGGAAAAGTTAAAGGTCACATTGAACGATTACATTTCATAGAAAATAATTGAAGATCAAGAGAAAAGAATAATATACTATGTCCATGAAAGTTGATTTTGTGAAACAATGAATTTCAAGGTGGAAATAACCTTGTGTCCCTACCTAGGCCAATTTTCACTGTGTAATAACTGTTAGAGAAAACTGATTTTCTACAATTCTGATTCGCCAAAATAAAATCCTAATAATCCCTAAAATGCAACAGATTTCGGAGTAAACGTCACTTTTTTAAACAGTGGACAGAAACCATTCTTTCCCTTTGAACTTCAATTGCGGTCTTTATAGGCTGTTACATAATCCCATATTCAATTACCCTGATTTTAAGCATATAATCTATTTGTTATGCACACTGATTCTCTATTTTATACTTCAAATTTACGCATTTTATTTGAACATTAATTTACAATTCATGAAAATAAAATTTTAATTTCTAAAATACAAAATAAGTTGAAAAATTAATGAAAAAAAATTTTTTCAAACAAAAAACATTTGCAATGTTACCTTATTATATGTCATCTATTTTTCTCAAATGTCATGGATATGAAAAAAGAATATAAGAAGCAGAAGTGGTACGATTACTGCTGCTATCATATTCATTATAGTGACTACATTGCTACTGTGTAAATGAGAACGTGACGGCAGTCCTTTACAAGACTTTAGTTTATAAAATAAGTAAACAAAATAATTTTATGGAAAGTAGAAATTCTAGTAAAATGTGTGCAGATTATCCTTTGAAAACTGTAAATAAATTTATGAAGATGTAATAATTTTTGATAAAATATATGAAGCAATAATTGATACAGATAGCAAAATTTCAAAGATTAGTAGTGAGCTTTATAAAAAAATTGGCCACACATAAACATACATATATTATAAACCATGAGAAGTATGTTACAGGTATTAAAGATGAACCAAGATACTAGATAGATCTATTCTTATGCCTCTAACTCAGGAAAATATAGTAAATCACTATTTGGTTAAAAAAGCAAGTTTTGAAGAGAAGCTAAGAAATTACTCTTAACATTATCAGCAAACTTACCTTTTATTTTTTCTGAGTTCTTTAAACTTAATAAGCCAAACAGAGATTCTTCATTAATTGCTTCTAAAACATCAACCCACCTAATAAAAGTAATGAAAACTTCGTAATTCAAAATATCAATTAAAAATAAATAAAAAATTAAAAATGATTGAGTTGTTTCACAAAAATTTATCTAAAAAACAGTGATTTTTTATAATATTTCAATGAAACATTTCAATGTTGAAAGATTTAGAGTATAACTATAGTAGAGTCATTAAATTTCATGTCATATAATCATTATTAATTCTAGAGAGAAGTCATTTTAAACTAAACAAACAATATTGTAAACAAAATCTGGTGTTAAAAAGGAACCGAGCAGAAAAAATTAAATAAAAAAAGAAGCTGGTGAAAAAAATATATAAAAGTTGAAATGAATATTTACTTAGTAACAATATTTTACAAAGAGTATCTGAGAATTTGAATAGAATTAAGATCAGAAATATTCGAAGCAATAAAGAAAAAAGTGGAAATTGTGAAACCTTTTTGTGAATCCCCAAATAAAACAAAAAAATTAAAGAGTAAAAATAAAAAAAAATAATAATAATTACTTTTATTTTCTAAATCACAGATCTGTTTTAAAAAATTTTATTAAAATCAAATCAGAATTAAAATAGTTGACTTAAATTAATAACACTTTTCACATAAGTACTGCTGAAAAAATAATTTTATCAAAAATATGACACCTTTCATCATGAGGTTGATCATCAGGGTAAATGAATGGTGCAAGAATGCTTTCAGTGTCTTCAACTTGATCTGTTTCAACTGACTTCTTAATCTGTTCCTTCTCAGAAGCTTCAAACAGAAATAATGTAGGATCTGAAAAATGCTATTAAAAAAATAAATTTGAGTGAATGAAAGAGAGTTGGGAAAGGACAAAATAGTTTTTTTTTTAAATTTCTAATTTTTGTACGAAAATTTTACAAAAATTTAATGCTTGTTTAACAACTTCCCAGTTTTGCCCGAACACCGTTTGGGTACTTGAAAAGGAGTCTTCCCTGTTTTGCCAGAGCGCCGCTCGTGCGACTGATTTTTTTACTCTATTGCAATGATTTGCCCAAATTTTTTCTTTCTTTAGTTTACAATGTTTCTAACAGATGGCTCTGGTAGTCCAGTAGAGGTATGATTGCAAAAGGTTTTGGCGCTTTTCTTTTATGCGGGAAAAGACGTGAATTTTGTTTTCACTAGCTTAGTAGTAAAGCCAACCTTAAGTAAAAATGTAATTGTTTTTGCTCTAAATAAAAATTAAAATTATTTCATAAAATCAATAATTGTAATAGTTTTGACTCTTGATTTGAGTTTATATAATAGATTTTAACAGAAATTTGTTTCTTAAAAATATGCTTACTTTTTGACCCAATTTGCCAGAAAAAAGAAGCTGTTAAGCAGTTAAGTGAAGAAAAAATAAAACTTTTTTTTCAAATTTTTCTTTTTTTTACAAATAAAAATACTTTTTTTTCTTTTTGAAATATCTATTATGAAAAGAAAATTTAATAATTAAACTCAAAGAATAAAATATTGTGTTCAAAAGTTAAAAAATAAGAGTTACTTTTTATAACTTACAGCTTCTTTTACAGAAATATTACTAAATAACAATCAATTCAATGGTTAGCAAACAATATTCTTCCAAAAACACAAATCATTTCAAAAAACTAGAAACAATAAAAGTACTAAATACCTTCTGTTACCTTTTTATTCTTTCAAAATTAAATAAAACAACAAAATTTATATTACAGTTCAGTTAAACAAGTGGCTTGTAAAGTTTCCAAAATATAAAGAAATAAATTTGAAATCTCTCCTTTTGGTTTAAAATAAAATAAAAAACAATAAATAGACATGGTGATAAGATGGCCATCATATAGAATAATCAACTTTTTATTTTTTAATTTTGCAATATCTTCAATATTAGGACCCAGGAAAGATCATTGAACAAAATTAATCAATATCATAATATTGGCCTAGGGAATTGAGAAGAATGCCCACAGAATAAGGATGTGCTTGCTTAAAGAAGAAAAAAAGAATAGAAAGCAGTAATTATTAAAAATCACATTAAAAAAATAAGAATTAGAAAAAAAATTGGAAATCTAGGCAACAATTTAGAGACTCAGTTACTTTAGCTAAAATTCATAAATTAGGTCCAAAAGATTATACTTCTAAAAAAATAACTCTAATTGAGTTCAATTACAGAAAATAAACACATCTATACAACTCAACTGCAACATCGATCATAAAAAACTAAAATTAAATAAAATTTCATTTTAAATCTCAATATATTGGAAAGAAAAACTCTGATCACAAGTCACAACAGATATTTGGTTAAAGAAGTATAACTACCTAATAAAATTAATAAAATGCAAAACAAAAAGAAATCAAGCTCATAGTTATAATAAATTTTAAAAAGAGTTAAGTAATAACATACTTGAGAAGCTGTGAGCTCACAATTATAAGGTGAAAAGCTTGACATAAACTCTGTCTCATCACCTAAATCATAATCTATATCAGCCTGAAATGTAATTAAAAAAAACAACTAAAATTACTGAAGATTAAATAAAAATATTAATATTTCCTTTTTTTCAAAAACAGTCTTTTTATTGTTTTAATAATAATTAAATACCATACGTCTCAGTGCATAAGTCGACCCCATATTATTGATTACGAGATAGCGAATTTCTGATCTGTCAGGTGTATAAGTGGTTTGATCTAGAACAAACCAATTGGGAAAATTTCTGAAATTAAAGTGCATAAAAAAATAATTTCAAAAGTCTGAAAAATTGTCTCAAGTAAAAAATCGCATCAAAAACGCTTACAAAAACAGGAGATTTCTGAGCTGCTCTTAGAGATATCATGCATTAAATGATATTAGGCACATTGCAAAAGGTGGATGTAGATGTTATTGTAAAATTTTTTGAAAAGCGTGGAATTTTACATTTTTTGGATGAGGGTGAAGACAATTTTTTTATGGGAGACAGCGAATGAGGATGATGTAGAATCCATAGCAGAGTGTGATTCATCTGATGACACTGAGAACGTTTGTGAATCCAAAACAGATGATGGTCCCAAAATTAATTAATTAACATATTAAAAATAGTTCCTGAAAAAGGCAAATTGATACAGAGATACTGATACCTATATAATTGCTTATAATGCATCGATATTTCACAATCAAAGAATATTCAACTTTATTACTAACATATAAGTCAACCCCAGATTTTCGTAGAATTTTAAAGGCTCGACTTATACTCTAATATATACAATAACTTTATTCTTGAAATTACTAATACTTTTTTTACACTAAAAAAGACCTAACTTTATAATTTATTTAATTAAACATAAATGAAATTCAATAGCTGCTGAAAATTTAAATGAAAAAAGGTCATTATGAGTAGAAAACCACAATATTTTTTATACTAAACAGCAAATTTGAAATAGAATTAATATTTTCTTACATTACTCAAAAGTTAAAGGAAATTTTACTTCATATTGATATTACTTTCATTATGAACAAAAAAGAAAATTTCCTTACTCAAAGTAAGAAATTCTCAATGAGCACGAAGATATGTTTGAACAAGCTCAATCTCTAAATAAATATGTTCAAAAATCACATGGAAAAAGCTCACTAAGTATGGAGAATAATCTTAATTGAAATTATAATCAAAGGTACCAGAATTGTAAGATCATGCATTGTAATTAATTTTAAATACATGAATGAAAATAATATAACTTTTTTACAAGTTTTTAAAACATAAAATTTTATTTAAGAATGATTTTAACACTTCTGTGCCTGAATCAAACATCCTACAATTGTACAAAAAAAGCAGATTTAATATGGAGTTTTATTAAGTTTTTTAACAGTAAATGTTTAATTGTAGAAACTTTCTTTTAATGTTTTAATTATTTTAGAAAGATTATATTTTTTACTAAATTCTTAATTATATGTATTTTTTTCTCTGACAACAACAAAAAAAATCAAGTGAATAAAATACTGACAAATCACTGATTTAAATACCCTACATTTAAGAGCAGTCTTTTCTACTTATCGTCATTTCAACAGTAGCATTTTTATTAAGAAATTTTATTTCTAAAATATACTTATGCACATGGAGGTATATGCATAGGGTTTTTTTACCTGAGAAATTCTGTATAATTTCTCAATATGACAATATATAAACCAAATAACCACTGGCATATCGATCAAAAATGCCAATCAAAGCGCAGTTATTTACCATCTTCTTTTACTTCAAAATTTAAATAAAAATCTGAAAGAATTTACTACTTTTTTTGCAACTACTATTGTAATATTTCACAATTAAATGTAGCAAAAATAAAAATATATACACTGTTGGAAAAAAAAAATAACTATAGTCACTAAGTAAAAATATTATATACGCTTTGAACTAGAAAAATAAAGCATACAAAAAATTACCATATCTAATACAACTCTATCTTCAACATCAGACATATCTTCCTCTTCACTCACAATTTCTTCATAACCATCATCTTCCTCCGTGTTATCGCCTTCTTGAATTTCACCTTCGGATAAATTATATAAATGCTCCCCAGGAACACGCTCCCGCTGAACAGGTTCAAAATAATTGGTATGAAGGATTTCTTCCGCACCTCTGTCCTCATACGTATCCATTGGTTCATCCTCTTTAGGAGTTCTAGGACCAGATATCAGTTTTTCAGTGTCAGGTGGCGTTTGAGGACTACGAGGTCTCGTCTTTCGTGGGGACGGCGGCGTTGTAGGCCTCTTAACGTCTCTCACATCTTTGCGATTACCTCGATCTACGTATGGACGATCTCTATTTCTATCCCTGTCTCTATCTCTGTCGCGACTACTGGGATCTCTGTTTCGATCTCGATCTCTGTCCCTGCCATCTCTGTACCTATCCAAATCGGCAGAATTTCTCTCCCAGCTAGTTTCTCGAGATCTCCTTCCCCTGTCTTTTCTCTTTGAATCATGATCTCTCGACCTTATATCATCGTCTTTATAATCGTGAATATCTCTGTCCCAAGGCCGATCTCGGTTGCGATCCTTATCCTTATCTCTGTGTAAGGAGGGAATTTCAAGAAGGGCGGGTCTAGGATAGGAGTCATGCTCGTGGCTAGGAGCATCACCAGGACCATGATGGTCTTTAGGATCCCACAATTGTCTGCTGTTATCAGGTGGTGGCTGATATATATTACTGTCTGTGGGTCTATTGTATAATTGATGATCATACTGATCAGTTGAGGCTTGATATTGCTCCTCTTGGGGTGGCCAAGGTTTAGAATAATGTGACTCATACTGTCCATAGGTTGCAGGAGCTGCTACAACCTGTGGTACTTGAGCAGGGACACATTCTTGATATACAATTGGGGGTGGTGGTTCTGAGAAGTTTGTAATGACACTTGGAATCTCTGATTGGTAGGCTACATGTTGTTCAGGCTGATGACCTAAGGGGGGAACATCTACAAATCTAGGAGTGTCAACAACAGAAGAATGAGATCGAACTGGCAGAGGAGGTGGTTCTGGTGGCACTTCTGGAATTCTGGAGTTACGCTCCCAATCACTAATTGTTCCATCAGCGGCTGGTGAATCAAAATCCTTATTTGAACATAAATCTAAAAATATCATTGCAATGTTAGAATTTATTATTTTCTTTCAATTTGTTATTTAAATTTTCTTTCAATTTCCACTTTCAGTGGTAAATCTTTAAATCAAATATTTGATTTAAAGATTTAAAACAAATAATACAGTTAATTCTCGATGTCACATATTTCAATAAATGACTTTTTAAACATCACAAAAAAAATCTGGATTTCCAAAATGTTAGCTATTTGAAGGAAAAAAACTTTTTAAAGTTGAATAAATTTTTAAATAACCCTCAATTTCATGAAATATTTTTGATTGCAAAACTTTCTTTCCTGATTCCTGAAAAATTTAAAATTCCTTTTTTAATTGCAATTCTTGAAAAAGTTCCAAGAAGTTTTATGAATTAAGTTTATGAGCTAATATTTATGAGGAGATAGTTACAATGGAAAATAATCTTTCCGTAAAATTGTGGTGATAGGGATAAATCAGGAACATCTAAAGAAACAAAGTCATCAGGCAATATATCAGAAAAAGATTATAGCAAAACAAAAGAACAGCAAAACGCAAAATCAAATGAAAAAGCAAAGATATTGAGATAAATTTTTTTGGAAATAAATGCCTACTCAACAACATTTAAAATGTTTATAGTTAATACAAGTTTATGTATTGTTTGGCTGATCAGATAATAACTGATTAAAATATTTAATTTTTGATAGCCTGAATTTTCGATAGTACAAAATTTCTAGTGTACTTAGTTCCAGTTTGTAATATCAAGATTTGACAATATACAATAATTAAAGATTTCAAATCATAAGAAAAAATTTAAGATGAAAAATTGAAAATTGATGAAAGATGAAAATTATAATACAAAAAATTTGCTTCAAAATCAAGTAAAAAAGTATTCATATATACATTAAAATCTTTGTAAAACAGGCACCCTCAGGATCATGAAAATTGCATGTTTATAAAAGGTTTCCCTTTTAGGAAAGGATTCACTGACTGAGAAATTCTATTGTTCTAAATAATTTTAATTAAAATGCTATAAGAAATTTAATAATAAATTATTATAATAATGAATATTACTAAATTATAATGGTGTATTTATTTTAGCTAAAAATATTGTTATAAATTTTTGTTCATAGCATTGTTTCCTGAAGTTAAAAGACTGTTTTTCAAAACTAATGAGTCCAAAATCACTGTATTAATCTGAAATCTCAACTCCTTTTCAAAAGACATTCTGTACAAGAGAAAGAATCATTAAGATTTTTATGCAAGGTAACTAATTTTTGAATTGATAATTTTAAGCGATTTTCCTGGGATTGAAAAAAAAATTAATTAATATTTGAACATTACTTCTAAGTGAAGAACAGATGAATTAGCACTTGCCATAGATATTAAAATACAATTACCAACATGTGGAATAATATGTATTATGAAGGATCACAGTAATGGGAATATGTTTTAAAGATTATAAAATGTACTGAGTATATTAGCATCAAAAGAAGTCAAAAACTTTTGTTACAAAAGCCTTTATAGTAAATTGGAAATCAAAAGTTCATGAAAAATTCATAAACTATCATAAAAAGCTTTTAAAAATATTTTTTTTTAAAAAAAGGATTAAATTAAATAAGTATAAAAGAAAAAAATATGAATCAAACCGCACCAAAATATTTGTGTAATAATATTAACAATAAAGGCAACATAATAAAGGTATTGTATTAAAAAAAAAAAAAACATGATGTAAAACCTTGTGAAGATCCTCTAGAAGTTGCTTGTGGGGGAGGAGGGGGAGGCGGAGATGATCGTTCTTTGCTAGTTGTTTTTGCTAGTACACCATATACAGCTAAAGTGACAGCACTATACCATCCTCGTAAAACTAATCCATCTGTAGGGATCTGAAATTATAGGGAAGAAACATATCACTGTATGTCCCCCTCAGATTTATGCTTTCAATTTACATTTTAGATTTCTTTACATATTTATAAATCTAGTATTCTTACCTTAAAATAGTTTTAAAAATATTTTATTTTTTATAAACATAAAGAAACATTAAATTATTGATTAAAAATTCATAGGCAATTTTGTTTCCTTCAAAACTTCCATACAAGCAGAGTTCAAACATTTATATTACTATTAATTTTAAAAAAAGTATTTTAGGCATTTTATCTCTCCATAAAAAAAAAAGTTCTGTTACAAGAAAAATTTTCTGAGCAGGCTTTTTACTATTACAACTGAAAAACTATTCGATAAAACTAATATGAAATTTTGCACCTTTTCAAAGAAATGGTTAAAAAAAAAAAAAAAACATTCTGACATCAAAATTTTATTAATGCCAGCATAATTTTTTAAGTTATTTTATGCCAAAGTTGAACACTATTCCATGCGCAGCAAATCAGTTTAGCGCAAATTATTAGCATGATCATTGTGAGTTTTTTACAGCCAAGAATAATGCATAAAATGTGTAACTTGTTTCATTTTGTTTAAGTTCCAAATCAGTCTTGATGGTTTTTAGAAAATTTTAATGTAAAAGAAAAACTTGCAGAAAAATTGCAATTTTTTATAGCCATATACTGACACCACATGACAGAGGGTAAAAAACTTTTGAATTTTTCCGAAATTTTGATTTAATTTCAGAGTTATTAGATTTTACATTTTTTTATATAATTCTGAAAGGTTAACAGAAGATATTTTTTTTCCATATTATGTGAAAAACCAAAGCCAAATGTTCTTCTGCCAATTAAAAAAAAATTATTGGATTATTTTATCAGGACATATTAATTTTTATATAAACAAATAACTTCAATTCTTCATATGTTTCTAAAAATGTTTATCTCTTCCCTTACTCACTTAAATGAGGCATGTGAAAAGTCAGACTCTTCTTACCTCTTTTCCATATCTTCATTTACTTTCAAAGAATTATTTTTAAATTTAAATCACCTCAATTTGAATTTTTAAACATGTTTACTTTATTTTAAAAAAATTTTATATTGAGTTAGATAATTTAAATGTATTTACTACCACTTAATAATTAAACAAGTAAATTTAGTTTTTAAAATGTTTCAGTTCAAGCTTCAAATTAAATTTAATACATAATTATAATTTTATTTTGAATTTTTGAATCGATGAGATCAGAAAGCAAAGCAATCTGAAAGCAACTATACAGCAAACTTTAAAGTTTGGTGAACTGAGTCGGGTTACTGAACAGGGACATAGTTTTAATATAATTTAAATAAGAGACCATAAGTTTTTGAGTCACTATGCGAAACTTAAAGATATTTTATTGATGTTTGCTGCTTTTTAGGTAAACATTTTCATAGTAAACTGGACAAGTGAAAAGAACAAACAAAAACAGTAAACTCCCGATTATCCATTTTATTGTACATGCTTCTGCATCCTTGCTAAATACAAAATCGTAGGAACCACAATGTTTTTTTCTTCTTTCACATGTGATTTTCACGAGCTGTGCCAGATGCAAAGAAACCCTTTTGTTTCAAAATTTCAAATAAACTATAGAAAGAGAAAAAGTTATCAAAATAAATTTTGTGCATCTCAGGTTTTGAAACAACGCCAAGTAACTTCAGAACGCTTGTTCCTAATGGCATATTTTGTTGATCCTGTTAGCCTCAACACAATAAAAATAATAAAACTCTGAATATACAATAAAAGTCTGAAACCTTAAGTAAAAAATGTTTTTTCAAATTTTGTCTATTTCTCATGCGTTTGGCCTATAGTGCATTAACACACCATTAAATTTGAATTAAAAAATTTTAATTTTTTTATGATATTTTAAATTTTTTTTTAGAACTTATAACTTTAACCCATTATAAAAACATATAATAAATCTCAAGTGGAATAATTATAGTTTCAAAAAATGGACTTTTCAATTAACCGTTCAAAGTTAAAAAACTAGTGTGTTTAGAAAATTTCTCAACAGAATGTATTTATTAACAGAATTGAATTACTAATATTTTATAGATGTCTTCAGAACCCTTAACAGCAGCAAAATAAAATTTTTGAAAAACTTTCACCACAGTATCAATAAAAAATTATTTATTAAAATGAATTCTGCATAATGAATTTATTAAATTTAATTCTACAGAAGTTAAAAACTGTAGATGCATAAATCAAAAAATGAGGTACATAATGTTTGTACAAAAAATATACCCTTTAAAAATGCTAGGCTCACTAACGTATTTTTAAAAAATTGTAAGTAATGCTCTTTCATATAAAATTTTTATGAGCTATGGTAAATATTATAATTTAAAGCTTGATGTACTTTCTGGATAATAGTGCTTTTAAAAATATTTATTTCATTTGTGTCAGCATTTGTAAATTTTTACACATTAACGTGCAAACATTTATGCTTTTGTATAAAATCTAACTTGTCTAAATATTACAATTTAAAGCTAAATGTACTTTCTGGATAATAGTGCTTTTAAAAAATATTTATTTCATTTGTGTCAGCATTTAAAAATTTTTGTACATTAATGTGTAAACATTTAAGTTTTTGTATAAAATCTAACCTGGCTAAATATTCAGAATGAGATTATTGATGATCAAATTTGGCAGAACAAAAACAAAATATTTAGTGCATAACTACAAATTAAAAATTCTACAAATATTTTTTTTAAAAATCAAAACCAATGAATTTACAAGACATTTTTTTTTTTTTCATTATTAAAAAGGTAAAAACACAGTTTCACAGAAGACACTAAAATTCAACTCAAAGTAAAACTTTATAAAATTAAAATTTACCTTGTTAGGAACGGGAAATTGAATATCTACATTCTGCTTGTAATCTAGACTAAAGGAAAATAAAAGAAAAATTCAATATAAATTTATCACAAGAAATCGATATGTATATAGACTATTGTATCATGTACAGACTATTGTATCATTTGAGTAAAAATGAATTTAAAGAAAGAAAACTCATGTCTTCATGAAATTATAAAAAGATAGCGGTTATTTTAGACACTATGAACTTTTATGAAGCAAGGGTAAAGAATCCACGATTTAGCTATAATAAATTATTGTCAAGGTCTATTTTTTTAGCCTTAAGTCTTCAAAATGTGTTGATAATGTAATCAAAAATGTCTTCTTTTTTATAAAAACAAAACATTACAACAACCATATAATAATTTTTCATTTTAGCTGATTTTTAAATTTAATTAAACAGTTGAAGAAAATATCTCTAAAAATAGAAGTTACAGCTTGGCTCAATGAGAAACTTGCTGGAAAAAGGATATTAGCAACTATATTGAGGTGAAAATTAAAAGAAATATAATCTAATTTTTAAATTATAAACATGGTATGGCGATTTATAAAAAACTGTACTCTTTTTAACACAACAGAAATTTTTACAAATATTATTAGAAAAAAAATATTTAGTGTAATGCAATATCTTGAACAGAAAAAAGTCAATAAAATTTTACTCTTACCTTCCTAACCTTTCAAAAGTAGAAGCACTTCTTTTACTAAGGTCATTAACAAAGAACTCCAGTTGAAAAGATGAAGGATTAGTAGCTCTAAAAAATAGTTTCAGAATTTTAATCATAACCATAATTGTTACACATAGTGATAAATCAATTTAAAAAAAAAAAAAAACACCAATTAAACTATACACGTCTCAATACACATGAACCAACTTAACCTGACTCACGTTCAATGAACATGAAATATGAGAACAAATAAACTTCGGGGGGGGGGTGGAATAGGGCTGATACATTTTGCTGAAATAAAAGCAGGGAAATTGGATTTGCAGGGGTTTAAAATAGTATGTACTATTTTCAATTTCAATGATTTGTTTCATATTTTCATTCATTATTTTTTTACATACTATATTATTTTCAAATTATTATTTATGCCTCTTATATTTTTGTAACACTGTTTTATTTCAAAAGTAATTAATTCCTATTACATTTTCATTCATTTTGCTAACTGACTTATTTTAGTTATATTATTTTAGTTTTGCTCCCAAATTAAGGAAATTTACTAATTTATTTGATTGAGAAATTTACAGTATAATTACAGAAAAACTAGTTTAGAAGATTAAATAGCATCATTAAGTAATGTTAATTTGTAAAAACATTGTCATTTTTGTCTTAATAGGAGATAACAAAAAATATAGCCAACTGTGAGTGACATTACCATAAACTATAAGTCAAAGTTATGCTTAAAATTCAGCTATGTCTTTTAATGACATTGATGAGCATTATTGGATGTGTACTTATTTTGGAATAAAAAATTAAAAATTAAAGCATAAAAACATTTAGTCTGCTAAAATTTTTATTTTAACAAAAATGTGGGATATCACTTTTACGATTACCACTTTCTCCCAACAAGCGTTACATTATTCATTTAGGGTCAGACTGGCCATCGACCTGAAATTGCAATTTTTCTCTTTGGCCCTAACTGTTATAATGGGGTCTTCTTGAAGATGGGGCCCTGGTAATCAATATACACTTAAATTGAAAAGTGTAAAGAAAAAATTTAACATAGCTTTAAAACAGATTTTATTAATATTTCTTTCATTCTTATCATAATGAATAAATTATATTTACAGAACTTTTTACAATGAATCTGAACACATTACTATTTAAATTACTATCACAGCCTTATGCAAAATATGTTTTGAAATTAAATTCCGACTACTCCCAACAAATATTAAGATCAAGGCGGTTTTCCAACGACAACAAAAAAATTAAATAAATGGAAGATAGAAAAGAGAAACTGTTTGTTCTCTGAGTACTTTATGATGTTTTAACTAATGTAATACAACATAAAACTACAGAATACAATATTTTTATATAATTTATAAAATAATGTGGTTACTTATTAATAAGATATAAAAAATTTATATTTTAGTGTGGTAACTTTTGATGTACACTTAGAGGTGATATTGGATTGCAAGAGGTTAATGCAAAGTGACTCTTGATTGTACGAATTATAAACACAGGATTTCCTTCCAGTTATGTATGTATTTCATAGATAACACTGTTATGGACCAACAAAAGTAATTCAATAATTCTTTGCAACAAATTCAGTTTCCTAGAGTAGGGAATTTACTATGTAAATTAAAAAAAAATAGTTTTTTAAACTTAAACACAAAATATTTACTTTGTAACAGAAATAGTATAATTCTTGGAAAATTTTAAAATTAAATTGGTGATTAACAAAATCAATAAAACCCTGCATTCATGGATGGCTACTAAGAAATTTTTGAGAAAGTAAGGAATATAAATTGATGTATATAACTTATTAATTATTGTTTCTTAAGAAATGCAAAAATTTTAGTTGCATTATTTTTTTCTGTGCTTAATTTGTAAGCTTTATTTACTTATTCAAAGACAGTTTCCTTATTAAAAGTAACAAAACAAATTTCTATAACAGCTTTGAAAATACCTTTTAATGATACAAACCAATAACAATAGATTTACATTCATTAATCTAAGTATATAACAATAACCTAAAAGAAAACAATCTTGAAACTTTTTTCTCTATGTTATTTAATACAGAAAGGTTGCTTTTAAGGATTTTTTATTCTAATTTTGTCTTAGATAATTAGTTCTTACGAACAACAGAATTTGGAATAAAACTTGTTATCAAAACTTATTATGTCTGTTATTGATAAACAAGTTAATATTGTATCCAAAACTTTGAAACAAGGTTCCCATGACCTGGAAAAAAACAAATAAGTAATTTAATTACTAAGATTTTTCAAAACCACTGAAAAATACCTAAATTTATCTTTCATTTGTAAATTACGAAATTATTCCAGAGTTATTCATTCTTCCTTCATATATATTTCTTTCAAATTATATATGTATTGATAGATTAAAACATCTCCCTTTTGCTACCACTTTAAAAAAATTTCCATACCATGGAAACCCTGTGAAAATCGTAGTGTCTTTAAAACAAATACTTCCCACAGAAAAAACTTATTAATTTAATGTTTATGATGTTATATTTAATGTTAAGAATTATAGTAATGCATGATTACTTAAGAAAAATGAATGAATTTCAGTAAAAAATGAATAATGGAAATAAAGTGAGATTTCCGTATTGTGATCTGTGGCAGAAAAATCGCCAAGGACTGGCAATTTCAGGGGAAGGGGCCTACAAAACATTATAAAAAAATCACAGAAAGGGATCAACTCAAAGGGTATAACTCATAGCCACCCCCAAGGAAATATCTACATGCTTTCTTTCAAAAAAATTTTAAAAGTTTAATATCTATTCAGCACTTTGGCGATTAAAGTTGGCGCGACAGATCATGATTCAGAAATAATATCATAAATTATTTACCCAAGACGATGTCCACCAGGAAAATCAGCTTGAACTCTTGCACCAAGAGGAACAACTCTAATTTCAAATATATAAACAGGCAGAGGGAACTGGACTAAATCAAGATTGAGCTCCTAAAATTTGCATTAATCAAAACTTTAATTGCACAAAATATCAAAAATACAAAATCTCTAAGCATCAATTACATTGCAATTTATACCTTCAAACTTGCCGAAATTAACTAAACTGCTATGCTTTAAATATACGCGGATTCTCAAGGGAAAACTGTTAAATTTTGAGCCAAAATCAAATCTGAACACTTTGATTATGATATCATACATCTAAATTTCGCATCCACTACGATAGGTTAATCTGGAGTAGACGATGAACATCAATAACTGTTAACAAAATTAATTGGGCAAATAACGTCCAACTATTTTGAAATATAATTCAATTTAAAGAGTATCATTCAAATAAAAATTTAAAACAACAACTTATTTTAAAGATAAATTTACTTTATTTCACATTAAAGCACTTAATATATTGATTTATTCTGATAAGAGTGAAGGTGGATCAACAACTCACTAATATAAATTTCTTACAACACTTTGAAACGAACGTGAAAATGTTAACTTACTTCACATGAATCATGAGAGAATGTGTCAAAAAACAATAGTTCACAGTCATCTCCCATAACCATTCTGATTGATAGATAGTAATGAAATAAATTCTTTACAAAACTTTATAAAGATCAAAAACAATCAGATGCGGAACGCAAATAAACAAACCGCAATAAAATAGTTACGGTTACAATGACATTTATATTTCCTTCCTGAAAACAAAGCTAAACTAAGCCAGTAACTGTTAACCTTATAATTTGCCGAGTTGCAACCTTATTGGTCGAAATGAGCTACAGGTGGCGTAGAGCAAAACTCTCTACCCATGGTAATATTTCACATTCTTTCACTATTAGCGTGTGGAGAGTTATTGTACGAAGTACGTGTCTTACATTACGATTATAGTATTCTAAAACAGTGGTGCGCAAACTGGAGGTCGCCGGAAGTCTTTCAGGGGTCACCAAATTTTTATGAAATGCATTATCCCTGCATGCTGTATACCATACAGTGTACATATAAAGAGAGAAGCGCCGTCATTCACTGTTTATCATGTATTCACCTCGAGTTTTATCATGTGACGTTGTGTAATTTTGATTTTTTATATTTTTATCGGGCTTTGCTACTCTTTGTTATCAGGTTGTATGTACTATCATTAGAGAAAGATCTCTGTTAATTTTATTGAATTTCTCGAAAAAAAATGATAAAATTTTATATATTATTTGTTTTAGTTTAAATAATTTAACCCCTATCTTCATAATGGATAAATGGGTAATACGTACACCAGGTACATCTTCAGCTAACAAACGAACAAATACTGATGAGGAGTCGCAAAATACTGAACTAAATGCCCGATCTAAAAAAAATAAGAAAATACAATGAGGAATTTATTAAGTATGGCTTTACATTTTGTGTTGTTGATGATGAAGAACGTCCGATATGTGTCATTTGCAACGAAAAATTAGCAAATGAGAGTTAAGTGCACATGGGTAAGCCACATGCAATTAAATTAAATACTTAAAGATTAAATAGTTAAATAAACATCTAAAAGGAAATTAATTTATGCCAGTCATAGATAAAAAGTTAAACATATTTAATGAAATAGGAAATGAGACATTCTGAATAAATAAACGCGTGCCTTAGCACAAACGTGAAGATGATGACGCTACACTGGTCGAAGCTGTATGTGGAGGAAATAAGTAGACTCGCTTCTTATTATAAAATATAATATATTAACAACTTTGAATAATAACAATAACGTACATATCAAAAACAGGAGAATTATCAAACAGCAGCAGCAGAAAGAAAACATTAGTATTCTTTTATTTGTGTTCTTCGTTGCTATGGGATACGAGACTGGCAGCGTTGAGTTGTAGTAGGCAGGTCACCACACTGTAACCCGAATGGTAGAAAACGAAGGGAGGAAAACAGTCTCTGTGGCAGGGTTGCCAACTTTGAATGTTCAGGCCAAATCAGCGTTTCAGGATAGTTCGTTATCGCCGTAATGGCGAGATGATCCGCTGCAAGAGCATGAAACCAGCTAAGTTAAAAAGGCACCTGGAAACTAAACATAAAGAACTTCAAAATAAACATGCCGATTTTTTTTCAAAGACGAGCTGAAAATCTGAAAATTCAAAGTGCACATTTAAAGAAATTTACAATAATACCTCAGAAAGCATTACGAGCTTCTTTAGAAGTTTCTTATCTAATAGGAAAAGCAATGAAACCCCATACAATCGGAGAATCCCTTATCCTTCCTGCAGCAACTAAGATGACATTGACATCAATTAGGCATGGCGATAAATATGGAAATGAACTAAAAACAATACCATTATCAAGAGATACCGTGTCTCGGTGGATTTCCGAAATGTCACGAAATATCGAGTCAGAAGTCATAAAACGCATACAAAATTCATCTGTATTTGCTTTACAACTGGACGAGACTACCGATATTACTAAAATGTCACAACTAATTATTTACGTTAGGTTTATTTTTAATGAAGATGTAATAGAAACGTTTCTATGTTGCAAAAGTTTGGAAGGAAAGACAACTGGAGAAAAAATATTCGAAGTAATAAATGAATATTTTGAAACAAAGTGGCAAAAAGTTACCAAGGCAAGGTTAAAGTTAGTTAGTAGAAACAAAGTTACCTGGGCAAACTGTGTTGCGGTTTGCACTGATGGTGCTGCAGCATTAACAGGTTCGAATAAAGGGCTCAGAGGCTTAATTCAGAAGGTGGAGCCTCATATGGTATTTAATCTCTGTATGATTCATCGGCAAGCTCTTGTTGCAAAAGATATGGATGAAGAGTTGCACAACGTATTACAAGACGCTGTTAGTTCAATTAACTACATTAAATGCAACAGCCACAACAGCCGTCTCTTTTCAATATTTTGCAATGAGATGGGCTCAACGTATGAGAGATTACTGTTACACACCGAAGTCAGATGGCTTTCACGTGGGAAAATACTACGACGGATATTTTATTTGAGAAATGAAGTGTACATGTTTTTAATAGAAAAGAAACATAGAGTGGCAAGTTGTTATATCAATGAAGTTTGGCTAGGGAAGCTGAGCTATTTAGTTGATATTTTCGAAAAACTTAATGACTTAAATTTGAGCTTGCAGGGTGAGAATTAAACTATCATAACTGCAGCCAGTAAAATTCAAGCTTTTAAGAATCAGCTTAGTCTCTGATGGCAAACTGAACTGAATAAAAACAACACTGACATGTTCCTTTGCCTTAACGATTTTATCAAGGAAAATAATGTAGATATATTTACATTTAAAAACATCATTTCCAATCACATTGAAAATTTAAAGAAAAATTTTTCGAGAAGATTCGAGGATTTTCCTGAAAACGATCTTGGTTGGATTCGTGATCCATTTTCCTTTGACATATGCAGTTCAACTCCTCAAATTAGTGAGAAAGAGCAATTGATAGATCTAATTAGTGATTATACTCTTCGAAACCAATTTAAGACTCAGCCTTGCCATAAATTTTGGCTATTCGAGGAAAAACAATATTCCGTTTTATGCAAGAATGCCATCAGAGTGTTCATGCAATTTGCATCAACGTATTTATGTGAAACTGGATTTAGCAAACTAGTTTCAATAAAAACTAACTACCGCTCGCGTTTAAACCCTGAAGATGATATGCGAATTGCAATTAGCAACATACATCCAAACATCGATGAGATAATTAGAAACTTGCAGCAACATACATCTCATTAAAGGATAATTTACTGATTTTTGTGTTATACAAAAAGTATTTTCTTAAAATTATAAATAAAATTAATATGAGTCAAATATGATGATGTTCTTATTCGATGAAACGAAAGAAATGCGCGAAATATACATCGTATTTGTGAACATTTATCTCTAGGGATCGCCAAAAATTTTCTCTCTACAAAAGGGATCGCATGCGAAAAAAGTTTGTGCACCACTGTTCTAAAAGATCTACTAGTCTATTGTTGGTAATTCTTTCTAGCATAAACATAATTTGAATAAGCATCTAGTTAAGGTTATGGGTCAATAATTTGTATGATCTTTCGGAATTTTATCTCGTTTAGTGATTGCAACTACTAAAGATTTTCGTCAAGACATAGGAGGTTTTCTGTCGGTCCAGATTCTATTGTACAATTTTAGGAAAACGGTAAGATCAGTTTTTTTAAGATTTTTCAGCATATTATTATGAATGTGATCAAATCCCGGTGAGGTATTTCGCAAACTGTTCATAGAAAATTTCAGTTCAAAGTATGTAATTGGTAGATTATATTCATAAATTGAGTATAACGGACATTTAAGATGAATTTTTTTTCACTCTGTTTTTTTATCTTACTGAAAAGATTTAGAGTAACTAGCAGAGAAAATTTATCTGCAGGGGTGTCAGCTATGTCCTTTATTTGTGTAATTAAATATCCATTTATTTCTAATTGGATAATTCTTTGAGAGGGATAGTGACCTGTTATCTTATTAACTCTCAAGCAAATTTCTCTTGAAGGGTTTTTAGTATTCATTGTATAGTGCTATGCATGGGATTTCGTTTTTCGATTAAGCTTTTAATGTTTGATAAATTTTGGGGAAAAAATCACATTAATTCCAACATAAATAAATATATTTGTCATTATTTTTTAGTTTTAGATTTTGTGTACTTAGATAACAAATTCGTTAGTGTTTCCATACCTTTTTCAATCTGCATTTCAAACTCTGGGAGTTCTATACAATTATCATCCGTGCTCATTGCATCCGATTGCGTTTGTTCATCTCGTTTGCTGTTTGAGAGTGTTTTTCGGTGTTGTTGAATCGGTTTGTTTATTTTTAGAAACAAATTTAGGTTTACTTACTAAACGAGACTCAGTTAATATTTTGCGCAAAACGTTTGCTAGTTGTGGTGTTGGCTTTATATAATAGTTAGTTTCGGAACTTTTTTGTGAAGTCAACTGATAGGGAGTGCTCTGAGCTGGTCGTCGTTATAGTTGAGAAGGTTGCGATATTGATTTGAAAGTAGTGGATGTCTATTGGCTTTTGTGGGGAGTTTGTTTTTGACCCACTCTTGTTATCATATAAAATCTTTAGTTTTATTATTTGAGGATCTGCGTCACTATTGTCTTATTGCATTGCTATATATTTTGTTCCTTTTGGGGTAGTAACTGCTGCAGCATAAGAAAAATTCGATCGTGGCATTGAGTTTAGGAATTTGGATTTAGCTTTATCGAAACACGAAAGGTTTTATGTGATTTTAATATTTAGAATTTGTATTTCTTGCTTTTCCATTTGGAGCACTATCGAGAATTTCCTGGATGGAGTTTATTACAGTTGAAACATTTCTCTGGGGGTGTACATGATCTAAAATTGTGTCCTGTTTCTCCGCAACGGGCGCAAGTTTCTTTACCTGCATAGGTAACTGTGTACAAAAGACCTACAATGTGTATGAAAGAAAAAATTTGACAGTAAGTTTCTCAAACAGAAATTGAATTTGAGCGTTGTTCTTATGAAAAAAAGTTTTATTATGCCTCGTGAAAGAAAAAGAAAAATCTACCAACAAGTGTCTGAGTTTGATAGAAGTCGAATTGTAGCCTACCGGGATTGCGGTTTATCATACAGAAGAATTACTGCTCGCGTAGGCCGAGATCCCATGATTGTTAGAATAGTATGGAATCGATGGGTTCATGATGGTCATATGGAACGCCGTGCAAGATCTCTGCGGACCCACATCACTAATGACTAAGACAGAATGTTATCCACATGGTCTTAAGGGATCGCTCAGCTACGTCACGAACCCTGAGTCAACAAATGGTGTCATTTGCAAGACAACAAGCTTCTGCACGAACAGTTCGACGGTGTCTGCAGCAACATGGACTGTCAGCACGGTGACCATGGCTTCGGCTACCCTTAACGCTGCATCACAGGCAGAAGCGCCTCCAATGGTGTGATCAACGACGAATCTGGAAGCAGGAATGACATGACGTCCTCTTTTCAGACGAATACAGGTTCTGTATACAACATCATGATGGCCGCATCCGTGTTTGGCGACATCGTGGAGAACGCCCATTGGCAGCTTGCATTTCACATCGTCATACTGATCCATCACCTGGAGTAATGGTATGGGGTGACATTGGATACACGTCTCGATCATCTCTTGTTCGCATTGCCTCTATAAAGCTACGTTTCAGCAGGACAATGTACAATCGTATGTAACCCGCACTGTCCTGACCTTCCCTGAAACAGAACATGTTCGCCTGCTGCCCTGGCCCGCTTATTCTCCTGATCTCTCACTAATTGAAAACGTCTGGTCAATGGTTGCCGAACGACTGCCATGCCACCCTTCGTCAGTCACTACGGTCAATTAATTGAGGTACAATGTTAAAGCTGCATGGAATGCTGTACCCGTCCATGCTATCCAATCTCTGTTCAACACGATGCACAGTAGAATAATTGCTGTTATTCCTGTCAGGGGAGGCTGCTCTGAGTACTGATTCCTCAGGATCTATACATCCAAATATCCTGAAAATTTAATCTCTTGTTCTTTCAACTATAATGTTTGTGCTCAATAAATATCATTATGTTATTTGCATTCCTTCCTGGTGTAGCAATTTTAATGGCCAGTAGTGTAAATGAAAATAATATTCGCTCACTAGGTCAATGTAATTATTAAGTGAAAATCGGAAACTCAAAACAGGACTATCGCAGGAGAGAAATGGAAGAATGCTGAAGTCCAGCTTGGGGCTCCAGATGTGCCCTACTCGTCACGCAAAAGTGTGCCCCTGAGGGGATTATTCGCAATAAATTAACTGATATCAGAGATATAATCTCCAGACATCAACCTACATGCATTTTATTCCAAGAAACACTTTCAAACTCCTCTGACAAGTTTCACTTGAGAAATTACTCGTGTTTCCGTACCGACGTGGCAACAGACCACATGCTGATGTCGCGATTTTAACTGCAAATAGCTTGCCTTTCTCTAACATCCCATTGACAACCTCATGAAAGGCTAATACTATTCAGATTCATTGATATACTCATCACAATATGTTCCATTTATTTATCTCTGAATGACTGACTGATTTGAACTCGTCGATTAATCAGTTTCCCGCACCTTACATTCTAGTAGGAGAATTTAATAGCCATAGAGAATTGTGGGGCAGTTCTGCCTCCAACGATCGGGAACGGAAAATCGAAAAACTCATTCAAGACCAAGATCTTCGCTTACTGAACCAAAGTGAAGAAACATTTCTATGCGCCTACGCAAACGTTTCATTCCATTAACTCAGTCTTCTGCTCACCCGGTTCTTCTCAGTCTTCTGCTCTTGCCTTTTACCCAACTTTAACACATAACAGCGATCACTTTTCCCTGATTGTTACACATTTTGCTAACACACCCATCTCTCCTAGACCGATTCATTTATTATCACGCAAATTGGACTCTATTTATTCAGCTTACTCAAATCACTGATACCATGGCAACTTGTGCCAGTATAAATACCAGTAGATTCTGTTAAATCTTCAATTATTCATGCTGCTGAAGAGAGTATACCTAAGACTTCGCTACGCTTCGTCTCCACTGGATTCAGTCCCTTCTTTCTTGTTCATGGCAGGGAAATATGAACACCTCTAGGCACGATTTTTCCTCACGGAAAGGGGGACTAAGATGAATGTGTGCAACACCTAATCACCAGGGCTGAGGAAGCTTGACAACTTACAAAGCTCCATATACATGATGCTCAAGCAATAGATAAACAACGACATGACGAGCGACATCGACCAGTCACCTACAATATTGGAGATTTAGTTTCGGTTTTCACTTTCAATACGAAGAGTTGGACTCTCCGAAAAGCTGTCAAGGAAGATATTTCAGGCCATATAAAATAACACGACGATTATCTGATGTAATATATGAAGTGATAAGTATTGAAGGTCACAACAGACGACGAAATCTTAAACATATAGTCCACGTCATGACGTTAAATCCTTATTGTGACAGAAGAGCAGTAATGGGGAATAAAGAGGAGAGAAAAGCTCCAGGAGACTAGTTACTAGTCAGAAGGACCGGCTAGATTTAGTAGTAAGGAGCAACAAATTTCTAGTGCAGGAGGACCCTGGCTCGAAATCCGGTGACAGTCAAATTTTAAAAATTATATTTAAGAAGAATTATATTTTTTTATTCTATCAATATTGTGACATAAATAATGTATGCCTTTACTTAATTATATGATTTTTTTTATTTTTTGCTTAATATAATAAAAAGCGTTAAAGTTATAAAATTTTTCCTATATACTGTACATATATAAAGCCCTTAATCAGGGCCCGACATAGCCTAATTGGGGCACGGGGCAAAATCTTCTTTGGGGGCCCCCTGTGCTTCACTACTTCAGTAGTGAAGAACTGATCTTTACTGAGGCTTTTAAATTTTTCACCTCCTTATATTGGATTGTTCTTAAAGTAATTTCGTTTCTTTTTTGGGGGGGGGGGGATGAAAGACAATTTTCGTATAATGAATAAATATTTTATTAAATTATATATTGGCCATTCTGGTCCAACACCTTTTGCCATCTTTCTGGTTGTAGCATGATTCCACGCTCGTAAAATTTTTGGTCTTTGCAGGCAAAAAAACTGATCCAGGGGATTTTTGACCTCTTCATTTGAAGTGAAGGTCTTACAGTTCAAAAAATTTTGCAGTGACCGGAACAAATAATAATCCGAAGACGCTAGATCTGGAGAATATGGTGGGTGTGGCAGTGTATCCCATTCAAGCTGTAAGAGCTTTTGGCGAGTGACCAAACTTGTATGAGTCTCGCATTATCTTGGTGGAACACTATACCTTTTCTGTTGATTAATTCTGGCCTTTTCTGTTGAAGTGCATCATTCAGTTTGTCCAGGTGACGACAGTAGACTTCCGAATTAATTGTTGCGTTATCCGGTAAAAGCTCAAAAAAATTATTCCTTTAAAATCCCACCAAACAGACAGCATCACCTTTTTATGATGGATATTGGCTTTCGAAATGCTTTGAGCCGGTAAATCTTTTTTGCTCCATGATCTCTTGCGTTTGACATTGTTATAGACAACCCATTTTTCGACCCCAGTAAGGATGCGCTTCAAAAATGGATCATTTTCGTGACATTAGAGAAGCGAATCGCAGACGTCAATGCGACGACACAAATTTCTCACCGTGAGAACATGGGGAACCAATATATCGAGCTTCGAGTGTAAACCCGGGCCTTGTTAACTTTATCATCTAGGTGCGAAAAATTCATATCCTTGCTGACATTAGGGCGGAATTCAGCTAAATTTTCGCCATTACAATAGTTCAATCAAGCCAATCAGTCAGAAGCCTTTATTTTTGAAAGCATATCGCATTTTGTGATATATAAAAATACAGGTCTTTGATTAACCAAATTTATCCATAGAAAGCCATGGATTTACGAATTATAGATTGTGTTCATACGATAGATTAATGAAGCAGTAAACATAAAACTGCAACCAACCGCAGAAATTACTTAAAAAGCTTGGTATAAGTCGGTCAGTCAAATTGACCTGCAGGGTTTAGTAGTATGGAGCAACGAATTGCTTTTGCTAGAGGACCCTGGTTCGAAACCCGGGGCCGATCTACTTTTAAAAATTATCTTGAAGAATTATTATGGAGCAACAAATTGCTCTTTCCGGAAGAATTTTGAAACTCGACGGCGACCAATGTTTAAAAAATATATTTGAATGAATTTTATGTTATTAATTACTTAAATTTTTAGATAATTTGAAAATATTTTCTATCCTACTGCGCTGAGTTGGTCACATGCAATATTAAGAACCGTGCTTTTTCATTGTTTCATAGTTGAGCTTTCTTGGAAACATTATTGTTACAAAATGTTTAAAAAAATGGAGGGCAACAGTTATCTTGAGAAGGAAATTAAATCAATAATTAAATCTCGCTAAACTCATTGTTTAAATGCAGCAATGAAAATGCGAGGTATAAAAAATATGCAGGGTAATATAAGTTATCGAAAATTAAAGATATACTATAATTAATTGTCATAATTATAAACATAAATATGCTTTTGTGCTAAAACGGCATTTCAATTTCAAGACGTTTTTTTTTCCTTTTTTTTCTTTTTTTTTTATTAAACTCTAATAGAATTACATTTTGTTGCCAAATATTAGAAATAAATAATATTTCTAACATATCTTTTATACACAAACGTTTTAGTCTCTAACTGTTTATTAATATCCTTTTAATAAAAATATGTCGTTGTTGTCTCTAATCCCCAAGAGGTCCATCTCAATTAGACCAATTCCATAAGTCCAAAAATTATTAAAAATTATGATTATGAAAAATTATGAAAATTATTAAATTATCAAAAATTATTTATTTCTTCTACCTTTGGTGCTCCAGGTCACTTTCGGCCAACAGAAGCTGTAACACTTTCCCCTGTACCATGAGTCTAGTTCATAAAAATATAAAATTTATTAAAAATAATTCAGATTTTTAATGTCCAGAGCTGGGTACCGAAAACATCTAGATGCATTAAACGTTTATAAATTGTATGTCTGTTTGCTCACATTAAGACTTAGTTGTGTTAAGTCTGAAATTATGGGGATTTAAGTATAAAAAACAATTAAAAGCAAAAATAATAATCTAAGAAAGTAAAAAAATTAAGAGCTAGAAAAAAAAATATATTTTCTGAAGAAAAAATTTTTTTTGTCGCAAAATGCGGATTTGTATTTAGAAGCTCCCTAAAAGACTTAAGAACAGAAAAACAAAAACTCTCGCCAATTTTGTCAGGAAAAGTCTATTTTTAAGCTCTATTGTCTGCACTATAAGATATAAACCCTAATATCTACATTAAATAATTTTCTTTTAATGAAAAAAAAAAGCTTAATTCAAGTAAGATTCAAAAAGACTTTTTAACGAGGAAAAATTCTTCCTATTTATTATTTCTTATCGTATTACACATTCTGTATTTGTAAGTTTGCATTTTATTCCAATTGCATTTCATTATTTTTCAAAACAAGGTAACCGTTCATTTCATTACAATAAAAATGATATCAAAGTTTTCTTACATAAAATTATACTGGTAATAAATATATTTTATTATATATTTTAAAATAAAATATTTAAAATAATTTATAATTAACCTTGAGTTCTTTGGCTAAACTGACAATCGTAATCTTTCTTTTTCTTTCTAATCTTTAAAATTGATGAAAAAGGATAATTCGGTTGCAGTTTCAGTTGCTGTTGCAGTTGCAGTTCATTTACGTCGCACTGGAGCTGCATAATGGGTTATTGGCGACTGTCTGGGAAACATCCCCGAGGATGATCCGAAGACATGCCATCACAATTTTGATCCTCTGCAGAGGGGATGGCACCCCTGTTTCGGTAGCCCAACGACCTGCACGCGAAGTCGAGCACTTTACGGTAGAACAATTTAACGAGGACTAATACCGCACACCCTCAGTCCCTACGCAGACTGATCCAATTGGTGACCTACCCGCACACTGACCGCAGCCAGTGATGCTTGACTTCGGTGATCTGCTGGGAACCGTGTCTTAATGATCAGTCCACCGCGGGACAAAGATAATTCAAAATCACCATATATTTTAAAAATTAATTGTTGTGTTACGTTGCCAAGCGCAGCAAACCGAACACCAAGGTTAAAAATTCTGCCGCAAAACTATGAGAGATTTGATTATTTTACATATCTTCCAAATTACCAGCAAAGGCATTCAAAGTTACCATACTTTTTACTCATTAATTACTATCTTATATTGTCAATAGTGGAAAATTAAACACTGCAAATACAAAAAAAAAGAAGAAGAAAAATAAAGAAACATTCTACTAAACTAACTATTTGAGGCTTGATTATTTTATCGATCTTCCAAATTTACAGTAACGATCTTCAAAACTACTATATATATCACGAATTGGTCACTCTCTAGTTTTGCCAAGCGTAGCAAACAAAACACTGTAGGTTAAAAAAGCTCCCAGTAAACTAAATATCAGAGACCTGCTTATTTTACCAATATTCCAAATGGTCAGAAAAGCAGCAGGAAATTTGATGTTTTTAACGTGCTTTCCGTTTAAGAGTGAATTCTGTTGTTTAATTAAGGTCATCCTGCAACGATCGCCCGCTTCGATAACTGTGACTGCCGAAACCAAAAGTAAAAAAACTCTAATTATATTGAAGCAGGTTATTATTCGGGCCATGTAGGTAGGGCGCTGAACATCAGATAAAAACGTATTTGCTGTCATAAATATTAAGACCAGAGCTGATGACAAGTTCAAAAAGACTTCCAAATTGCATGCACTGTCCATGGCATAAACTACATCCACTATGTGTTCGAACCTTTGAGACTGCATTATAAACGAGTCATTAAGTCTCATATTAAGTCTCAAATTGTTCAAAAGTTTTCTAAACACCAAACACAAGAAGCAATAATATAGACAGAAACCACCGATGAGTCCTATTTGAACGAGCAAGTAAATAGCTCTTGAACACCACAACGAACGAATGAGAAGGGTGTGCCATATCGCATTAGTTTGTTGGTGGACCTCTGGTGCGTCAATTATAAATACGGTTAAATACACTATACAAAATAAAGCGAGAGCAACCGTACTCACACTTGAAAAGAAACGCATTGTTTTAAAAAACCGAGTGTCGAGACTGTTAGTTGCAAGTTTGAGAGCTTTTATGAGAGCTGCGTGATGATTCTTGCCGAGAAGAAACGAGCATCTTAGAAGAGCATCTGCCGCCAAAGCCAGTAAATTCGTGTATCCAATCATGGAACCCATCTGAAAAGCAATTAATGTCATGTAGATGAAATTCAAAAGCACCATAAGAAGACTGAAGTAAGTCAGAAAACACTGCATGATTTTTTGCGGTTTGGTTACTTTTCTCCTTTTTAATATAGCTACACCGCACAAACGCAGCAGTGTTGTGATAGGATGCAGAGCTTTTTCAAGATTGATGTTTTCATCTGAGTTTACATAGGTACTGAACTTTTTATCCCCAATCATGTTTGAACTTTTTGTGGATTGGAATAAAAATGCTTCTAAAGAAGTGTATTATTTTAGTCTTTTTCCTATTTCCAACAGAAATCGTTTGCTATAAGCTTTTACGACCCTAACAGCAAGTAATAAAATCTTGCTTCAAGTGGTTATTTTATGCATACACTTGTTACTTGCACATACGCTAAAAGAGAAGCATTTCTTCTAATTGAGAAAACTTTGGTGAGACTCAAAAATTCTTCTCTTAATTTTTCTCTTAATTCTCTTAATCTGATGTCACAGTCTTAAACAAATGATGTGCATTTAATTTTACGATTAAAAAATACTTTAAGCTTAGAAAACTCGCACATAATATTTTAATAATTTTTTGAATTATAAAAGTTCAACCCTTGATGACATCAAAACCCTTTGGTAACCAGACACACCTTTATTTATCACAAAAAATTTCAAATTGCGAAAAAGTTGAAAAAATATTCCAAGAATTCTTTAAAATTAAAAAATGTCTTCAGTCCTCAATGATGAAATAATCTGTCAGTAATTGGACTCACTTGAACTTTCCATTGTAGAAATGACTCGAAGTTCCAAAAATCGTTTGCAAAAAGTATAAAAAAAATTTCAAATTCAGAAAGTATAGATGAAATATTTCAAGAATTTTCGCATTATTAAAGTGCAGCTCACAATATGCCTAAATCCTTAAGTAATCAGATACTATGGAATTTAAGGTTGAATAATCATTTCAAGAATATAATGTTTAAATAATAGTTTAAGATTTCTCCGTACTTAAGATTTCTGCGTCTAAATACAAGTTTCAATTTTTAATCAGACCAAGTAATCAGATGCCGTTGAAAAAGGATTTGTAACAGATTTACAGCTGAATAATTATTTCATGATGGAAGAAATGTTGAAAAAATATTCCAAGATTTTTTTTAAATATTAACCACACCACCTGATTTATTTAAAGTCATTTGTATTTGAACTGGTGATTTTATTTTGACATGACTGCGCATAGAGCTTTTTCTTTCACGATCAATTTAAAAACCATTAAGTATTTTCGAATGCCCTAGCAATGCCAATGTTTGTCCTCTTTGTTTATTTTGTAATTATTTATTTATATCATATCTTTATTTATGACAAAATTTATATGGTATGCAATTGGAAAAATGCAAATAAAAAGAATCACGAAATAAGACAATTTAAAAACAGAAATATCAATTGAAGCAAGACCAATTTTAAATAAGGAAGGGTTTAATATATTCTTCGTATCATTAGGAAAACAATAGATAATCCATAAATCAACAAAACCTATGAAAGATAAATGGAATATACATGTTTAATGTTGTTAATAAAGTTCTAGATAATTCATAAATACTTATTTTTTTTTTTTTTCAAATCATAAACAGTTAACTATGGACTTAAAGAAAGAAAAGTAAATAGGAAAATGTTAAGTCACGAAACTGTTAACAATTAATTGATTAAACCGTAATTTTTAACTTTATTTCAATGAAACTTCGCTAAATTTAATGGTGTGCTTTTATTATTGTATTTTTTTAATAGGTACGAATAACCTCGTAACACGACTTCATTACAAATTATTGCTGCGGCAAATCTCCCATTAAACAAATAGAATTATGTCTTCCAATTCAGTAAACAAATCTTCACGGTTTGTTTTCCTAACTTGTTTTAATATGGTCAACAAAAAATATTTTAAACATTTATCTTTTAAAGTATGAAATTTTTACATTAATAAAATTTATTATTGTTAAAGTATACCTAGGGTTGCAGAGTGTCGGTCCTTACCCATAAGATCCTTCTGGGCTATAAATACTCGAATAACAAAAGAAAAATTTGTTGATACTCCCGGCTCGCATTAGTTAACGTGAAGTAGTAGTCATAGATCAGGATAAAATATTTTTCGTGATCTATACATAATAATAAACGCGGCTGTGTGTGTGTCTGTCTGTAATCACAATATATCGCCCCAGAAGCCTCGCTCAGGCACGAAAATCGGCACATAATTGTGTTTTGACCTAATAAAGAAGTATTTTTTTTCTTTTTCAAAAATTTGATTAATTTTTTAGTTATCAGTCATTTTGTAAGAAACTCTATGCTTTTTCGTCTTCAAAGAGCCATATTAAAAAATGCATATACTTTTCTCCACTCTTATAAATGCATGCTAAGGCGAACCTTACAATTGAAATATTAATTTTCGACAACTTAAACCAATAATATACGAAGGAATTAATAATTTAATTGTAAGGTTCGCATTAGTTTACATTTATCAAAGTGGAGAAAAGTTTAACTTTAGTATTAAAAATGTGGCAACATATTCGATACGTAAAGAGAACGCTTCGCTTTGATGACCAGGATTTTCTGGAATTTGAAGAAGAGCCTCAGATCTCAAATAAATCTTATTAGGCTAAATTAAGTCTTACCTATTGAAACACAGTGCTATAAGCGAAAGCAGAGAGCACGCCGCACTTTACTATACTCAATACTCAATTCGCTTTGATATATTTGTCGTTGTTCATAATTGTTATAATAAGTTTTTCTTCTTCTTTCCACGCTCTATTTTTTTTTTCTTAAGCGAAGACGATAATTTTTGTAGCGAAATAGAAATAGAAATTGATACCATAAAAAATTATATAGAAATAGAAATTGATATCAATTGATTGGTATCAATTTCTATTTCTATATAATTTTTTATGGTATCCATAAAAAATTATATAGAAATAGAAATTGATACCATAAAAAATTAATAACGTGGCGGACAGCTGGCCGCCTTAGGCGGCTAGTCTACAATAAATGAATGACATTTTCTTGATGTTGCGTGAAAAGGAAAATTTATGGTCTGATTAATTCTTTTAATTTAGAGTGGTTCTAATAACATACTGTTTAAAAATATGTTAACTTTGTGGTAGACAAAACTGTCTGGTTTATATTTATTAAATCGTAATAATAAAATCCTACCATTTTTTTCCCTCTTGGAAAAAAATCCTTTTAAAACAGGCACAAATGAGTAAACAGTATTAAGCTCAATGGAACGGTTTCTCGTATTGTCCGTGTCAAAATAAATTGCACTTATTTTAAATTCTGTACTTTCTTAGTGAATGGATCCTAAGGAGATATGGAAACCATCGTCCCTTAAAAGTCCCCCTTAAATCACCATTTAAATTATTTGAATAGAGTTTAGAGAATATAAGTCACATGTGACTTAACAGATGAGTCTCCTTTAGTGTCACATTTTTATCGCAATCTGGTGACGGTGTTATCAGGAGGACAGTGTTTTGGTCAATTATCGAATATTTGGCTAACAATCAGTTATTCAATTTCAAACTTGATTTAGTTGATGTTTATTAATTAAAAAACTTAGCTAATAAAATATAGAAAAAATAAATTTTATTAGTTTTTATTTTTTCTAAACTTAACAAAAATGTCCAACATTTAAATATTAAAATATTTTATCAGAAGAATTCTTCTGAATACATGATTATAGTTCATTCTCACTAACTTATGAGTTTCAGTTTTTGGGTTGTCATTTGTTATAATCAGGGTTGAAATTTTGTCCAGTACTAATTCTCTCAGGATACTGAAAAAAAGTTTAAAAGAAAAAAAAAAAAACACTGGAAGAAACTAGAAGAAATGGAAGAAAATGGACGAAATGGAAGAAATTAAAAATGACCAGATATATTTGTTTTACAATTATATTTAATAGAGAGCTCCAAAAAATATTAATTTGAAAATGATTATTCTGCTAATTTTTTTTCGGCTGCTTATCTTTTTTCAGAGTCAATAAATGTTTTAGAAATTGTAAATAGGGATTTTGTTTTTATTTTATTTTCCTTAAACAAACTAATATAATTTAATAATAAATTATTAAGTACTAGTTTTTTACAGTCACGTTTTAATATCAGTAAATCTTAAGCAAAATACTGTAAAGCTACCAAATTGTTACAAAAAAAAAAATATTTTGCTGTAGCATTCATATTTAAAACTTATAAGTTTTATTTAAAGTAAATACTCCATAATTGCAAATGCATTTCTAAATGCTCATTCGTGATTTTATTGGAGCATTTTCATGATTTTCAGTTCAAACATTAAAAAAGCTATAAAGTTTTTTCACCACTTGCATTTCTTAAAATTTTATATAATTAATTATCAATGAAAAATTTAAATTCGGTTATTAGTGACTAAAAATCCTTCCGTTTATTTTCTTACAGTATTATGATTAAGTTTGTAAAAATGAAATTTTTATTAAAAATATCAATTGATAAATACCTTCAGCATACTTCCCAAAAATTGTTTTGAGTACTCATTCTTTAACAGCATTTGATTATGGATAATTAATATGCTATTTGTAATCATCAATACTATACTGGGAATATTTTCGTATCTTGATCTACGGTAAAATAATCGGCAAGTCTTGGCAACTTCCGTGCAGCGAAACGACCAACTTCGCTCGAGAAACTAAAAACATCACAGAAGGGGACCAACTGAAAGGGTGTCCCGTCGATGGTTTTCCACGTTTTTTCCCCCATTTCGGAAGAAACTTGCCCTCTCTGGTTGTAATAAACTTTAGTTTTTAAAGAAGCTTTTAGATATTGCAAGTTGAACCATCTTTATTATTTTATTTGCAAAATAAATCATATTGTACGTTATTTTTATTGAAGAGTATAAATTGCTATTATAAATGTAATATCAAAATCAAAAAAATTCAATCAAAGTCATGTACAGTATTCTATGTTAAATTGTCTTTAATGCTTTAGATTGTCAATTAATGCTTATTTAGCTATCCTTAAAATGTATCAGGAAACAAATATATATCCTGAAAAATATGTCCTTATCTTTTCTAGCCTCAACGAGTTTCATTTTCTTTGGAACAAATATTCATTTCAAGAGCTTACTCTTTCCTATAAATCACGTTGTGCTTTACATTTTTTTCAAATTTTAAATAGCACTTTTTCTTATGTTTTTTATGTATACAGATAGTATTTCAATAAAATCAAAGGCTTATCAAATTTATATTACTCTATAAAATTAATATAATTTAATTAAATCGAAAATAAAGTATTAATTTAACACTTAAAAGTTTTTTTATTATAAATTTAAAAATTATTCGAATTTTCTTATTGCGTTCAATATGTCACGTATAACAATACGTCAATTGAAATAATTGTAAATATAAATAATGTTAGTAATCTTCGACTGAACTATTCGGCTTTTGAGCTGGATACTGAATATGCATTGCATAACTAATTTCTAAATTTTATTTATAAAGTATTCTGCGAATTTATTTTATTTTTAAGGCATTCGAACTTGAACGCATTTTAAGAATTAATATATAAAGTTTAAACTCTAGAATTTAGTTTCCTATTTTCAATTAATTTAATTGCTGCCACACATATTTATTGTGTTGCTAAAATATACTACGTAGCTTACTAGAACTTCACCAAACATTCATAATAGAAATAAGAAATAAAGAAATGCTTATGAAACTATAGTATTCATAAAACGCTACTATATTATGCTTTCTAAAAACTGCTTGAAAAAAGATGCAAATTTCAAACAGTTACTTGTATGAACTGGTATATAGATAGGCTTATAATGTTTAAAAATTATGTCTATAAGGTACAAAGATGTTTATTATTTTGAATGATTTTCACCTATTGACAATCTCTCCGTTTGTATTTTTACAAATTGTAAATTAAATTTAAAATTTTGCACAAATTATTCTTTTTATTTTAAGTGATAGGATTAAAGAAACCTAAAAGTATCTGAAAACAATATATGCTTCAATGCAAAGACTTTCATATTCTATTGAACATTTGCATTCATTTTTTTTCTCCAAAAAATAAATCTTTGTAATGTAAACATAATCAATATTAGTCCAAATGTACGCAAAATAGAATAAAGCATTTTATTTAAAATTACAAGATTACAAAAATTCTTAGTTTATGTTTTTGTTTGTTCAAAAACCTCACTTCTTTTTTACCTCACTTTTTTTTTTACATTCGAAGAAGATAAATCAAAGCAAGACGTTTTATGGCCATAACAGTTGTGTAAAAGTTAAAATTTCTATGATGAATTTAAAAAAATGTGATTGTATACATCTAATTTAAAAACATAAGGAAGATATATTATTGAAATAGATTTATTTAAATATTGCTCTGTAATTTGGGTAAGGAGGTATGCTTAAATTAAAAAACTTTTTTTTTCTGACATTATGTAAGCATCAGAGAATGTACGGAAACAATTTTTTATTAACAAACACGATCGAGTAACACAACAAAGAGTAACATCTAAATCGCAAGACCTTCTTGGGACAATTCAAAACGACTTTTGACCATTTTTGACTTTTTATGACTTTTTATTGCAGTGACAATCTGTGCTGTCTGGGAGGGATGTTTGAGACACCGACGCAATAGCTCATTGTGCAGCTCTAATGCGTTGTAAATAAAAGTACTTCATAAAATTACAATCTTTAAAAAAAATTTGTATACTTTAAATTTAAATTTTAATCAAAATTTTCTTCAACAACTATTTAATAAAATACTAAATAATTATTACAATTGTTTTCTACATGGAATTATTTTTGGATAAATGAATTTTATAGTTGGGTGCAAAATTTTTTCGATCTGCTTAAATAGTTTGGAGTTATGGCGAAATACACAAAATGTAAAATTAACAGCAAGAGGAGCAAATTTTCGTCCGCTGTCCTCACTAAATATTGGGACCCTTATTTCCCAGAATGCCGTTACTCCCTATATTCAGATTAGGAATCCAAATTTGTCGAAGGAAAGTTATGTTTATTCAGAGAAAGTACATTTTTGTGTCTGATTTTAGAACTTAAAATATCGTCTGAACTAGTTAATTAAGATATTTGAGATCAACCCTTTGGACCGTTAAAATTGAATCTTAGTACGTGAAAATCCGATTATTAAATCGAAAGTTATTCAGGGTGTTGAGCTATTTTTATTTTCTTTTGCACACTATACGACATATAACTATTTATTGATTTTGTGGTTTTTTAAACCAGTTTAATTTAAAATGGAGTGACTTTTTTGTGTAGAGTAGCTCAGACGGAATGAAAATAATTGCCACCGGAATAAAAATACACTGAAAATAATTGCCATACACTATCTTTTAACGTTACAAAAACAACGAAACAAGAGCTAATTGAATCAATAAAAGGAAATACATGTAAAAATGTAGCAATCGTAGTGCAATTTATTTATCATTTTTGAAAATAAAAACGATAAACAGAATTCATGTTTGTAAATAATGCAGTTTAAAAGATCAAAATAACATCTTTCTCAACACAACTCATACGTTAAATCTAAAACAACTACGTTCACCTTTTTATGTTCTGTCTAAAATATGAATAATTCAGAAGGCTGTTTTAAACGAGAACCTCATTGTTCTCTTATTATTATTTTTTTTTTTTGGCATCAGTAAATAAAATATTGGTTTTCAATTAGGAAAATGCAATTATGGAAGCATTTATTTGTTGCCGTTTCGTAAAATTAGTGCTTTTTTTCTTCTTTCGAATCAATTATCAAACCTAACCTTAATGACAAAAGAAAAAGAAAAAAAAAACTCAAAACTATTAATAGTTAATGTATGTATTACTAAATGCACATAACATACCATAGCAACTTAATCGAATCTTTATTTTATTTATGTATTTTTTTGCCCCTCTAACAATTAATGGTTTTTAAAAAAATAACTGGTTTGGTTAGCCTAAGGACACTGGTTGGATTACCGCCCACTTTGTGCTACTCAAATTCCCTAAAAAGAAAAGAAAATCCATTATTTGCTTTTTGAGCTATTAAAAAAAATCCTACTTTATCAAGTTTTCAGAAATAAACCATTCTTAAATCGGAGTTTTCCTAACAACTAGTTATAACCCAGATTGTCACATTAAAGTCAAAAAGGGTCACAGCAGTCACAATTGTGACCGTTTTGAATTGTCCCAAGGTCACTGACTTTGACGTTACTTTAGTTTGTACCATCACATAAAAGTAACTGTGACTATTTTGTGACTTTTGACACTTGGTAGCCACGATTATACATTACTAGCACTAAAGTCACTGAGAAACGTTGTTACAACTTTGTTCAACACAATTTTTAATTCACGTACAATATTGATAATATTTATTTTATTCAAAAACAGTATTGACAAGGAAGAAAAACACTTTTTTTTTTTAACATTTCCGAAAATTGAGTATTATGTTAGCACTAAGATTTTTATCCCGCTTATATATTCTTTGGCTCGAATACGCCATCTGGAAGAAAGATGCAGTGCCGTAACTTCACCCATCGGGGCCCTGGGTCAAACATTTTTGGCGGGAGTCCCTTCAAAAGCTTTCAGTACTCCATCTCTAACCGTCATTTTAGCTATTCATGTATCATGTTAGCGAATATATTTATGAAAACAAGTTATTTGTTCGCATATAAATTGGATTACAAAACATTGTAAATTTTAAACATAACAAAATGCAAAATTTCAGCGAAATCGATTAATCCTGAGAAATTAAATTTAAAAAAGTCATACTTTTAAAATTCGATTTCTAAGGAACTAATGCACTATTCAACCAATTTCGCTCAAATTCGCATTTTCCATGTGGAATTAGATACTTTAAAATAATAATAATAAAAAAAAACTATATGACTTACGACTCAAAAGTTTTCAGACTATTATTGTCCCAAAGGGATCGTTAAAACACGGTTCCTAGCAGATCACCGAAGTCAAGCATCACTGGCTGCAGTCAGTGTGCGGGTGGGTGACCACTTGGGTCAGTCTGCGTTGGGACCGAGGGTGTGCGGTATTGATCCTCGTTAAACTGACTCGACTTCGGGTGCAGGTCACCGGGCTACCGAAGCGGGGGTGCCATCCCTTCTACAAAGGATCAAACCTCAAGGGATGTTTCCCAGACCGTCGCCAATAGTCTATTGTGCAGCACTAGTGCGATATAAATGATCAACATCAGACTATTATTAAATAAAAAATAATAAATATTTACTAAAAGTTATTTTTTGCATGGAATTATCTTTAGATAACAGAATTTTATAATCGTGTGCAAAATTTTTGCAATTCCCTTAAAAAGCTCTCGATCTATAGTGAAATACAAAAAAATAAAATTAACATTTGGGGGTCCAAACTTTGGACAGCTCAACCGACCCAACTATTGGGACCATATTCCCCCGATTACAGCTTCCTCCTATATTACGGGGGTTAGAAAATCGAATCTGTTGAACAAAAGTTACGTTTATTCAGAGAAAGTATGTTTCTGTGTCTGATTGCGTAACTTAAAATAAAATATCGTGCACTAATTAATTTGCATATTTGATGTCACACCCTCGAATTATTAAGATGGAGTCCTAGAACGTGAAGATCCGATCATTAAATCAAAAGTTATTCAGGGTGGTACTTTTTTGGTTCACTGTACGTAAATATTACCAATTTACGGCATCTCACCGAGGAAATATGACTAGGGGGAAAATAGCTATTCATGTTGTACTGTCTTCCATGTCCTCAGTAGCCTCCTTTTCCTCTAAATATAATGCTAATCATAAAATACCAATTTTATAAACCTGTTGAATCCGGTTACTATATCGTTAGTAGGGTCTTTTCAAGACAAAACCATTATAAAAATGAAAATTATTTTTTAGTTTCAAATCTAAAAGTTTTTGATCGCGTTATGGAAACTGAAGGAAATTATAGACTTTTTTTTCTATCGGCACATGTACCCACATTTTAAAACGTCCTAATTGAAAAAATATTCAGAAATTTTTTCTCTTAACAAAAACAAAGTTGCCTTACTCCAATATGGACAGATCCCTAGAAAATCGTTCTTGAATATTTGGCCTCTGTATTCATGACGCCATGTAATCATATGTGACAAAATTATGACAAAGAGTAATAGTTTTTTTTATGAAAGAAAAATGAGAAAAAGTCGAAGCATATTTGCCAATTAAGAAAAAATTTCTTTTTAATGGTTTGTCATGGAAATGAATTTTAATTGCTACGGATTTCTAAGCTGATGTTCATAGCTTTTTTATTAATTTAAATGCGTTCTTTTATTAAATTAAATATGATTTTTTTTATATAAAATAAAGATTGCATTTCACTTTTTAATGAAAACAAAGTTGTTAAAAACCCTATAAATTCGAAGTTCAAATTTAAAAAATTTAAAGGTCTTAATAATTTGAAAAATATAAAATAAGAACAAAATCCATGTACACAATAAACAGTAAAATTATCAATTAAAGTATTTACTATACAAATTAAATTTTATATACCAACATAAAAAAAGCAATTTTTATGTTACCATTCTTATGAAAGAATTCGAACAGTATATAAATATAAAATTTAAATGCATTAAATGAGTTAATGCAAACGTTTACTTACCTCCTTATAAATAAATTTACATCTGGTTTTCTTGTTTTCCAAAGAAAAATTTCATTAAGAATGGGAATTATTGATATCACGATTTATGTTTGAAAAAAAGGAAGTTGCAAGTAATTTCAATAACTCTTAATTAAAGTTAAATTTTAATTTCAAAAATTTAATAAAATAAAAGCTAACAGAAAATTTATAGCTGAATTAAAAATGGTTAATTTAAATGACGCAATTAAATGAGGTAAAAACTGGAATTTAACTGGAACGTTTTACGTTTTATCTCAGAAAAAATCTCTTGACAAAATGACCTAAGTTAATGTCAACAAGAGTCATCCCCTTAGATCCCTTAAAAGCTTACATCTGTTTTCCTAGAACATCTAGGAAATACTGCAAATATATGACATTTTATAAAAGCACAAAAGAGCCCAGGGTCATAAAAATGTTTAAGGCAATTTAAAGAAACAAAAGGTCATTTTCCCATGGTGTAAAAGGAGATGGCTATTTTTTGAGGAGTCAGATTACTGTGGGTGGTATGAAGGTTTTAACACCTTCATACCACCCACAGTCAAAAGATGCTTTAAAATATATCTATTAGTCTCAGTGTAGAATACATTTTTCAAGATGCAAAACAGTGGTACTTATTTTAGTTTTCTAAACACTTGTTATGTTTTTTTTTTATGATGTGCTCCTCTTCTCTTTTCCTGTTTTAGTTTTAAATTTTTTTAATAAATTAAAAGTCGTAATATGTAGAAAAAAATTGAAACAAAACCGAAGTATTTTTCTTGTTGGGTGGGGGACTTCACCTTCAATTTGGAAAATAGCTAGTGAATTGGAAAAAAAGTAGTTTCTTTTTCTAAAATTCTCGATTCTATTTTACTTTATTGTAGCGAATATCAAATTTTCAGAAGGGGTGGCGCACATCATCTTCCATCTCAATTAAATTTCAGTGGAAAGTAAAGTTTTCGATTTGGGAAATAGCTATAAAGTCGAAAATAAGAGTTAAATATAAATTTTACTTGACTTTATTCCTGCGAATGTCTGAATTTCAAAAGGGGTGAAGTATATTCTTCGCCCCCTCACTTTAATTTAAGAGGAAAATAAAATTTTCTTTTTGGAAAATAGATGCTAGACTTTAATATTTCAAATGTCAAAATTTCAGACGATACAAAACACATTTTAGCCCCCCTTACTTTATATCAAAAGAAAATAAAGTTTTCTATCCCCTTACTATAATTTAGGAGAAAAATGAAGTTTTCTATTTGGAAAATATCGTCGAAGTTATGAAACAAAAAAAATTTTTCTTCTAAAATTTCCTACTTTACTTGATTTTATTCTATTAATGTCTAAATTTCAGAAGATGAGAAGAAAATCCCCCCCCTCTCACTTTTATTTCAGAAGAAAATAGTTTTCTGTTTGGAAAATAGATTCAAAGATGAAATTTTTTTTAGTTACCAATTTCTATTATTTTTTAGCACTTTGAAATTTCAAAAGGGGCGAAACACTATGTTCGCCCCCTCATTACTATTTCGGAAGAAAATGGAGTGAAAATTGGAAATAAAATATTTTTTCCACTTTCACTTTACTTTTCCAAAAGTCAAAAAACACATGAATCGCCCATAACAAAATAAAACTTCAAAGCTGAGGAAGAATAGCTTTTTTTTTCCTTCTCTAAAATTACCTATTTTAATGGACTTCGTCTTGGCGAATAACTAAATATCAGAAGAGGCAAAGCACATAAATGTTAGTGGAATATAAAGTTTTCTTATTTCAAAAATAGCTTCAAAATTGAAAAAAAAAAATTTTAAATTACCGATTTTACTTTATTTTTGTGAGTGTCTAAATTTCAGAAGGGGCAAAACGCATCGTTTGCCCCATCACTTAAATTTTAAAGGGGCGCTCAGCCTCCCATGGTTGGCACGCCACTGGAAGTAGAGGAAACAACTAAGTAAATCAGAAGTGCAATATACAGAAAGTGTTAACAATCAACTACATGCAGCTGTGGCCTTTCCCCTTCTCGGCAAAGCGTGTTTGTTCTTTTGAGAAAGGGAAATAATTCGCGAAAAGGTGTTTTACCGTTTTTTACCCTTTCCTTTATGTTATGTAGTAGGTACGTAATTACAAAAAAGAAAATTTTCAGCAACTCTATCTTAACACAATTTCTTTCCTACATATATATAATTAGAGTACTGTATTTTGAAAAGACATGATGTGGTCTCTTCATATGGGGGGTGTTTAATTTTCTACTTTTGACAATATAAGATAGTAATTAATGAGTAAAAAGTATGGTAACTTTGAATGTCTTTGCTGGTAATTTGGAAGATATGTAAAATAATCAAATATCTCATAGTTTTGCGGCAGAATTTTTAACCTTGGTGTTCGGTTTGCTGCTCTTGGCAACGTAACACAACAATTAATTTTTAAAATATATGGTGATTTTGAATTATCTTTGTCCTGAGGTGGACTGATCATTAAGACACGGTTCCCAGCAGATCACTGGCTGCGGTCAGTGTGCGGGTGGGTCACCACTTGGATCAGTCTGCGTAGGGACTGAGGGTGTGCGGTATTGGTCCTCTTTAAATTGTTCTACCGTTAAGTGCTGGATTTCGCATGCAGGTCGTTGGGCTTCCGAAGCAGGTGTGCCATCCCCTCTGCAGAGGTTCAAAATTGTGATGGCATATCTTCGGATCATCCTCAGGGATGTTTCCCAGACCGTCGCCAATAGCCCATTGTGCAGCTCTAGTTCGACGTAAATGAACAAATCAAATTAAATTAAAAATCAAGACAGAAACTAACGTACTTCCTTATTCTAAGACTCTCCACAGGCTAATGGTGAAAGCATGAGAAGTGTTGCCATACGTAAAGAGTTCTGCTCTACGCCACCTGTAGGCCATTTCGATCACCAATATAATAACACTGCTAGTCGTTATTGGTTTTCCAGAAAGTCCTAAAGCCCCCCAAAAAACTGGAGGCGACAGTGCCTTGAGTAAGAGCCTGTGTTTAATTTTTTTTATAACCGTCGTTGAAAAGCCGACCCAATTTCATGGGTTTACGACTACTTACGTTCAACTCCGTAGCCTTGAACCAATCCAGAAGACAAGGAAACTCCTGGATCAGCACCCCCAGAGGTAAGAGCCTGTGTTTGAAACAAATTCGCTTTAATGCGTGATTTTAACTAATTAGTGTTTTTCTAAACGACAATTTAAGTTTAAAATTTCTTATAAATTTTGCGAATCAGGTCACTAAGCGAAATCAATAATGCTTTATTAACATTTCCAATTAAGGACAAAACAAACGGAGCTTACACAAATATCGTCAAATAAGGGATAACACCCAAAACATGGCAAACCTTACACTTTATTCGTGTTGTGATATTAATTTTGTTTTAGGGTTATGACCTAGAACATTAAACCTGTTTACACATCGCCTCGTAAGCGGAAAGATACACCGGAAGTTTTCTAAATTTTTTCCTGTTTTAAGAAGTATGTTATTGTTTACATTTAGTGAACCATCCATATGAAAAGGGAACTTATCGTTTAATTTATCAGGTAAGAGCTGGCTAAAGCATTCATTAAAAAAATAGGAATTATATATATATACATTCACCTTTTTCCTGACAGAGGTTCTCTCTGTTATCAACAGATGGCAGTACAATAAGAGGCGTTTATAACTTCCGCTTGATGATACGAATGCATTAGTTTACACTAGAGCTTCTGAATTAGAGTGTAGGAGCCTTAATTTACACTAATCTGAGCTGTTATACCATCATAGAACTGTAAGACTTCCCTTTTTTAAAGGATACTGGGTGATATTCATAACTATGAGAGAGCATTTAAAAAAAAAAGTATCGGAAAAGCACAAAGTTTTTCTCGGATAACGGGGAAAAAAATTACGCTAGCATTTTAATTAAAGATAGCCCAATTTAAATCAATTTTACACTGTGACTTATTTTTTGATTTATAGGTTAAAATACAGAGTCATGATTATTTTATAGTTTCTTCAGTTCACATTTATATTACAAATTGTCATTCGATAGAAAGTGTGTATTCATTGTTTGTTTCACAGATTTTAGTTGTACCTTCTGCATAATTTTTTTTTTAAATGGACTTTCAAGCAACAAGCAAACATTTATCACTTCCAAGGGCTCAGTTTACTAAATAAAAATTCAACAGTCTGTTACATATTATGTTCTAATAGTGATTAAAAAAAAATAATAAAAAAATAATTTTCTTCACTAACATAATACAATAAGTTGAATATTCTTAGATTAAATGGGAATATATTAAACTTATTTTATTTACCTCATATGGCTTTTATTTCATATTTTTTAATAGAAAACTAAGATTACGATTTTAAGATTTTCTTATGAAATTTGATATCAAGAATATAATGAGTTGAACATAAATGATAATGAATTGAACAATTAGAAATTTGGAGTTATTATTCTTGCCTAAACATAAAAAATTCAGGAATTTTTTTCACATAAGAAAATTGTTATTTGCCTAATGAAGAGATATTGTATAAATATAAATTATTTGAAAAGTAAGTTTTTTTTAAAGTCATAAACGCCATGATAGTTTTAGTAAAGAGATCTCTTCCAATAAGCGAAAGATATATTTATTGCTAAAGACACAAAAAATACTGAAAAATATTTTATTACAAAAAATTTAAAGCAACATTCGATAAGAAATCTATCGATTTTCATGAAAGCAAATATAATGAAAGGTACTTTTCTGTTAGCTGGGTGCAATTACAGGCAACTAATTTTATTTATTTATTTTAATATACCTCAATTTACTTGTTCCTGGCTAACAAAAGAGTACCTAATAAAAAAAGTAAATATTTATATACTTACAAATACTTTTTACATGCAATGAACGAAACTGAAAGTAGAACAAGTTTTAAAAGGGAAAAAAATATATACATATATACTGTATTATTATTTTTCAGACATTTTCAGTAGGTTACAGAAAGAAAAAAAGATTAAATTTTAAGAATGATATGATTAACATTTACAATTGAAGAGAAATCATAACTTGAGCAGTTCAAAGTGCAAAAATAATTTAAACATTATTGAAACTATTAAAAAATTAATATGAAATTTTTTAAACTTCCTGAAAAAACACAGTCTCCAAACTCTAGTCAAGCACTTTTTGATTTCATAATAATTAAAAACTGTATAATTAATAATATTGAGACATTCTCTATTCCAGGTACATATTTTTTTTGCAAAAAACAGTAGACACATGGACTAGAAAATTGGGGATTTTTTTCACAATAATTTTGTAAATTATAACTAGAAAAAAGTTTTTTTTAACAGAAAAAAAATCACTTGTTTTATTTCCCAACATTAACGATATTTCATTCAAAAAAATATATATTTTTTTTATTCCCTGTTTCTCATTTCCTAACACCCAGAAGAGTAAATTGGTAATCATAACTGTAATAATGGTAAGCAAATGAGCATCAGAATGCTTTTTATGCATTTTGAATAATTTAAGTGTCGTATAATCAGGTGTCAAATGATAATGGTTCTGTATACAATTTAGTTTTTTTTTTTCCTTTTTACAAAAAGCTAAAACAATGTTTGGTAATTCTAGCAAATATACTTAAAAAACTTTTGAATTTTAAGGTTAATTTTTGAAGGCTTCGTCACCGCATGAAATAATGTTTTTCTGTGAATAATATGCTTTTTATAACTGCTATGAGTTTGCAACATTTACTTCTTTTTGTTAGGTCAAATTTAACTTATCTTTAGCCAGAGCTCTCTTTGCTTATTCTGAAAATGTCAATATGGAGAAAAGCCACAGTTTTGAGAAAATAAAAAGTTTGTGGTTTAATGCTACATTCTCATAAAAATTTGCAAAAATGAGTATAATTCATGGATTTTGGTAATTTTAATCTAAGTGGAAAAATGCTGCCAAATTAGTGATTTTTAAAAAAGTTTAATGAATTGTAAATTAGATAATTTTCTATGGCAAAATAATTCTTTCAGATAACAGATAATTAATTCTTCATGGCAAGATAGTCTAAAATTATAGCTTGGCTTTAAATTCAAGGCACTTAAACTGTGGCTTTTTTTTAATTTTTCTTGAAAAAAAAGAGCCTCAAAAAACTATGTAAACTCATAAAAAATATGTAATTGGGGATAAATGTAGAAAATACAGTACTGACTAAATTTTTTTAAAAAAAAAATGCATTTTAGTTAAGTGGTTTTGACAATGAGCAAACTTATCTATTATGTAACTGTTTTATTAATCTATTTTTGCAATTTGTTTAAAAAAAATAATTTTTTTAAAGTTTCAACACATTGACTTTGAGAATTCTTTTAATATTACAATTAATACGAATGTTATGAGTTTAAAACCAGGGAGCGTAGCCAAATTATTCAACAAAAAATAAGCACCTTTTAAGCACTTTTCTAGAACTCAAAAAATATTTTTAAGCACTTTAAAAAAATATAACTAAGCAGGGTTGGAAATTTTTTGACAATTGACGGTTTTATCTTGCTTTAACCATCATGCATAATTCAAAACGAAAATCAACATAGTAAAGGAAAAATCTCATTTTTAAAATTGGGAAAATTAAGCACTTTTTAAAAATACCCAATGAAAAAAGCACCTTTAAGGGCTTTTAAAAAACGAAAATAAGCACCTTTTAAAAACGCTACGCACCCCGAAAACTTAAGGTAAATTAAAATGCATTAATAACTATTATAGTAAATATGCAGTAATATCACAAAGTCAAAGGGAGACATAACAAGGTAAAAAATATTAAGCCAAAATATTAATGTACAGAATGATTTTTCAAAGCAATATTCAAAGCAGTTATGTCATGTGCAACTTCAAAGGTATTAATGAAAAAAGCAGCAGAGATAAAATTCAAACTATTCAAGAATCAATATACCAAAATTTAACAGTGTTTCATGGAAATAGTAAAGAAGAGACATTAATATTGAATTAAGGAAAAGATATTCATTTAAACTCGAAGTATTTTTGTTACAGGGTCTGTGCTAAGCTTTTGCCACCTCGCCAAACACGATAAAAACGTAAATTCAGTGAGAAAATATGTGTTGTGGGGAATGTCTTTATTCTACTCAAAAGAAAAATATAAATTCCCCTCAATCCTGAAAAGGAAAAAATTTAAAAAAAGGTCAAAGGGAACTTTTTTTTTTACAAATCCTGTATATATTTTTTTATTTGATTAAAGTAATTTCTGTTTGATAAGTTGCATAACCAATTAGAATTATAATCCAGATAATGCAAGCATAAGCAACAAGTGAATACGTAAACATGAGACAAATTACAGTAAAATACAGATTAATAAGTTTGTTACCGATTCTTTCCTGCAGTTTATGTCAATGATTAAGTGGTAGTAAAATGCATAATATCATCCAACTATTTTTGCTGAAAAAATATTTTTTTTGTGATAATAACGTGACAACAACATAATGTTGCTTCAAGTTTATCCTAATATACTGCTCACAGGGTTCGTGATTTTTTTGATTTTTTTAAAAAAAATCAAAAGAATCAGATTTTTTTGATTTAAATCAGATTTTTTTGATTTTTATTCAAATACACTGTAAGAATTTTAATTTACGATTAAAAAAAANAGTAATTTCGTTAACTAAAATTAATTAATGCAGCAATTTATTTAAAATAAATTTTAAAACTAAGAAAAGAAAATAATAAAAGTATCAATAATTTAAAGCACTGTTTTTTAACTTTTAAAATCAATATAATATATATATAAAAATCAGTTGATTTAAATCAATGATTTTTTTAAAAAAATCATTTGATTTTAATCATGATTTAAATCGTGATTTAAATCAAGCTGATTTAAATCAACAAACCCTGACTGCTCAAGCCTAAGAAGTAATCAAAAGTTAACCCTAACCTATTCCCATTTCCTCCTAACAGCAAAATGACTCTTGATTTGCATTTTATAAAATAATTCAATTTATAGTATATTTGTGTTTTGATTTGAAATGCTTTACAAGAAAAAAATCAATCATAAAAATTTTTAAGTTTTGTCTCTGGCTAAGAATGTCGAAAATTGGTTAATACTTTTGATATTTGATTAATTTACAGGCTAATAATTTGAAATCCTTAACAGCATTGTTAGATACTTAGCACAAGTTCTGGTATGTGTGTATGTAGTTCAAGTGATAATGTTTCTGAGCATTAAGTTTCTGAAAAACTTTTCTAATATTTCCATTTTAAGAATTGATACATTTGTGTTAGCTAAATCCCATCACACGCAGTAGGATATAAAAATAGCAGAAAAATGTGAATAAAAATATTCCCAACCCAAGTTAGCAGCAAAAGCTCTAGCTAAAAACTATTTAACTAGTTAATTTACAAGCTGTTGAGAAAATAGTTAAAATTATATGTTCATTTCAAGAAGTAAAATCTTTTATTCAAAAAAAGTGTCATAAAATAACCAAATTAATAATTAAAGCAATTGTATTAATCAGTTTCAATTTTCAACAGTTCACTTATTGCTTAAATAAGTCAAGAATAACACAGCAAAGTAGCATTTTTCTTTTAAATTTACTTAAGTAAAAGAAAATCATACAAAAATTGAAAAATAAAAGTTGATTTCAATATGCCTTTCTTTTTTTCTTTTTTAACAAAAAAAGAAACAAATGCTTCAAAATAGTCAACTAGCAAGTAAAGCAATCTACTTATCAGTTTCAATAAGTATTATACACATTTTAACAGTTCACTTATTGCTTAAATAAGCCACAAGTAATACATCAGAGTATCATTATCTTTAAAATTTACATAAGTAGTTTTAACTCCATCATCTGAACAAGTTAATTAAAATTTCAGTTTCAGGTTGAAGTTTCATTTCTACAGATGATTTTAATCATAAATAGGTTCAAAATCTTGATCAGATTGTTTTTTACTGATCTCCTCCTCATTATTATTTTTTTGTGCCATCTCTTCATCACTAGCAGCATTTTCGGATTCATTTACAGAAATTTCTTGAGAAATTTCAAGAGGTTCTTGGGTATTTAGTACAGTTTGAGGAGATTCTGACACTCCATCGGTATTACTTTCAAGTTCTTTCTGTGGAACCTGCATTTCTGGTTGTGTAGTTGAATTCCCATTGTTTTCTCCTTCAGGATTATCAGCAGGTTCTGCCGATTCCATCAATTCTTCTTCAGTTGGACCAATATTTTCTTTGTCACTGGGGAAATTATCTTTTTGGTACCATTTTTCAACTTCTTGTAGTTCTTGCTCCATTTTCTCTCTCTTGTCACGAATAGATTCTAAAATAAAAAATAAATACATTTTAAAAAAACTATAGAGTTTAGTTTTGAAAAAAATATCTAAACTGTCAATCAAAATTATTTATTGTTAATGTTTATTAAAGTTGTCAGAAGATAAAAGAGATTTCTTTGAAAACACTAAAGTGATAATCAGTAAAACAAAAAGTACCTAAAAATTAAAACTAAGAGTGTACATTATTATTAAAAAATTGATTTTTAAACATATAGATTTTAATAAAAAATAAAATTAAATACACGTCAAATTAAATGTAAAATTTGAAGACTGAGAAAGAGTTGAGTGAAGGAAAGTTCCCAGTTTAAAATTCCCTAGTTATTTAAATAAGTTGCAAAACTAAAGAGAGCCTCAAGCTGTTGATAGAGACAAATTAAGAACCTCAGACAGTTTATTGGACATAAGTCAATTAAATATTTTTGATCTAATGGCCAGATTTTTAATAAATTTTAGATTCCAGTTTCCAGGCACAAAAGTCAAATAAAATGTTTAATAAAACAAATTTTACTAAAATATGACATAAAAACACACTCATTAATCTTTAATATAAAAATGCACAATGTTCACAGAATAAAATGTAAAAAACACTCCTAAGAACATATAGATTATTGGTGAGATTTTAAATCCGGACACAGCTTGAAATGTTTTACAAAAATGGACACTGCTTGAAATATTTGTTTGCAAATATGGACACTGGTTGAAATGCTTGTTTACAAAAATGGACACTGCTTAAAATGTTTGTTTACGAGAATAAACACAGCTCAAAATGGGTATTTAAGAAAATGTACATAGCATTTGATTCCATATTTAAACTTTTTTTTTCATGAGTATTGTGATCTTTTTCGGAATGAATGCAAAATGTGATATCGTTTATTTGTATAAACTACTTGATAAGTTTCATTAAATTAGTTTTTTCCGTGGAAAGAATCTTGAAGTCAACAGTGGTTTTTAATAAGTGGCAGTAAATTTATGTTGCAAAAATTTAGAGATTTAAAACTCAGTTTATTGCTTAGAGTTCTCTACACAAAGATGTCACATGAAAAATTACACTGATAATATACCTAGCCAATCCAATCCTGAACTTTGTCTCGCAATAATTACAATTAGTGTTCAAATAAGTTAGGAAAATTAAGCATATAATTCCTTGTGTAGTTGTTCATTTGAGTTGAAAACTAAAATAATGAATTCTTTTGTGCTCTGTTCAGCCATAAAAACTCACCAACGAGATGCATACTTTTTTCCCAATTTTTTTAAAATAAAAAATCTAGCTCTAGTGAAATGGTTAGCTTAATTTTCTTTAATAACCTTCTACATGCAGATCTTATTTATCCTCAATTTGATATTAATATAATCTAATCAGTGCCATTTTTGATTTGAAAAGTTGAAATGTATGAAAACTTATAACGGGGTAAGAACAGTTTAAGTTCATTAAAGTTGATTCTGAGAAAAGTACAATGCATCTTAACTGTGTAATAATTCTTATAGAGAACCAATTTTTCATATTACGGTGTTATAATCGTCATTTTTCTAAAAAATCGATATAAGTTGTTCTGTCCCTTTGTCTTCTTTTGGGAAACGCAGAGAAATAATTAAAATATATATATACATATCTTTCTAAAAATTACATAAATATTTTTAAATTGATTTTAAAAAAATGACTTTATTGACTTATATGATGATAAATAAATGCTATGCACCGATAGATTAACGCATGATAACAAAAACATATCTGATAAAATCAAAGGAAAATTTTATAGTTTCTTCAGAAAAAAATTTCTAAAATCATCTTACCCAATACTTTAGCCTTGGACTCTTTCAAGAGTTTTGAAGATTCAGGAGTATGACTAGTGGGAAGAAATGTAATAGGTGGCTGAGTTTTAGTCACAATGAAATTTATCAAATGTTTTTGATTTTTTTCCCACACTTCATGCTGAAATAAAGAAAAGAACAATTTAAAGTTTAAAAATAATCACAATACAAGCCTTATCAATTTATAGCTTAAACTTTTAATGTGCATTGTAAAGGTTTAGATCATATTTGAAAGTAATATGAATTACTTATGTAAGCATAACTATTTTTTTTAAATATTTTTTACATGAGAGCAGATAATAGAAACTACTAATCTTAACAAATAATATAGTTGATAAAAAAGCTTATCAGAATTGGTATTATAATCAGAATAGTTACACAGTTCTGCTAAATAAGTTAAAACATATTTGTTAATTTTACACGTATTAAAAAATAGATATGAGCCAGATAATATGAAGAAAAAAAAAGTTTTATCCTTCAGCTAGAAGATAAATAGACTAGAAATATAAAACAACAGACTTAGATAAAATGAAAACTTTCTGCAAATACAAAATCTCAACCAAAAAACTTTCTGTAAGCAATTGATTAGCTCTTGTAACTAGTCTTAAGCGATTCACTAACACCTCATTTTGACAAAATTTGTTCAAAATTATACATATAAATAGAATTTTTTTTAAAATAGTCTATACTTTATATAGCTTTAAGAATAATTTTAATTTAACTTTTTAAGAGCAGTAAAAAAAAAGTTTTCATAGGCACAAGTTAACAACAATAAATTAACATACAAGCTCAGCAATTTCCAATTTCTTTTCTAAACATCTCAATTGTGTTTGTTTCTCACGTCTTGTTTGAAACCATTCTTCTTTTTCTTTTTTAATTCTCTCTTTCTCTTCTACAGAAGCAGCTTCAATTTTTTGTTCAATTTCTGCCCGCTTTTGGTCCTATGGGAAGATTTAAATTAATTGAGACTGCTTCAGTTTAGAATGTAATATTGATAATTGAGACACTATTATACTAACATTAATTAAATAAAAAACACAATGAAATGAACACATCTGTAATGAATCTATAATGAAAATGAACACATCTATAGAATGTATTAAATGATCAATCAATCAATTTACGATTGTTCATTCAAACAATTGTGACTAAAAATTTAATAATGCCTATAATGAACTTTCAAACATGATGAATTTTTCAAAATCAAACAGTAATTACTTTAATCCAGGAGTATAAATTTTAACTCTTAATGTCTCAGTTAATAAAAACTTATCATTCATAATTTCAAGAACTATAATCTCAATAAAAAAATTAAAAAAAAAAAAAAACTAAACTCAGAAACACTACAGCCTACAGAGGGCCAAGACATATTGTGCTCATCCTAGTTTTCTTAACCCTGGGCTGTGGGAGCAAATTTTCGATTTAAGTGGTCGGTCAATTGTGGGGTCCCCAGAGTTTAGTACCCAAGCATGTTTGGCACAAAAATATGACCTAGGACATGGGATCATGAAGTGCTACTACTCAGCAACAGGGCTCTACATTCTCAGTAATATGTGAAAATGCTATCATTAAGTAATTTAAAGTGTTTCTCTCTATTTTTTAACTTCAAAAATCAAGCTTAAATAAATTTGTTTTAAAAATACCTGTTCTTTTCTTTTTTTAGCATCATGCTGGAACTTCTGCAATGTACCCAATATCATTCCAAACATCCTACGATTTCTAAAATAAAAAGATTAGCACAGGAAGTTAGCTAAATCAAAATTTTGAATCTTGTTTTTTTAAATCACAGACACTTAAGATATATATCAATAGTTGAGGTTTTTTAAGAGGTAAATTGCATTCTATAACATATAAAACAATTTCTAATTAAAGGGAAAAGTACGCAAGTAAAAAGTAAGTAGCAAAGTACAAGATTATATAATTAACATACAAACAAAACATACAATATAGTACAGTATAAGATCATATAATTAATGGAAAAGAAAAAAGGTTAACAAAATATTGAGATAAAAAAAATTTTAAATTAATAATTTTAAAAGACAATAAACTATTATGTTTTGATTAGCGTATATCAAGAAAAAAGCTAAAAATATATTCAATTTTAAAAATAAAACCTTAGACAATGAATAAAACGAAAAAAGTGATGTCTGTACCTTGCTTTCACTTTTGAATTAACATTCTGCTCTTGAACAGCTTCCCGACGGCTTTTTAAATCTTTTGGGGTGGCAACGACTGTTGATGGTAATGATGGCTAAAGAAATTAGATTAACATTCAATATTTTGCATGATATAAAATACAGATGCACAACCTGAAGACATGCACATTTAAAAATTTATTTTATTTATTCACTTTGAAAAAAAAAGCAAGATTTTTGAGTTGCACAGTCATTACTTTTAAATCATCTCAATTTATGCAGATTCCACTGTAAATTAGTATGATTTTTCTAATTTTTTTATTATCAGTTATCGCCATGGAACAACAAATTGCTAAAAATCTCAATATTTAGAATTATCTCAATGTTTATTACAAGTCCCAAATCACACATTTTAATAATCACTTTTTGTGCTAATTTGTGCCAATTTCAATATCAATCAATGTCACATTTCGAAGTTATTCCTACTTCTTTCCTCATATTTGTGAAAGTCTTGAAATATGTAATATACAGGTATCATTATGACTCTGTAACTTCAAATCATGCATTTAATGTTTTGAATTTTTCCCTAATTCTTAAAACCAAGTTTAGTCATTTCTCTTTTTTTCAGTAATTATTGCTAAGCATTTCCAAGAGTTTTTAAAAATCAAAATATTATTTCTATATGCGAACTGGGTATTTAAATATACATTTTATTTGTGCCAATTTCACAGCAAATCTAAGTTGTTTTTTTTCTGTAAACACAGCTATGCTTTTTCAGATTGTTGGGAAAATCAGGATATTTTTATTACAATATTAATGCCATTTGCAAGTTTCAAATCGCACATCTAAATAATAATTCTTTTTCCCAGTGCTTTAATTGTGCCCATTTCACTTCAAAACTGTGTCATTTTTTGATCGATTTTCGGCAGTCTTTACTACGTATTTCCACGTGGTATTAAAAAACGGATACTTTAATACAATATTATTACAAACAAAATTTGGAGAAAAAAATGCAGGAATTTTTAACTGTTTACTGTTTGTTACGTTGTTTCGAATTTTTTTGCAGGGTAAAAAACTGATAAACCTTAAAAATTCATAAAACTTCAGTCAATATAAATGTCTTACATTTGAAAATATATTCCCAACTAAACATTGAATCTTATTTTGAGTTATGTTTTTTTTAAATGAAGTTGTCTTAAACCTCATAAATTTTCTTTAATTAAAGTATTTCCTTTGCTTCCGTTATTTTCATTCTCAATAAAAAAAATTTCATTTTTATTTTAAGAACATTTAAGTTAATTTATTAGGTAAGAGTCATTTTCAGAAAACTGGCCATTTCATGTTCCATTAGCCCTAAAGATATATTTTTGAAATATAAAAAACAAAAAATGGTCAAAACTATCAATATTATACAGTTACACATATGAACTGTTATTATCTGCTTATTGGAATTAAAATAACATTTTAAGATTTCTCGTGAAAGCAAAATATCATTCACCCACTCCGTCCTTATTCACACATGCAAATATCGTTCATCCCTGAGTATAAATAGACCTTTAAACCACCAAAAATCAGGGGATAATAACTCAAAACTAAAAATGAGTATTTTTATCAAGGACAAGCACAAAAATATAAAGATGGGAGAATTTAATCTCATTTCCACTAGTACACACTGTAACTTCCAAACATTAGCCAGTTTTTTCTTCTTCAAAATTCGACACAAAATAGAATTTTTTTCTATGTTAGTTTATAAAATAGTGGCGAGTAATATGGGAAGTTCTGTATGCTACCCAAGAGTTGGAAAATTGAATAAGTCAATTGGAAAATTGAATACAATATGAAACCATACTTTCAACAATAGAAAATCTCAAAATTGTTTGCCCTAAATTGGTATAAAAGAGCACCCTAGACTATAAAGATAATAAGAATGAGCTAAAATTGCTATTGGTTCTTATATGATTTAAGAGTTTAAAATAGTCTTATGACAATAAAAATGAGAGCAGAATTTATACTTATAGTTATAAATTATGTAAGATAAATATAACTATGGGTAAGATTACTCTTTTAGCAGGTATTTCTTCATCTGGACTTTCATCATCTCTTCTTTCTTCCTCTTCGTCTTCCTCCTCCTTCATTTTTCTGAACAAGGAAAAAAATTTTTTTAAATAAAAGTTAAAAATAAATTATTTGAAAATACACTAATTACGAAAAGAAATGGTTCAACAAATGTGAACACTATGAGCAGCATGACCATTTCAATCTAACTAAGTATCAATGTACGAAGGTCTGACTTGGTCAATATGCTTGTTAGCAATTTAACAAAATTTCTCCCATATTTATGTTTAATGGATTTGGTAGTGTTTAAAGGGTGGTTAGACAGAAATTATTAAATAATTTAGTTCATTCAAACTTTACAAATAGGAATCACTTATAAAAAAATAATAAAGTTCTCTTATAAAATAAACTTACACAATAGGGAACAATGGTCTCTTGTTTCTCCCAACGAAAGGTTTACTTGGTTGCATTCCAGCTTGTTGTTTCCATTTATTACCACTAAAAGAAAAAAAAATTTTATTTTTGAAACTGCAAAATTTAGATAAAGTAATGAATCTAATAGATGCTATTACTGGCAGATGTTATTACATGTTGATAAAACATTGATACCATTCAATTTTTACAATTAAATCAATAATTAAAAATGTTGGAATCATTTTTAAAATACAGTTATTTGTAGTTGTAAAATTTCCACATGGAAATTATAAAGAAATTTTTGTTACAAATAAGTTTAAGACTCTTATAACAAAAGAAAGTAAGATTAGATAGACAAACATTTTGGATTACAAAGCAATTTTTCTTCGCAAAATAAAATTACAGCACAGTAAAAATTCTTGTAGTAAAAAACAGATTTTAAATAAAAGTTTTAACAAAAGCGAAAAAATATTAAAGTTATAACTTTGCAATTATACAATAATTGATCAAATACATTATTATAACTATATGACAGTGAGCAAAAATTCGAAGCAAAAGAAGAGATAAAAAAATATTCTATTTTTCTAAAAAAAACAAATAAATAAAAACTGCAATTGAAAAGAAACACATACAAAAAATATATTATGGCGACAAAAAATATATTATGATATTGTGTTCTGCTTATGAAAATAACTATTGCCTGTAATATTAAAGCAAGTTTCATAAGATATACCTATGTCTATGACAAGACTTGCTAACTTTTACTGTTTCCGAGAAAGTATTTCTCAAGTGGTAGATAACATTAACTTTTCACAATTGCTATGGCAGAGCTCATTCTAGGCAGGGTAAACAGGGCGCAGCACCCTGCTGCCCTTTTAGTCAAAAGAATCCACCCTGTTGCCCCTGAAGTAAATTAGTGTCCTGATATAATAGACTGCATACCCTTTTTTTCCTCAACCCTTTGTTTTTTCCCCAAACTCTACTATGGATTTCTTAAATTTTTGTTATTTTCAATTCTTTTTATTTAGTTNAAACCAGTTTTTTTTTTTTTTGCTTTACATTTTCTTTTATTACGTTTTTATACAATATTTGTCATTTATAAATACATTTTTCTTATTCAAAAACACGTAACAAAAACAATTGGGGGTAGCATTTTTGGGGCTGGAACGGATTAATGGCATTTCAATTAATTTCAATGGGGAAAATTGCTTTGAGATACGAGCAAATTGACATACGAGCAACGTTACGGAACGAATTAAACTCGTATCTCGAGGTATCACTGTACCAAGTTATTTCTTAGATTGCTTAAAGAGAATCCAACAATTTACAAGCAATTAAAATAATCTTTTCACAATTGTCACAGGTTTTTTTTTTCTTTCCGATTCTTCTCAAAAGTGAAGATTTGAAACACACCCTCTTTAAACATTGACTGCTTCAATCATTATTACGATCTTTTAACAAGACCAGACACATATGATATACAAAAAGTATTTTTCTTTCTCACAGAAAAGTGTTAAGTTCTTGCTTTAAATGTTAAGTTTTTATCATAAATGAAAAAGGTAAGGATACACAATATCTAAATTTAGAGAAAGATATGCTAATATCTGATGCATATTTAACTAATTTAGAAAAAAAATTTGCCAAAATTTAAATGATGATGGTAAAAGTTGGTACTCAGAAGAATGTTTTAACTGTGCGCAAAATTTAGATTCAATCTACAAAAGAAAGATATACGTATCAGTGATCACATCAAATTTTAGTTAAGTTTTTGTGACTTCTAAACAGTAGCTCTTGAGAAACTAGGAAAAACACCACAGAATAAGACCAACCCTATTGAAAACCTCTAGGAATTAAAATCTTGATGTAGTGCAAATTGCAGTTGACATAAACGGTTACAGGTATTAAAATTTCACTTTTTATCATACTATGATTTGGATAACAGCAACGAATTACACATCTTTTTAATTCCTTATTCACAACTTTTCAATGTAATATTGAATTAGAAATGTGTAGCAGAAAGTTGCACTGTATCTTTGTCACTTTAGGGTTCAAATTTTTAATTCAACTAGATGAGCAGTTTTAGATTGATTTTGGAAATGACAGTTGGTTTAAATTATAGAATATAAATAGGTTTTATATATCTCTGGTTTAAACATTTAGGTGTGCACTTACTTTATTACATACCTTAAACCATCCATTTAAGTAAAACACACTAACAAGTACAAGAAATAACAAATTTTTAAAGGAGGATAAATATAATTACAGATTTTCCACTTTAATTACAACTTATTAACTATAAATTTATTTAATAACAAATTTTAGGATTTTTCATATGTACAAATTGAATACTTTTTGTATATAGATTACACAACCTAAATAAAGTGGAATTAAATCCTGTATATGTAATTTCTGCAATAAGAACACAACTATATAATCTTAAAAACTATTTGAAAAGAACTCCGATTTAAAAATGACAACTTTGACTTACGGTCCAGATTGCCCTAAACCATCCTTGGGAAAAAGATCAGGATCGCGACCTGTAATTCTTCGAATATTCTCTTCAGCATTGCCCAATTCTTTCTTCGTCAGTTCAAACTGTTCTAATAAAGATTTAAAAGAAGCAGGATTTGATTCTTTATCCATAATCCTTTTATTCTTTAGTTCAAATTAAATATCGATAGACAATTTACTGACAATGCAAGGAATGATAGTACTTGATAAAACAAAATTTAACATTTTAAAAGCACATTTTTACAATTAAACACATGTTTTACTTAATTTGAGAAATATTTTGCAATAGTTAATAATTTTTATTTGTGCAACTAACGAGAGAAAAATTATGCACAGACGCGATAACAACATAAAAACCTTGAACACGGTTGAGGAAGAATATTGATAGATTGATTTTAAGCACATTATTAAGTTAACTTTAACCGTGGTATTGCACTTTTAATTCATGTTTTCAAAAGGTTTCAAGGGATTAATCAATATAAATTATCCGTAGCTTTCTTGAAATGAAGTGAAGAAAATCAAATAAAATCAAAATATTTTCCTTTTCTGTGGTCACTCTGGTTACAGTAGTTCATTATATTTTCGTGAGTCAAAATGTTATAAAAGCGGCCTGAAATCAAAAATTTAGAACTCCTTCTATAATCTAAGCGTAGTAAATATAATCATTGAATATTTTGATAATAATAATTCAATTGAACAAAAAATTTCAAATCGCCAAGCATTTAAAACAAGTGGGTAGCTCTAAAAGCATGTGTTCATATATATATTTTTTTTCTTCCTTTCATGATTTATTATTGCTGTCTTAGTTTAAATAATTATATTGATTTTACGAAAATATCTTGAGATGTTTTATCATGTTAATATTTAAGGGAAAAAAGATTTATTCATCATGTATTTTGGAAAATCTTAATCTATATTATGTTCCCGAGTGTAAATTTTTCTATCAACGTTCTTTTTTACCAGCAATATCTTATTATTCACATTCTATATCATTACTTAGACTGTAATTTAAAACAGCTTAAGAGAAACTATAATTGCAATAAATTAATCACTGTATTTCTTATTCATTTGTTAGTTCTTATAGTTACGAGTGAATATCAGAAACCTTTAATGACAGTTTTTTTCTTTGTTTATGACTATGTGGACTAGTAAATGAAGGGAAATATTTGTTAGAGAATATTAATTATACTTACTGTAAAGCTTTTATGTTTGAGAGCCTGATTACATCAACTGTGTCCATATTTAGAAGTTTTAGGAAAAATTTTGTAAATGTGGTTACCAGATTATTCTGCTGTCCAATGAGTGACCTACTTGATTTGCTGCTTTTTGTATTTTTATGAATTACAAATGAATATATCTGAAATATTAAAATTTAGGACTTTATTGACTCCTTCTAGAAAAATGATACTTTAGTTTTAATTTCTCTTTCATTTCCATTTACTAATATTGTCTTATTGAATCTAGTTTATTTTGATAATTTATCAACATTTTTCTTCATAGAAACCATGGAGGAATCAAACAAACATGAAAATTCTGATGTTGAATGGTCTGTGCCTAAGTCAAAGAAAAGGAAACAAACCGGTATGGATGTAGACATGCAATCAGATAGGAAAAGGCATAGACCTCATTTTCCACCTGCAAAAAGCGTTGATTCGGTATGAAAATTGTTCTCTCTTTCAACAATCTTATTTTTAACTGATATTTAAATTTAAGTTTATCTAAAGCAACTGAAAAATTCTGATAATATTAATCTAAGTGCAGGAGTAGATATTAGTGAAATATAATATCATATCTGAAGGTTGCTAGAAGGATTATCAAAGTGACTAGACGATATTACTCTTCACATTTTCATTGATTCATTTATATGTCTCTATTAGATTTTTTTAAAGTTAATTTGAATGAAAGATAACAAAAACAAAATGTAATTGTTATACTTATGTAGAAATATGCTATTTTGTGAAAATAATACAGACTTAAACACAAAGGTTGAATTAAAAAAACTAAAACAACCTACCATTCTTTTACAATAATTGGTCTAGGGGGACTACTGATTGTTTCATATTAAGTTCAAGATAAATTTTAAGATTAATAATAAAAATAATTTAAATAGTAAAACAAGATAAATTTTTAAATTAATATAAGATGCAATTTCGAGGTTTGGAATAAATCAGTTACAATTAACCACTTAGTCCTTATGGTAGAATTCATTTTAAGCTTATAATTTACATTTAGATTTTTTTTTCTTTTGTTAAAAGACGAACAATAACCTATTAGCATTGTTGCTTTTAAAATTAAAATTATTACTCACTAAAATACAAGGTTTGAATTATTGTTACATTTAGCAAAGTTCTCCTTAGGAATAAGAAATGACAGGGTGCTTCCTCACAGAAAAGTACATTATGAGTTTTGAAAGAGGATTCACTCAATTTATCAAAATAATTCCACTCTTGAATGTTAAGATGATGCAAACATGTAATGCATTGAAATGTTATTTTTGAATCAGAAAACCCTATAAATTTCCATCATAATGATATATAATCATTATAATAGATCATTGAAAATATTTATTTGTATGAATGTTAGGGTACAGAAAGTTAAATAACTTTGCTTATCACCAAGTACTTGTACCAGATAGTGTTAAGCTCTCAAAACTGTAAGATGGAAACAGTATTTGCCATTGGCCTAATTCTTTTCTTTTATTAAAATCCTATCACTTCGATGTTTGAAAAGATTAAAAATACTTCTTCAGAATTAAAATTTTTATCCGTGTCTAAGTGAGTCTTTTGAAAACATTATTTCTAGATCACTGCTAAAGTTTCTAAAAAATGTCCATAATGCCAGATGAAATTTCACTATATATTTATTGTTACTCTTAAACCACTTGCTCTAGTTTCTTATATCTTTGATCTATCTTGGCATGATTTTATTTTAGGAATATTTAAAAAATTATCTTGGTAAAATATTTAGCACTATTAAAGAGAATATTTAGTTGCATGCTGTTTTTAAAAGTGTTGTCTTATTAATTCATTTGTTCATTTTTTAGACTGGAAAAGGAGAGATGAGAAAGATCCCTGTCCCTCCAAATAGGTATACACCTTTAAAAGAAAATTGGATGAAAATATTTACTACTGTTGTTGAGCATCTTCATCTTAGTATTAGATTCAACTTAAAAAGAAGAATGGTTGAAATACAAGTAAGTTTCTGTACAATTAAATAAATTGAAAATGAATAACACAAAATATAATAATAACTTGAATGTTTTTTTTTAAAAAATTTTAATCTATTCTTTTTCAGACGTGTAAAGAAACTAAAGATGTTAGTGCGCTTCAGAAAGCAGCAGATTTTGTTCATGCCTTCACTTTAGGTTTTGATGTTGATGTAAGTTAAAATTGTAACTTATTTCTGTTTTTTTTTTTTAATGACCTTTAATCTTTACAAAGTTGTATTTAAACTTTTAATATTTATTTTCTTAGGATGCAATGTCTTTGGTGCGTTTAGATGAATTATTTTTAGAATCTTTCGATATTAAAGATGGTAAGTTAAAAAATTAAGTGTTATTTACAATGACGATGAAAATAAAAAACATTTCTCAATTAAATGAGAGCTGATATTTTGGTAGACATTGTTTTGATAGATGTATAATATAATATTTTTTTAAATGATCCTTTTGTGTGGTTTATATCCATAAAAGAGCAGGCTGCAAAATGTTAGCAATACACGTGATATGATTACAATTACATTATGAAATAAATTAAAAATGTTTAATTCTACCACTAGTTTAATGCCTATAATAATTTGATTATATTATTTGAATATAAATTGCATTTCTTTTTTCTTTATAATTGAAAAAATATATATTAGTACCGTAATTTTGCAGAGATACTCATAAAATTACTCACATTCGTAAAATTTGACTAAAGAGGAAAAGTTTTTTATTAGGAAGATCGCACCATCGTATATGCTGCACAAAATTTTACTACATGATTAGCGCATCTGTTTCAAATAGTGAATTATATACAACCATGATTGATTAAACGTTTAAAAATCATTGAAATAATTAATGTACGACAATTTAATATATTTGATCTTACTTAAAATAAGAAATAAGTTATCAAAATACAATAAATTGATGAAAATAATCTTACTAGGAGCAAAATTTTACCAAGTAAAACAATTGCAATCCCATCACGTTGCTTTAACGTAATTTGATTTGAAATACCTAAATGTTATTAAGTCAAATGATTAGACAGCTAAAAGTCCTTAAGTACAGTAATTCAAAAAAATATTAATAGTAATTAAATAAAATAAATCTTGTTTTGCGCAAAATGGTACGACACAAAACAATCCCGAACGCATCCCATTTCTATTTACTAACTTAAATTTCTAAAATTTTAACCTATCAAATGATAAACAGCTAAAAACCTTTAAACTATTTTTTAAAAAATAAAGAAATAATCTCATTTTGAGCAAAATTAAATCATAAATTTATCGGACATGCATTATTTCTTTTATAATTAGTTTAGAATATCTCAGTTATATTTTAAAAGATTAAATAGCTAAAAATTGTTAAAATGTAGAATAATTAAAGCAGTTCATGTGTTTCACTGTTATCCACGTTCTCAGCGTGTTTCATCAATTTACTTGAATATCTCTAAATTGCAAAATTGTTCTTTGGTAATTGTCGTAATATATCTGAGAGTAACCTTCAGCGTAAAATGGGGTTAAACTTGACCTCCAAGATAGGTCATTTAAGCATTTTATCCCACTCATCCGTATTAGAGAATGACTTGAATATATTTCTTTCACTTTTTTTTCTTTATGCCTGCAGCAGAAAGGGAGGATCATACTTCCATCAATCCTTGTAAGAGACTATTTATGGAGTGATTGCAGGAGGGAAATTTGTCAACGGCTTCTTTGTTTGAAAGTGGGAGCATCTGTTGTGTTCTTATTACATTCCTGCAAACTGTTTTTCACCTGCATTGTAAATTCTTTTAGCTATTGTTGATCGTAAATTATAAAAACATATCTCTGCAAAAGATAAAAAGATGAAGATTAATAATGAAATTTTGGAAAATCGATTAAAAAAACATTGGATAAGCCTCATTATTAGAAACATCGCACTTACCAAGGTTTAATGTTTTGACTCATAGACGTCGCACTGTATCTCCACGAAATTGCAGTACTTTTGCTTATACAGGATTATATACAGTTTTCAAGTTTTTTTTTAGATCTTTAAAATTTGTAAAGCTATGTTTTCAATATATATATTTGTAAATGTTGAATTGGTAAAGATATTAAAAATATCTAACCTTAAAATGTCTTACAAGTAATTAAACATTTTTCTGACATTTTATTATTTAATTTTATTTGTTGAACATAAATTTAAGAGGAAATCAAACGAATTTCATTTAAATTTACTACACAGCATTATTTTTATATGTATCCTACTAAATTTCTTTCCAAGTGATTGTATCGGTTAAAATACAAATAGCCCTTCATTTGTTTTGTTTAATCTATTTTTTTAAACATTTACCATTTCAGTAGTATTTATTTATACTATTATCATTGAAAACTAGATTAAAGCAATTCCATAATTTAGAAATGACTAAAATAATTTACATCTCATGAGGTTTCATATTTTTTTTATCGATTTATTGCTGATAGGAATCAAAAACATTTAGGCGATAAATAGAAACTATTATTTAATTTATTATACAAAGCTTAACATTTTGAATTAAAAATGTTTTATTTTGCAGTCATAACCTTCTGCCAAGCAAAAAGTGAACAAACACAAACAATCCTAGTCAGTACTTAATTTCTTCAAAAATTCATCAGAACATTATTTGTATGTAGATGATGTGGAGATTTCAACATTATTGTAAATTGATGTCGTGCGAATCTTTCTGCTAGGGGTTATATAAATCTGTGTTATATTTTAGTTTTGTAACATATATTGACAAATTTAATAAACCAAAGATAATATTTTTCTAGTGTAATTGTAAAGCTTTAACTGGTTTCATCTTATATTTTAGTTAAAACTTTACATGGTGACCATATATCTCGAGCTATTGGCAGACTTGTGGGTAAAGGTGGTAGAACAAAGTATACAATAGAAAATGCTACAAAAACAAGGATAGTAGTAGCTGATAGGTTTGTAACTATATTGCTAATTCCATATTTATTTCTTTGCATTCTCTTTGTTTTGTGTGAATTTTGCTTTTTATCCAATGCAATCTAGAGAAATTGATGACAGACTAATCAAATATGAGATAGGGTTTTAACTTGAGATAAAAAAGTACTTTTACGTTTAATAGTTTGCTATTATTTTGTAATCCATATTGAACTGATTGCTAAAATATGTCTTTTACTAAAAGAGGTGGAATTTTTTTAAACAGAATTATAGTTATTAAAAAAAATTTCTTAATTTTTTACTTACACCCTATACCATAAAATTTATTAATCTTAATGTAAATGTGTCATGTAATGGTTTCCATTATTGTGGCAATTTTATGCCAGGGAAGACAAATGAGTATTAATTTATTTACTCTAATGTTCGGCTGATATTGTTGATTCAATTGTTACATATATATTCAATTGTTAAGTTATTAGTAATTATTGTAAAATATTGAATCGTTGGTATATTTTGGTGTTACATAATCTAATCAGATATTGTGTTGGAATGGTAGTGATTTTGTATTGATATAAAGTCACAAATTAGCATTTTAATGCAATTTTTAGTCGACTAATATTTTAATTTTGTGTATTAACTAATGTTTTGAATTGCTGTCTAGATAATATTAGGACAAAATTAGGGAATTTTAGTACTGGCTTGTGACCAATTTTGGCATTTTAAACTGTGGCTACTTTTTCAGAGTTTGAATGCTTTAAACAATTAAATAAAGCTAAAATTAATAATGTAAGGAATTTCTTTCGAAGCATTTTTCAAAATATGTTATAATGTTCTTTTTTTTTTAAAAAAAATATTTAAGAAACAAGTGTGATACTATATTTATTTTAAACAAAAATAAATAATAAAATTCACGTGGGTGCAATTTTGATGAAAAAAGTTTTGAGTGGGTGGCGACTGGCAGGTAATTATTATTGTTGTAAACTACCATTAGAGTTAAAATCAATAGTATAAGGGATTTCTTTTGAAGCATTTCTCTAGATATTATGCAAAGTTTGGTTCTAAAAAGAAAGAAAAATTTGTAAAGCAAACATAAAATAATGTAATTTTCAGAAGAATTAAAAAATTATTTATAATAATTTCATATTTGTTTTTTTTAAAAAGTAATAAAATTCCCATGGGGTGAATTTCCAATGAAAAAAAAAGTGGCGAGCGGCAGTGATTGGCTGGCAATATTTTAACCCCACTTGCTATATTCAGTCGCTTCATGGATGTTAATAACCATTAATTTTACCCTATAATGGATAAGAGGTACAAATAATTGTCCTCCAGAAATAGAGTTTTTTATTAGACTTTTCCTCCATTGTAAAATTTTATTAATCCTATATGTGATTCAGAATGAACCTTTCTGCTTATAATAAAAAAGTAATAATTCTAAGCTAATTTTTAAAAAAAATTTTAAAACCTTTTTATAAAAATTTTAAAAAAATGCAGTAAAATATCTAATACTTTATTCATTGTTTAAAACTTAAAAGGTCTTACTTGTAATGTACTGTAGTTTTACATATATAGTCACTAGTTTCTCATCCAGTGCTACTAATAAATGCAATTTAAAAATTGTTTGATACAATTTATTGTTAATTAATATGATATCAAAAAATTTCTATATTTATATATATACAACATTTATTTAGTAACTCAAAGGGTTGAAAAAATCAAGAGTTTTTATGATAAATCATTTTTTTGTATAGGTCTGGTTGTTTTGATCTGAAAAAGGCACAATCAAATTTATTTCCTATCATAATCTATCAATGTTAATTATTTTTCTAAAGCAAAAACCGAAGCATTTCTTGATAATAATAAAAAAAAATAATAATAATATATGAAATGCAGCAAGACTTCTATTATGGAGCTTTTACAATATTTTAGTTTTGCTTATAGAATTTCAGGATTTTAAATACTGTGTAAAAGTCAAATTTTATCAATATATGAAATAAATTTTTTGTAGTGTATGGACAATCCTTATTTTTCTTATCTGTTATAACTTAGTTTGTTTATTAAAAAATTAATGACTTTTAAATACTTATACAAAATTTGGCCATTGAGTGTCTCATTTTGTGTTAAAATATTATTACTGTAGGGGGAAAAAAATTGGAATTACTAACAAACATTTACTACAGTTAGGTAAAAAAAAATAATTTTTGACATGCACCTTTGATATTTATGCCTATATAAATTTCGTTGTGTTTATTTAATATATACACAGTGAATATGACTTTTATTGTTTAATATTATAGAAATTTTAATATCAAATATTGAATTTTTTTATTTTTATAGCAAAATTCACATCATGGGCTCTTACCAACATATTCGTGCAGCAAGAACTACTCTTTGCAATCTCATTTTAGGTATGGATAAGCATCTTATGTATACGAAATATTTTATTATTAGTAATTTAAAAAGAAGTTAACTGCTCTTTTCATTCAATGCATGCCAAAATATTGTTTTAGCTTGTGTTTGTAGAAAAATTTGATTGGGAAGTTGAAAAATTTAATTGGGAATATCATTTTTTTCCCACCTTATCAGGCAGCTTAATTTTTTAAATTTTTAAACGTACACCCTTACCCTAAATTTTGTAAAGTTAGTATGTACCGATTAGTATGTAATCGATTACGACATGCAAAGTTGTTTAAAAATTAGAACATTTATTAGTCACTTTTTGACACTATCACTTTTTTTTCAATAAACTTTTTCACACTTATTGCTACTGATGTCCAGGTGGTTTTTTGAATCTCGATATTATTAAGAAACCAGAAATTCAAATCGCACATATGAGCAATGTTTCGATCGTTTTTCGTCAGTTATTGCTGTTGGTTTTCACATGGTTTTTCAAAATCCCGATATTGTGATACGAAAAATTCAAATTGCACACTTGAATATTCATTATTCGACTTGATAATTCTATCCTTTTTTCAATCAATTTTCCAGCTGTTAATACAAATGATTTACGCATGCTTTTAATAGGATATTATTTGATACGACATGTGAATCTCGAAACATATGTTCATTCAACGTTTTTTACTAATCGAGCTTTCTTCAGCTTTTGCCGTGACTTTCAAATTTTTTTTTTTTTTTTTTTNCTGAGCCACTGCACCAACTTTTTTTTTTTTTTTTTTTTTTCCGTGTGATGACTTGCAGAGTGCAAAAAAGGAGGAATGTGTAACTTTTTGCTGTATATATTTTTTTATGTGTTGATAAAAAGATAATGTACTAAATTTAAAAAAAAAAATCTTTTCAAAATTTTATAAATGTTATTTTTGTGCATAAAAATGAGTCTTTTATTTATATTCTACGTACAAAAATAAAATAAAATTAAGTGTTTAAATAATACTACACATTGAGAAAAACAATTTCAGATAATTTCTTTTTCCAACAATCACATGTCTGCTTATAGAGCAGAGCATAATTATTTTAGTCCCCTTTTGATAGAAAAAGGATTTTACATCCATGTTAACCAACAGAGAATTGTGTGTCCAGAATTTCCCCATTTATTTCATAACTAATAATTAATTTTTGAATAATTTTTGTTTTGTTTAAACTTTGAAAAGATTTTAAAGATACTTTCAAACTTAAAATTCAAAATCTGTTAACTAAGATCGATAGAACACATTTCAATGAATAAAATGAAACAAAATTAATTAAAAAGTAGTTTTTAGTTACCTAAATAATAAGGAAATTCCGGTTATATAATTCTCCGTAGGTTAACATATAGGAAGTAAAATCCTTTTTCCACCTGAAAAGGGGGACCATTTATGGTTTTAGTTAATTTTTTTTAGTCTGAATAGTTATCCATAATATTAGATTTCAGAATATACCCATAAAAGATGCCAGGAAATGTTTATTGTAATGTAAATCTCAACAAACAAAAAAAGTTATAATTTATAAAAAAATATTAAAACTGCATTAATTTTTCAACTATTATGCTTATCTTTGCCATTGATATCATTAATTTATTTATGAAATAAATCTTTAAAAATGCTTTTGATACATATTTGTGTTTTTAGGGTGTGCTCCTTCAAAAGTACATGGTACAATGAGACAAGTTGCCAATCGTTTATCAGAATCCCTGTAGTTTTGTAAATAAATATTTATTCGAAGTTGCAATTTGTTATTATTTCTTTATTATTATTATTTCTTTATTATTATTATTTAATTTTAAACAATTTTAAGGCTATGTTAACAAATCACACTGCTATAATTTTGTTACAATACTGTGTAAATTCCCCAACACCAAATTGTTCTAATACTTTTTTAAAACAAAGTAAAAAGTTTAATCAGTATTCATCTTAAGAGAAGAGTGAATTTATACTTTCCTTCTCTTTTTGTTATTAATAAACGATTTGGTGCTTCATTCAGAATTCAAATATTAGTAGTTGACAAATGATGAAACCACATTTAGTAGGTATGTTCCCTAAGATTGTATTTTAGCATTTTTTAAGAGTTTAATTTTTTTTATTGTAGTTTTAGTTTCCCAAAAGAAATGTTTAAAATATTGTGAAAAGAATTGTAACTAAATGAAGAATACTGACGGCACATGAAAATTATGAATTAAATCAATTAATCAACAGTTAAATAAATAACCATTAAACGATAAACTTTTTAAAAGTTGAAATAATTTGGAACGGGTTCAAAAAGCTCTGACCGTGGAGCAGTTCCAATTTTCCATTTATGTTTTATCTTTATTTTTATGTTAATATTTTATCTACTCTCATACTTAAAAGGTACCTAAGTTTTAGCAAAGAACTTTTTAAAAAATATAATTATGAGAAATTTATTTAAAATTTCGAAGTTTTTTTTTCTTCTTCGTATGAAACTAATGAGAATTTCAATTTAAGTAACTCATTTAATTTTCATTCGCATCTGTATGTAATAAAGGTCATTTGTAGTATTTTGTGAATTTAGTTTTACATTTAATCAACTAGAGTTCTACAATATTCATGCTTTTTTTATCATTTTTTTCTACATTTGAAGTTGAATAAAACTTCAGGTTAAGTTGTGTATGATTGCGTAAAACTTCAAAATTAGTTTTAATTTCAATTCCTGAATAAAAATAAACTTGTCTTGCTGTTGTTAGATCTAGTTTTCTTCTGAAAAAATCAAACTATGTTTAGTGCAACGGTTTTTTTTTCTCGCAGTAAATAATGCACGAATGGAAGTACCCACTTGATACTAACAAATTGAAATAATCGTCATTAAATCTTTCTTTTTTTTTAATATTTAAAAATGAGCTGTTTTGAATGGACAAACATAATAAAAAAAACAGGACCAATTATAAACAACAATACAAACTAATAACCACTGAAAATAAATTTATGACTAATTGATAAAATAAAATTCATGCTTTTTTCCCCTATATGTTTGGACAAGATTCTTCTAGCTCTGGTGCAAGTAAATTAGTTAATATTAGAACTCTCATGTTATGAATGGCAGTAAAAATATTTCTTTAAAGCATTTCCATAGTGCTGCATTCATTATAATATTGGTGTAAAAAAAATTTAATACAAATTCGTTCAATGTGATTAAAAATATATTTTTTTAACTAATGATCCATGTCACGAAAATTAAGTTAAAAAAAAAAGGATGACTGCCAAATGCATTTATCATGCTGAAATATGCATAACATTTAAAAACTAAATTATTATCTTGGTTAATCCTTTTTTTTTTTTTCAGTGAATAAAAATCATTAATAGAATCTGTTATCTCTTATGCCACAACCTTACATTGAGTGCAGAATATGATCTATTTTTAGAAATTCTCTCAAAATCTGCTTAACATATTAGCATAGAATTCAAAGCTAAATGTTTGATTTTATTCAGATTCGTTATTATTTCTCTCATTTTCTTTTCTGCCAACTCATTTGAATGTGTATAAGGCTAAGAAAAAGAGCTTTGGCAATAAATTAAGGCAATTAATAGGATTCCTTGGTGGAAACTATTTTAACATTTACATAACTCACATTTTTGATTTCTTGATGGATGGAAGTGTGCTGAAAGACTTGGCCCTGCAGCTGTACCCTTCGGGCCATTTTCAAAATGTATAATTTTACCAAATGCTTATGTAAAACAGAGATGCCAACTTGCTCCGGACTGCAAATAAATATTTTCCAGTGGTAGCTTATTAATTGTGATTCTTGGTTTAATAAATCCAATTTAGTAGATTTTTATCCACCACTATTTCTAAACAATTTGTAAGCTTAGATGCTCACCACTTTTTTTAATTTAAGTCATGTTAAACCTCTTTAAAAAGTTACCAAAATTAGTCAAATATTTGCAAAATTCAGTTTGTAGTTGTTTACCATTTATTAAATTATTTTAGCTTGTCCGGAGCAGTTGGCATCTCTGGTAAAATAAAAATGAATTGTTATTTTGATAGAGCTCTATATTTGCAAAAATTAAAGCTTTTATTTATCATATTTGATTCATAAAATTATAAACAATTTGATTTTTAACAAATAATTGCTTATTTTCACTATAATTGGACAAATGAATAATAATTTCCTACAATGATTTATATTTCTTTAAGCAGTGTTTTTCAGGAATAAACAATTCTTTATTTACTAGTGATAATCATCTTCAGGAAAAATATATTCTCTTCCAACATTTTCAAAATTATCTCATCATAGCAGTGTTAAACCTTTTAATATGCCAAATCAAATATGAAGATTTAAATATGATTTTAAAACTGCTTGTATTGCCATAGAACCACTCAACAGACTATTTTAAGCCTTTCTCTGTGTAATTCGTACATAGGATTATTTTAATATACTAATTTTGATATTTTTTTATATAAAAAGCTGTCATTTTTATTACTTTCAAAAACTTGTGTTAGAATAATCATTTTCAAAAATTTTCTCTGTGTTTCTAAAATGTTTACTGTATGCAACTTTTTTTTTATAATAAAATTGTAAAATACTCTTGAAATTTAGTAGAAAGATATCATAGCAGTCTGCTTTTCTAAACAATACTTAAAAAACAAATCGTATTTCTCTTTGTTAAAACTAATGTCCTTTTTTGTCCTAAGTCCTCATCACCCCCTAACATAAGTATCAATCGGTGCTGATTGCGCAAAAAAATAACTTTTTATCCTCCTCAAAACCTTTAAGTCAGTTGGAATTGAGAATAAGATGCGGTTTGCCACAGTTAACAACATTCATCACTTTATAAATAAACGAAATTTGGGTATCTTTTATCATATTAATCATTGTTTTATATATTATAGAATGTCAATAATAAATATTTACGTAATACCCTCGACTTCATCTCATTACTTTTTAGCTGAATAAAGCAAAGAACGGCAGTCTGCAGAAAATGTTTTAGGAACTTACCTTTATATTAATATTAAGAAACAACAATATATTAGATTGAAAATTTTTTTAAAACACTGAAGGTTCTTAAGAAAATTTTTGTCATTGATATTTCTATTTTAACACACACAATCAGAATTTATAATATACTAAAAGAATTTTAATAAAAAATAATTACAGAATCAAGAGAAAGAAAAATGTGTCAGATAGTTACAGATTCAAAGGAAATATAACTTACTAGGAATTGACCATTGCGTTTGGTACACAATCCTATCTTGGCATTGATAAATTTAAATCTTAGCACCGGTGTAAAACCAGTTTATGAACTCTTCGTTGCTTAGCAGTAGACATGTGATGAAACTTTCTGGGTAATGTTTCTTTTCTAAAAAGTTAAAGTTATTTTTTGTTAGGTATATAATATAGTTTACTTTTCTACTAAAAACTTTCAAGGAAGCATTCAAAATTGTTTCTCACATGTCACGGGACTGGGCTTAGGACGAATACTAAACTCATGAACAGTAGCTAATTTTGGAAAAGTTACGGTTTGTTAACGGAGCTTTTATCTTACAAATTGGTCCTTAGCAATATTTTTAATTTTAAAAATATACCTTCGTTATAAATCTTTAGAAAAACAGTTATTCATATTTTTAATTACATGAAAGACATGTACATATTTTCATATATTTATAAAAACAAGACCCTGGTAGAACAACCAAATTCTACACTTATGTTAGATTCAGAAAATTATGATTAGATTTCTATCAAAAATAAAACCTTTCATAAAAATCTAAACAAGACACTGGTTTTTGTCATTTTTGCCTCAATTTCATAAAATTATGAGTAAATTTCCTACTTAATATACTGATATACAGAAGCAATCACATCAGTTTTAAATAAACGAACATTGATTTCTTCCTTTTGTGGTAAAAATTCAAATTTGTTGATTCTAGAATAATTGGAGACAAGCTGTTTCTAAGGTTATTTAAGAGTAGAAAGTAACCAAAAATGTCATTAAGTTAGAAATTTCATCCGAGAAACTCTTGTACTTACTTAGAATTCTTTTTTCAAAAAAAAGAGTTAGGACAACCAAAATTCCTTATAAGAAATTGAGTGCAGTTAAACAAAAAAATTTCTGTACTAGATAGAATTATTAAATTAAAACCTTAAAATAAATGAATACAGATATTTTGTTTTAATAATTATTTATTTCCAACAGTTTTTAATTTCTATACAAATAAAGACTATAAAATAAATGCTAATTAGAACAAAATAGAAATGAAAGGCCAATATAAAATGCACATGAATACTTGGTTTGCTCTTGTAGAATATTTCTAAAAATTCCTGAGTACATGTAAGCAATACATAAATAAACATCTCTAATTATAAAAATTTATTGAAAAAAATTAAATATCCTAAAGATTAATCCATTTTTCCTGATAAGAATGCAAGCCTTGAATTAGAAAAATGCTTTTATGTAATCAATTCATATTACTCAACTACATATTTTTCGTATTATGTTTAAGATGATTAATGATAAGCATTTCAAAAGTAATTAATATTTTATTATCAAATTAAATAATTCTTCAAATATATGATAATCGTAAAAAAAAAAAATTTTTGTTTTTCATTTTCTGTTTTGAAAACAGGACCATAATATTTCATAACATAAGTGCTTTAAAATATTATATTACAAACTATCATTTCTCTAATCANATAATGTTTAAGATGATCAATGATAAGCATTTCAAAAGTAATTAATATTTTATTATCAAATTAAATAATTCTTCAAATATATGATAATTGTAAAAAAAAATTCTAAGATTTTTTTAAAAATGTTTCAAGACAAAATTCTTTAGAGTTAATGAAAATTAAATTCATATATATTATACATAGTATCATTTTCTGTTTTGAAAACAGGACCATAATATTTCATAACATAAGTGCTTTAAAATATTATATTACAAACTATCATTTCTCTAATCAATTGTTTATGAAAATATGAAAACCGAATTATATACTATTCAGTTTCTATTTTAATGAGTTAATATATTTTATAGTATAATTATTAAAAATAAAATGCTAATTCTTCTACTTTTATAATATATTATTGATATTTGTTTATTTCTGATGATAAATTACTACAAATGAACATAAATGCCATTATCAATCTTGTGCATTACTTGAATATTGAATTAAACAAAAAAAATTTTTTTTTTATTTCAGTCATCTAAGAATTAATTATTTTTAGGATAAAAGTTGACCTTTATGGGTAATTTTGAACATCAGAAATATTTAAAAATGAAGATTTTGTTTATAATTTTTAGTATATTGGACTTATGTGCTGTAACAAAGAAATAACAAATATTTTGCCATAAACAATTTTACTAAATTTGAACAGAATTAAACTAAGCATATACATGAAATAAAATTTATAGTTAGTAACTATTTGGATATGTATTATTACTTTACATATCATAATGAAGAGAATGTTATCAACAAATTTATATTTTTAAATAGAATAATTTAATAAAAATCTCTTAGGTATTCAGGTTCACATTTCTAAAAATTAAATATGAAATAATGTTGACAGTTCAAAGGAGAAAAAATGCTTAATAATACTAGTTTAAAATAAAATTATGAATTAAAAAAAATGAATTATTTACAAATGAGTATTTCAGTCTAAAAAATGAAATTATTCATTTTTTTCAAGAAATTCTTGAATTTTCTATAAACCTGATATATAATAATAGATAAATACTGATTATATAAAAATAAAGTTAAAAAAAAAATCTAACTTTGAATACAGAAACTATAGTAGCAAAGATAAGAAATAACTAAATATAATAAAATATGCTAACCCAAAATATGCTTCTTTTTTTTCTCAAAATAAATTTTTTTTTATCATTAATTGAATACAAAAGTTTCAAAATAATATTTTCTGTCAGACATAAAATTAATAATTAATCTTAAAAACTAAAAAATGTTCAATTTTGTTTCACAAAATTTATTTCTAGAATTCATAACTCTCTTCTTTACTACATAAAACTTATACTTACTTATAAATTTCTTTATATATCTATCAGAAGACTTACGAATTATTTAAAAAGGTTCGTAATAGGATAATTTTCATAACACTGCGCTGTTTTGTTCCCTAACATAGAAAAATATACAGGGCATTTTCTAAAAAATTAAAACGTACCAAAAAAATTTAATTGAAAATAAACAGTACTCTGGAACAGTGGGAATAAACTTTTTCCACACTACTAAATAACATGGCATGAAAAAAATCTTATCTAACATACAAATGCTTCATTTTTAGTTTGGATTTAAAATAACATAAAATATATTTTAACCAATAGAGATTCATAAAATTGTTTCGTTGTGAATTTGACTTTCTAAAATTGAAACAGTTTCTTCAACAGATGGAGAATCCGTAACATCTTGTCCATATGCAGTCATAATCGGAACATACTGTGTAGTACTGAGTGGTGTCGCTATTTCAACCATTGACGTAGATGACGGCGGTGGTCTTGAATGATCACAAAGATTACTCTCCACAGAATATTGTCTTTCTAATTGCTTTTTCATTTTCCTGTGAGAGCCAGAATCAGACTTGCAGTGCTTAGGAATAGATTTTTCTGGTGTACTTTCTTTTTCTGATTTCGAGGATTGCAGATTATAATGACTAGAGCGATTCATATGAAACGGGGATACAAGAGGGGTATGCTCATCATCTGAAAAAAACCCGTCTGCGTCTGATCCTGGGGTGGGTAAAGGTTTGGGTGGTAAATTTTTCGGCCTCACTTTTTCCTCGGTTTCAGTTGAACTGTCGGAGGAGCAGTCAGATTTTGAAGTTGATTTCTTCTTCAGCTGTTTTACCTTGTTTGTTACGTGGTGAAATGCATTGTTCTTTTCTTGAAACTTTTTACTATGCTCTGAGCCCGCATCAGATTTTGATTTGCAAAAAGTTTCGTTTTTGTTCCCTGGCGGAGGATGTATATATGCGGCAGAGTCGTACACCAGTGAAGATGGTCGTTGTAGAGTGACGGGCTTCAACTTTATATCACGCCTTCTTGATGGACTTGAAGTAGTTGAAGCAGAGTCATTATCTTCACTCTTTGTTCGAGTGAGGGACAGGGTTGAAGTCTCAAGAGCTGTAGAAAGGTTATGAGATCTTCCTAATGATGATGACTCAAGATCAGTCATGGAGTCACTTAAAGACATTGCACTGTAAAAAAAAAGATTTTTAAGAACATGCACTATACATGACAATGAACTATGACAATGAAAAAAGACATAAAGGATTATACTTATGCTTTAATATTTAAAAAAAAACACATAGAGTCGCACAGATTTACTTTCACATATTCAACTTACTCTTTCCTATTTTGTCCTTCGCATCGAAATAGTTCTAACAGTTCTAATTGTGGAGGGAACGACATCTATTGGTCTACGCTCACAGAGGATTCGTTTCTCATACACACACACATATATATTAATTTACCATTACAAAAAACGATTGTTGAATAATTTTGTTGTTTTATTTACTGCAGCACAAATATGCGTGTAGTGATTTGTGCAGCAAGGGAGGAAAAAAGACAATAATTAATTTAAGAATTAAACTTAACAAATTTAATAAGGAAGGAAAATAATTAAAACAGCAACAACGATAGCGGAGAACTGCCTACATGCAGTGTTGCAAGACAAAGACTGATTGCTATAATTAGATTGTTCTATAGAAAAGAGTAAGTTAATTTCAGATTCAGGACTTTTCCCGTCTGGACAGTCTGGCACCTTTTAACACGAAAGTAAGTGGTTTCGATGGCGGATGATCGTGAATTAAAACTACTACATACATATATAAGGAAAATTGTTAATCAATTACGGTGGGACCTAACAACACAATTTTCAAAACATTCCTTTACTATATTACTTATATATACAGAGTGTCCCAGGATTATTGGGACAAACTTTAAGGGAAGATAGGAGGCATCTCAAGGATTCAGATTTGCACAGCAATCCATTGTCGAAAACGTTCTTCACTGAGTGATGTTGTTCGCAAGATCAATGGTTGAAACAGACATACACAGCTGCTGTCATTTCCTGTAGAGAAGTATGCAACGTTTTATGAACATCAGCTGGCAGATATGCACATGAAATACAGATTGACAGAAAGAAATGCACGAGCTGCAGAAAGATTGTTTATGACTGTGGAAATACAGGTCTATTTTCTCCAATGCTCTTATGAACAACTTAGAGGGAAACGAAGAAGTTTACAACCATGGGTTACTATGCAATTTTGAATCCTTGTGATGTTCCCTACTTTCCCTTAAAGTTTGTTTCAATAATCCTGGGACACCTTGTATTTTTGATAATTATGGGCATTCACTAATATTTGCCAACTTATATAAGCTAGTACAAATGTACATTGTTTCTTGTAATGCAATGAATCTCAAATAGTTGAGATAATCCTTCACTACTATAAATGGCATTTTCTCAAAATGTTTTACATACTTATGGTTTAAAAAATCTCTGAATTTTTTTATAAATATTTTATGGAACTGGGATTACAAAAAATGACTTTTTGAAAAATCAATGAAAGAAATATTAAAGGATATAGAAATGAACAGACTTTTAAAACTTTTAAAATTAGTAATGAAATTTGTCAACCGAAGATGTTGCAAACTAAGAAAAACTGTAGAAAGTTTAAAAAATAACCACCATTTGCAGCAACAATGTGACACAGTTAGAGGACAATATTAATAACAGCCAATGCAAACATTTAGTTAAAATAGTCTGGCATGTAGCAAAAAACATCAATTTAGAGATTTTCAAGTCAACCATGTCATCCGTGGACTAATTAATTTCCAACTAATTGTTGAGAATAAATTTTCTGCTTTTATAAGCAGAATGAAGCAAAGTGTGCATAACTATCTCTCTCCTTTTTTTAAAAAAAAATCGATTTTACATATTGTCAATCATTTTTAAGAGACCCAATATCATACACTATTAACAGACAGAACACATAGATAAAAATTTAAGTACAAAGAAAAAAGGTTCTACCTGACACGTAGAGTTGGAGAACCTTGAAGGCTGCATAAATATAGAGCATCCACTTCTGATGGAGTTGTAGCGACAATGGGCATATGATGCTGATGCTGAAGGCCCAGCTTTTCCTCAGAAATCAACTCTTCAGTATCAGACAGAATTGGACTCAGTGGATTTCCAACTATCACGGATGGATTAGAGCCTTTTCTCATATTGTTTTCTTCCAAAGTATCTTCTAACGCTTCTTCATTCAAAGTTTCTAAAGCTCCAACAATCATTGATTCTTCCATTGTTACCTTAAATTATTTAAATTGAAAGTATTTTACATAAAAAAAAAATTTATACTTCACACCTCATTTTGTTCATGTAAAGCAGTGTTTCCCAAACTTATGACTTTAGTGTACCCTTTCAAAATTTTTCGTAACGCTGCGTACCGCTAATAAAAAAATGAATGTATTTTGTACTGTAAAAAAATTTCACAAAAGTTAAAAATCACAACTGGCTGTTGACACCACTAATTATTAACAAAAAATAGGTTTCCTGTTTCTAAATAAAAGTTTGTGAAATTTTCGTTTGCTCCAAGATATTTCGCATAAGAACGCGTACCCCCGCTAAACTGTTCCCGTACCCCTGGGGCTACGCGTACCACACTTTGGGAAACACTGATGTAAAGAGACAGATTAAGAAGAAAATATTTAAAAATATTTATATTTTTCTTATTTCATTCTATAAAAAATAAGTTTTTACAATTAGTAATATTAAAAATAAAGATGCATTTTAGAATTACTGAATTACTTAAAAAAAATATTACTAAGTAATTAAAAATTTTATATGAAGTTTGTACAAGGTTATAAACTTTAATAGAAATGCATTTTTATACAAAGTCATGCAGAGTTTCAAAAGTTTTGTTAAAGAATGCTTCGTAAACTTGTGTAAGAAAAAAGTATAAGTTCTAGTGATAAATAATATACATGCAATTAATACTATTATAGGAAATTTTCAGAACATGAAAGGAAAAATTTAATTACGATTACAAGCTGTAAGGAACAAAATATATGTAAGATTATAAATAAATATCAATAAATGCAGAAAATAAATATGAAAAAATGATTGAAATCCCACCTCATTTAATACATGTTGCCAATAAGGTGAAGGCTTGCAAGAAGAGAAAGAAAAATTATTGAAACATATATTTTTAAATTAAAAAAAAAAAATTCAATAAGTCATTTGACAGTTATAAAAATGAAGTGATCATAAAAAAAAATAACCCAGTTAATACCAATACAAAAAGAAATGAGAAAATACTTATAATGCATAGAGAAAAAATTAATAAATTTTAAGTATTTAAAGACACTTAACAATTATAAAACCAAAATTTCATATTAACAAAAATTGAACAACTGAAATAAATTGAAAAAGAATTGATATTTTACCATTTTACAAAACATAAGTTTAACATCATTAAATAGACAAAAAGTTCACTTAACAACAAAATACTGGTCACCTTAAAAACACAGTAAGTTGCTGTAATCTGAAAAATACAGTCCCTTTAATTTATTCTGGAGAAGAGTTGAAAAGTTTCGAGTTAATATTAGCTTGATTTTTGTATTTTTTTGCTATAACTTCCAGAACTAATGGTGTAAATCTAAATATATTTTAGCACACAATTAGAAAACTAGTCTAAATATAATTTCATGAAAAAAATTACATTTAATAATTACTGTTTGATATAAAATATGATTTGAAAAGTGATGCACTAAGAAGCAAGCGCACCTTTCACATTAAATGAATTCACAATACTTTATACAGAACATGGAAATTTTTACTTCCCCAGAGCTTTTCTTATATTATTAATACTTGTATTATTATATATTATTATCTTTAAAAGTAATTTTTCAGCTTGAGTTGTTTGTGATTTTCAGCTTGAGTTGCAATAATGATGTATATAACTATTATCACTAGTTTATAGTTCAGTTTTGAGTGAATAAAAAATACATTATATGTATATAATAAATGTTAAATATAAAATATTATATAAATATATAGTCATGAAAGAATTCCGTAAGAGTGCCTTAACATGGATAAAATTTGGGAACATTTGCCTTAGAACCCTTTTCTTCATCTTTATGAAACATTAAAAATTACTTTTTGCACGAAATCATCTTATAATAAAATAGTTTTATATTTGTATGCAAATATCTTGATTAACACAATTTCTGAAGATATGACAATAATCACAAAATTAAATATGTTAAGAAAGCCACACTTTTACGTCTAAATTACTGAGGCAGTTATTACTAGACTGCAGCTACCCATATTTTGAAAGTCAATAATATAAATATGTTGAAAAAAGATGAGTTTAAATACTATATATGAAGACTGCCTCTTAACACATTGTGGGTCTGCTAAGAAATGTTAAATTTTAAAACTTACGCCAGCACAATTTTTTTCAAATTATTGCTAAACATGATTAAATATCTTATCCAAAATTTAGGTCATTATTGTAATAGAAACTATATATATTGTGATAAGAAAACAACATGAAATCTCAAGAGCAGTCAAGAAAGTACTAGTAAGTAAAAAAATCTGATCATTCGGTACAAATTATTAAGGTGTTATTATTTTTTTTATTTTTTTTTACCACTGTATATAGACGCAATTAATGATAAAAAAAAATAGCAACTAAGTCAAAAATTATAGACAGTGGATCATGGATTATGATTTTCTATAGGGTTTGATAGAAATCGTTTTTTTTTTCTTTTTCCCCCAACACTGAATGATGGACTGTACATAAACACTTTAAAATAAATACAATTTTATAGCTTATTTATATCATTCGGTACAAAGTTGAATCTTAAATGACTTCCAGTTTGAAGAGAACATTTTTAAACTATACAGAAATGTGTTAACATCTTAAATTAGCGGAATTTTTTTAAATTAAAAGTAACTATAGAATGTTTTTAAAAAATTAATTCAAATGTTAAAAAAAAAATATTTAAAAACATATTTCTAAAGTTTGCTTAAAATACAAAAAAAAATTGGTTGAACAGTTTATTAAATGGAGCTGAAATAGTGTGTTTTATATTGTGACTCCTTACTTAATAAAACTTTCATTTCACCATTCAAACTGAATCAGATCTGTTTTTCTAAGAAAGAAACATTCTATTCTCATTAGACAATATAAGTTATGCCATTAAATATGTTTAAATGAAATTTTTTGTTGCATTTTCTTTAGAATATTTTCAATGGAGAATTCATTTAAGATTTAACTTAAACAGTGATGTTTCAATAGTGTGACATGAGTCAGATCTTCAATTAATGAGTATATATTTATAATTTCCGCAAATTCTTAATAGTAATTAAAAATGTAAAACACAATGCCTAATGTGTAGTAACTCATTAGATAAAAGAAATAAATTCTTTTTATATTATTTACATTAGAACAAAAGAGGAAAATAAATAAATAAAACATTGGCTTTGCTTATCTTCAAGCAATTTTTGAAAATTAGTTATTATCACTGTCTTCAACTGCCACAAAATTTATCAAAAAAAGTTCATTCCATTATGGGTGGCCCTTTAAAATCTTAGAAATAAAGAAAAAGATATTTGAATGCATGATGAATTTATAAAGTTTATCTAATTTTTCAAAAAGAGCAAGAAAAATTTACTTTCTTTTCAAATGGTATTTGGTGGAAAATGTATGACCTTTTTACTCAATTAAAATGAATATAAGGGCTATAAATGATTCTCTTTTCATAGTCCACAATAATGAGAGATCATTACACTTATTATAATACATTAGATATGAAGTGATATTTTTTGCTTCATATTTATAAGATTTAAGCATTTAAAGATAACAAATCTCAGTTTGGATTTGATATAATTTTTTGATTCATTCTTGTTAATAGGTTTTTAAATGCAATCACAATATACATTAAGAAATAACTCTGGATTAATGATGATAATTTCCCATTCTTCATCATTTTTTAAGAACAGTAAGTGTAAACAATATTCATTGCTTAATGTGTAGACTAATTTTACTAAGCACAAAATTTGATCTTAATTGAAAAATATTAAAATCAAATTTAATATGATCCTATAGATTGTATCAGCTATTACAATAGAAAATTTACCAATGAAAAAATATTTAAATAAATTAAAATTTTAGTTAATTATTCTATTATTTTCCTACGTATTTGATTTTTCTTATGTATTTGATTAATCTAAATATTAGAATTTTTCATAATCTAATTTTATTTTATTTTGTTCTATGTAAATATTAAGTTTAAATGCTGATAAAACACTTTATGGGACAGCATAGACTTTTTAATAAATAAACTGAAAGAGCAAAGAATCAGTCAGAACTAATCATTGATAATTCTTATTTTCTATGAGTGCTGAGTTAAAATTTCTATTTTATTTATTAAAATTTTAACTTGTTTTCACATTAATTAAAAAAAAAAACATATCAAAGTTATATCACAAAAAGCTTTTTTTGTTTACAAAGTTAAATATTTAAAGAAAAATAAAATAAAATAATGGTCTAGTATTTATTAACAAATCAGCCCATTACCTTCATTTATTCATAAATACAATACCACTTTTTGAAATACTACAAGATAAAAATTATTCAAATCCAGAAACTATTTATATTAATGTTCCTTCAAGCATATAAATATTAGATAGTGAAAAGAAAATTAAGTGCAGATAGAAAAGTTTTGAGTAAAAATAAAAAATAGGATTAGTAAAAAGAAATAACATGCAAAGGTTTCATGCAATTATTTTATTTTCCAAAAAAGAATGCATATTAATAACAAAATTAAGAGATTTTACATTCATGCTAAAATCATTATAAAATGAAAATTTATTAAACTTGGCACAAAATTTTTTTTTCATTTAAATATAACAATAATAAAAAATAACAATAGTTTTGTGGATGTGTAAACTTGGCAATAAAATTATCAAAAAAATGGCATCAATTTGCACATTACACATTAGTTGGCACAAAATTGGAAGGAAAACTTACAATACAGCAAAAAAAAATTATAAAATATAAGATCATTAAAAATTTTAAAGTTAAATTTGTTTTATCATAAATTAAATACTTTCTTTAATTTTGTCACATTTAAGACATTTATATTCTTTAAAGTTACCTTTAACAATGCAATAATTCTTAAATTCATTAATCATTGTTCAATATTCTCTTAAATTATAAAAAGGAAAAAATCTCTCTAAAGAAAAGTCTAAGAAAGGATTATATAAGTAATATTAAGTTTGATTCTTTTTATATACTTGTACACAAATAAGTATTAGAACTAAGCTCGATAAAACTTAATAAATACATATTATCTTAAAACTTGCACCATTACCAAAGAGGCATCCTAAAAAAATTCTAAGTTAACCTGAGTTACTTGATACAAAATAAAATTTTATGCCTACAAAAACATTTTCTAATTTAAAACCATCTTATTCATTACTACAGATCACTAGCATATATGTAATAACTGAGTAAATACATATTATCTTAAAATTTGCACCATTACCAAAGAGGCTCCTGAAAAACTTCTGGGTTAATCTGAGCTAATTGTTAAAAAAATAACATTTTCTAAAAAACCTTTTATAATTAAAACCATCTGGCTCATTACTGCAGATCACTAGCATACGTCTAACACCTGAGTATATAGGTATTATTTTAAAACTTTGACCACTACCAAAAAGACACTTGAAAAAATTCTGGGTAAAACTCAGATACTTGTTAAGAAATAAAATTTTATTACACACAAAAACCTTTTATAACTAAAACCATTTTGTTTATTATAACAAATCACCAACATTTGTCTGACACCTGAGTAAATACATATTATCTTAAAACTTGCATCATTACCCAAGAGGCATCTTGGAANAAAAATAAAAAAAAAAAAAAAAAAAAAAAAAAAAAAACAGGGTGCACTCTTTGAAAATACCCTAAAAGAAAACATCAAATTTTCAAATAAGTATGATCTCTAACCTAACACAATATTAAAAATACACCAACTTTAAACAAGTTTAAAAGTAATGTTAAAAGCATTTAAAACAAATAGAAGTCTAAATAATATAGAAATTTCTAAGAAACTATAAAAATTATAACATTTTATACAAAATATTGAATTTTATAGGATACCTGCTTTTCTAAAACACTACTTCTTTGCTTTTGGATACTATTTTCATTACTTTCTGCTATAACTCTAGACGCTTTAGAAGAGGCATTATCAACCACTTTATGTTCAGGAGACTTATTTCCAGTATTTTTTAGAGGCTGTTTCGAAGTGAAGGAAGTGGTACGAGACAATTGTTTTTCCTCCTTGTAATAATAATTACCCGTACTCAAGTTTGCCATCTCATGCTCTCTCAAAGTCAAAATTAATATTCTGAAAAGTTCCCAATCACCAAAGCACATATTCAACGTGTCTTTTAATTCTTTCAAGTCACATGTAAGTAGAACTTGGCCATTTATGTTATTTTCTTCAATGACAGAGGTATAGTGATCAAGCTTCTTCATATTGAGTTTATCTTGTGACCTTAATAATTCAGAAATGCCAGCCACAGATAAGGAACTAAGTTTCTCTTGATCATGTAAAATCTACAAACACATAAAATTTTTTTAGTAGAAACAGTAATAGAAGAGTAACTGATCTACCAAAATTAAAATTTATTGAAGATATTAATCTTCACCTTTATGGAGTAAAAATTTGGAAAACTACGCAAATTCGATCTAAACTAGTTAACAATTGCACAAAAATTAAAAACATAAGGTTGATAATAGACCTAATGAAATTCTTAAAATTTTATTGAGTGAGAAAAGAAAGCAATATTTATGAATTTATTTTACAAAATTCTTGATAATCTGAAATTTTGAATTAAGATAATATATGTAAGAGCATTAAGTTTCTTTAAAGAATAAATATCTGGGTAATTTGCAGGGAAAAATAAAAACATAAAACCTTTTAGGTAATTAAGTAAAAGCTAAAAATACCTTTTAGGTAATTAAGTAAATTTCAAATTTAAGCAAATTTTAAACAAAGAATCTCTAAGTAATGATTTGAGTAAATTTTTGAGATATTTAAAAAATTTTACTACAGATTACTAGCACAAAAAAAGAATAAGTAATAGTTTAAAACAACAAATTAAATATATTAAAAACTGTATAAATATGAACATGATGTTTATAATCATAAAATACTCTTTATAATGGTAAAAGAAAGAATTTGTATTTTTGTGTGCATCTCTCTTGAAACTCCAAAATCTTTTGTGTAACAACAGATGTCATAGTGTAAATCCAAAATGGTGGCCAGCTGCTACATGGAGCAATTCTAACCCCAAAAGGAGATTCTATATTACAGCTCTATGTAAATAAAAACAAGTTTAACAGAGAAGTTACTAAACAATCTTTAATTATTATTTACCCTTGATTCTTTATGTAAGATAATGGTAAAATCAAATTTGATGGCATGTTGGAGAAATGCAACTAAATGTTTTGAAAACTATATAAAAAGCTTATTTTATTTATAGTTATGCCTTTGAAATGTATTTTTATGAACTTAATTAACAGTAATGTAAAAATTAAAAAAATAGCTACATACTTTATACCAAATAACTGGAAAAATTACTCGATTGAGAATAAATTTACACTAAAATGTGCTGACCACAAATAATTATATTATTATCAGTGCCTAATTATGTCCCAAGTGTGGCGCTTTTGCACTAAATGTGAAGGGACTTACTCTGTTAACATCTCTGTATTGATTAAGAATAATTTGTTCATTATTTATGATTTATTTCATCCCTGTACAAAAACCAGGTATCCGGTTAATTTTCAAATAATTTATGACTTGAGAGGATTTCCACATGAGACTGACATATCTTTAAAGATATAAGAAAAATCTTTTTTGTAATTAATTAATGGCATACCATAGCTGAAGTTGGTTTAGAAGAATGAAGCAAATTCTGTGACATAACCATATCATGCGATGGAGACATGGCCCACCATGGTTGAGGAGAAGCAGCATAATTAGGAACAGGCGGAGCTCTATTATGTTGAAACATATCTTTTCTGTTAAAAGTGGCAGGTGAACAGTAACCCATTGTGAGTCCAAAATCTGGTGTAGGAAGAGGAGTAGTCATCCGCTGGATTTTCATATTAACAGCTGCATTTACAGAATCCAACTTTGTGGGTGGATTAGAAGGTTTCAAATCACTTTTCAAAAACTCAGATATCTGTTGATGTGTTTCTAAAAAAAATGAAGACAATATAATTTTGAATAGAATAAATATAAGTCTGCAGTGAATCAATAGAAAAATGCTTTTCTTATAATTACAATTTTTTGATTATGGTAAATAAAAAATGATCTCATTAAAAGTAAAACTGTTACGAAAACTGTTAAGTTGAAAAATTGTTTAAAAAGTAACAAATATTCTCGCTTTACAAGAGAAAGTTTTTCGGGCATTTGATGAACAAACTCATGAGTTGAATGGTTCTTTCCTCTTTAATATCCAGAACTTTTAATTTTAAACTAATTGATGCGTTAATTAGAGGAAGGCCTATACTACATTGATTAGGATTTTAAAAAAACAATGAGAGCTACCAAATATTTAAATAAGAATAAACACAGTAAGCAATTGTCAGAGCAGTTCTACTTTATAGTTCAGAAACAGGCAAAAATAGAAAAAAATTTAAATGTTTCTAGATAAATGTCCTAGTTTTATTTTAAAAGTTTCTGGAGTACAAGACAACAAACAAAAATCTTTTGATAAAAAGCCGAAATAAAGATGTGCAAAAAAACGTTAAAGCAAAAGGAAATTTTTACACAAGGAGAATTTCATTAACTGGAATTTTAAAAGAACTTAGAATACTAATAAGAGGATAACAGAAGAGAAGAACAGAATGGAAAAAGATTCAAAATAAGGACATGGCCCACAAAAAGCTCTTAAATTAATAAAGAAAAATAAAATAAATTTAAGAATATAAATAGGATAAGAACAAAGAAAATTGAAAAATATAGAAATTAAAAATATATATCACTCACCCTGTATGACCTTTCTTATGTAAGGATCAAGATTTATGGTAAAAGGCAAAAACACTTTCAAATCATTGATTAACAAGCTGCTCGAATGAAATGATAAAAATACTTCAAACTTTCTTTCATCGTGGTCCAAATCAAGAGTTGGTTCCTGCTCTCTTGATACAGGCATATAAGATTTAATCCTAATAAAGAAATTAAAGTATAAAAAATACCAACCACACATAAAATAAATCAACTTGTTTTATAAATAAGACATCTAAACATTAATTTTACGGAGAGAAAATTTCAGGATTATTTGAAAAATAGATTATAGATTTAATTTCTAAGATTTGAAAGATTTCATACTTAAACCCTTTAAATTTCTTTTATTATCACTTTATTTTTCTAAAATTATAAAGAAATGAAAATATTCAATCTTACTTTTCATAGACAGTTTTTAAAGGCAACATCTCATCAAATTCATTCTCATGCATTTCATAGTACATGATAATCCAAGATGTTCTGTATGGCCATTGTTCTGTAATGTTAACCCAAGAGGCTAAATGATACCAATTGAAGTCAATATTAAATGCCTTTAATAGACGACCTAAAAAGGCAAATAAAATAGTCAAAGCTTTGAAAAGACCATATAGTATGTGTTTGAAGAAAAAAGAAGATGATTATATCTTTTATAGACATTATAGCAAACAGTTACGTTCTTAAAATACTTAGAAAAGTAATCATTTAAGGAAGTACAAAGAAATAAAGTTATATAACACAATATATTTCAAACCAAAACTGCATAATTATGATTGAACAAACAATCGAATTCAAAACTATACATTAATAATATGATTTATACTCTAATTTAGTATAACTTTGAAGATATGAACTGCTCGGGGGATCGTAAAAAAGATTTTAGAAACTTTCACATTTTTGATCTTATTTAAACCAAAAGAAGAATCAAAATTACAGAGCAAACATTAAAAAAAAATATTTTTTTGATTTGATCATAAATCCAGGCCTTTTTTTGGCAATTATTCCATGGTTTTTAAAGTTTCAATATCTTAAAATGCTTTTCCTTCAACATGATTAAATCATAAACTCATTCAGTTTCCATAATTAATAGTTATTACAGTGGAATATCACATTGATATCATTGAACTTCAATTCATCATTCTTGCATCTCTCCTGTTCCTGTATGTATCATATTGTTTTAATGCTCCTGTCACAAATGCTATTACTACAATGTTAATAATATTCAATAAATCGTTTTTGAAACTAGCAGATTTCTGCACCTATCATTCAAAAATTCTACCACCAGTTAAAGAAAATATTGCAGTCAATTGGACTACTTTGAAGCTTTTGAAACAATGAAGAATTTTCTGTATTTATTAGAATTTACAGAAAATGAACAGCAATCTGTTAAAAATATCAAATATTCTTTTTTTTGCCCTCCGAAGATGCACTCAAAAGAAAAAAGGGCTCAAACCTAAGTTTCTGAATATTTCAAATAAATAAACATGTTTCTTTATCTTTCTTTCGGATTATAAATATTTTTGCATTAAGTTATTTAGCATTACAAAATTTTTTTAATTACAATTTTTTATACTTATTGTAAATTTAATAATTTCCATTCCATTACTTCTTTATTATTTTTCTTATATCTTGAAGTCCTTATTCGATATTTTAAGTTGTCCTGCAGTCATCATTTTGCCATATCTATTATTTGAAATGGATGGTCCTTTGAAAAACAATTGATCGAGGTTCTACTGTATTTCAATAGATAGAAACACACAAATTTTGAATTATCCATTTAAGTACCTAATCACTCTTCGACTCTTATTCATTTCTGTGTTTGTAATGTAAACGGGCGAGCTATTGTTGATCATCTTTACGGCTGTAACTGTTACAGATTTTTTTTAAACAACATTACAACACTGCAATTTAAATTATCAATTTTTTACATGCTTGATTTGCCCCAATTTGGTAGTAAATCCAGGTGGATATGATAATCAGTTTATCAGTTATTGCTATGGATTTCATTAAGGTTTTTAAAATCCTGAGATTTTCAATACAATAGTATTACACAACTGGAATTAAAATTAGACTTGCTCATTTGAGCAATCATATTTTGACACACTCAATTCATGACAATTTCATTGTTAAATCATCGCTTATTAATTATGTTAAGTCATTTTTTAATTTTTTTCAGCAGTTATTGATTCAGATTCTTACATAGTTTTTGGAATAGTTTTTTAAACAATAGAATTAAAACAAGTGAAATTCTGCATTTTACCTCTAGAAAATTGATTTAGCTCATTTTTTCTAGATTCAACTTGAAAAAATAATTATTTCTATACAGAAAAATTCTAGATTACAAAACTCTAATTGTTGAGGTTATATTGTATTATGAAAAGTTATACTACAATTTTTTTTCCAACTCACCAGTAATGTAGACAATATTCATTAACCTTCTCATAGATCTAGGATTGATATCACTAAAATAATCATCTGTTAATAAAACTTTATTAAGGTCTTGAGCACCGGTAACTACCCTATGCAGATTGCTAATACTACTTGCTAAGCTGTCACTAGCTTTCAATTTTTGGTTTCCCTTTCCACGCTTTCTTAAGGCATCAGGTATTGACATGCTAGAGTTTGAAGCTTTCCGTATAGAAGACTAAATAAAAAAAATAAAATATATAGATTAGTTAACATAAATATTCAATTAACGGTTTTTGAATTACTAAATCACTACTGTCGCTAATACGCTTTTTAAACTTATCAAATTTAGTTTCACTAACCAAAATTTATTTTTAAGTTGTATTTATAAGAAACAAACACATCAAGTTTCATGTTTTGAATGATTGAAGAATATTAAAAACATATATACAGTGCAGATGAGTAATTATCTTAGACAACAATAATAAACTAGAAAAAATAACCAACGGTCTGTCAGAAGTCAGAATTCGAGTAGAATTTATATTGCATGTTCAAAAAATATAAGTAAAATGTTTAGTGCTTATTCTATGAAAAAGGAAAACAAAATTAAAGATGCCTAAACTGAAGTAGTAGAGATATAAATTTATTTAGAATAAAAATTAACGTCATGCATAAAATTAACAAAAGACTCAAAATTATTAGGAATTTAGGCTAAAACAGTGCCATAGTAAGAATAAATATACCAATCTGTCTGAAGGAGAAGAGTGTAATCATTCTATACTATTTACACTTACTTATAGAGCAGAGACTAAACATTTCACAAGCAAACCTATTTAAAAGCTTAGGAAAACAGAAAGATGTTTTCTAGGTATTACAAAAAAGGAACAAAAGCAAGTATCCTTGATAAGTCCACAAACAAAAGTTTTTGAAGTCATTGAAAGAATCAAATGCCTAAAATGGTAATGGGTTAACAATTTAGCTTGAAAAAAAAGACTGACTAATTGCTAAACTTACAGTATCTTATGGTATACTGATGACTAGGGCATGATTTCCTTTTTTAAAATCAGTGGCAAAGTTTGCTGATACTAAAAAAATGCTAGTTGGAAAACCTGTGTTTATGCTAGCATTTTTTAAAGAAGCATTGCTATAATATTTTGTGATGTAGAAAATGCAATATAATCATGTGATGTATTGCAATAAAAAAATATGATCAGAAATCTAGATCATAAGCAGTTATTAACAATTTGGTGCTTGTTAGTTGATGAAATCGTACCCTGCTGGTGACATCATATGACGATAAAAATAACCACAAACGAGTTTGTTTGACAAAATCAGAAAAACAACTAGAAACAGAAGCCAAAGAGCAGAAGATCCTATTTTTAAGAAAAGGCAAATCCAACTTGGAAACTACAATTGTTGCCACAATAAAAAATTTTAGTAAAAAAAGCCCTATTACAAAAATGTGCTTGCATAGAATAATTAAATAATCTGAAAGAAAATTTTCTTTTTAAATGAGAGAGAATAATATAAATTATCACATAAATTATGTAAATAAGATTTATGAACAGAAATATAAATTTCTTTATGAACTTACAACTGTTGGAACAGCTCTATCACATTCTTTATCTTCATTCCAATAACTTCCCGGTTTTTTATTTGAAAGTAATGCAGCCTGCTGAGCAGCTTTAACTCTTCTTAAACCACTGTTTTGCAAGTAAAAGGGAAGATGAACAACATTACGTAAATATTCATAACCAGTAATGTTAGAGTTTTGAAATGCTTTGTGGATATTTGATTCTATAGCCTAAAAAAGAAGAGCAAAATTTTTTTAAAAAATAATATAAATTAAAAAAGTAGTTCAAATTAATTTTATCTACTATTAACTTTCTTCACATTTTTTAAATTTTTTACTGTAAGAAACTGTTTTAATTAGAGTCAATTAACTGACTTTTTCAAACCGAAAATGCATGAAAAGTAGTATAAACATTTGTTCCCAATTTGTTAATAAAAGACAAATATTGCTGTAAGATCACTGTATCATTAATAACATGTATCTAAACATAAAAGAAGTTTCAAAAAGATAAGGATACTCAGTTAATTTTTCACAAAATCTTGCCTTTATTAAAGGCTTTTTAGTGAAATTAACAATCATATTAAGTATTATGATAAAGAAAAATTAAAATCTATACTGAAAATCCAATAGTACAATGTATTTATCTTAAAAAATATGAAACATTTTAAATTAAATCACTATTAAAATTATAATGCCTTGTTAAAATATATATTTTGAAATATTATAAATGATTGAAAATTGAAGATACAATCTACAAACAAAAACAATACAGAATATACAAAATAGCTTTATTTAAATATACATTCCTGTAATTTTATCTCAAAAACATGTAACATATGCATGTCAATGTAACATTCACGAAGCTGTGTAAATGTGCTTCCATTTATAACTACATCACACAATTATTCGTTGTAAAAAAAGGAAAAAAAATATTTTCATGGTACAATTGGCAATTTCATAAAGTTTAATGTTTTGTGCATGCCTTGAAAAAATTGAGGGGGAAAAAGAATAAGTTGAAGTATTCAAATACAAAAATAGTGTTGAAATTAATGAGTCATAGTACACAATATTTTTCTTTTATACATTTAACTTATAAATGATGCGTAAAGTTGCTAATGATAAGCCGGAATATCACTGTTTATTTTTTTTTTAAAAATAAAAAGAACTATAAATAAGAACCTGCAAGTTTTTAAAACATGATAACATTAATACAACTATATAATTTCAGTTCATTGTATTTAATTTTTTCTTTAATTTCGATTTCAAATATGTACAACTGATAAAAAAATGCATCAAACTATGTTAATGTTAATGAGGTTATTCATAAGAAAGTTAGGTTATTCATTGCATTAGATAACAGTAACAACATAATATATTTTATGTTACTGTTAAGTGAAATTAAATTAATGTTTCAGGTTTTTTAGATATGTGGATACTCAATGTGTGCATCATTAACCACATAACACATTAAACCAGTAATCCATTAGAGGTATCTAAAACAATTGCAAGTATAATAAATGTGATATGATGAATCAATAAGTAAACAAGAGATATATACATGCTAGTCATTAAGCGGAACCAAAGAAAAAAATTTTAGGTGGCCATTAGGTCAATATAATCTACAATTTGGGGTTGTCCTAAAATATTCCTATTTTACAGCAATTGGAAACTACATAGTTACTTATTCCTCACTCTATTTTAAAATTTACTTTGAATTATATTTAATTCTTTCAAAACTGAAATGAAATTACAACAATTAAAGTATACTTACTTGAATAACAATATGAGGATCAATCGCTAAAATAGTTATAAAAGGAGCATTTGCATCAGAAAATAAAGTGTGCACAGCATCGAGCAAATAAAGAACTTTATCTTGTTCACAACTATCAAGGCCATCCACTATAACAACCAAACGTGTCTGTTGACCAATGAAAGCATCCAATCCTTGTACCTAAATAGAAATTTTAAAAATTTGTCAGAAATATTTCTAAATATTTTTTACTTTCAGGAACATATTTAAATATTCTAATTTATACATATTCAATAAATTGTTCATTAGTTTAATATTTAAAGCAGTGATTCTCAACCACTGTGCCGTGGCACTTTTGTGTGCCGCCAAATTCTTAAAATGTGCCGCCAAATATTATAAATGATACAATAAAAATTATAATGCTTTTTTTTATTATGAGTATAGTTTAAATTAAAGAAAAATGTATATATATACTTTTTAAATTTTTCCTCGCTTTAACCGCGTGAACACCTTTGTCGGCGATTGTATTGTCTCAGACAATCTTAAAATAAGATGGAAGTGTTTAAATTGTATATGACACACAATTTTAAAAAATGTTGTAAGAGCTAATCATTAAAGTAAGATTAATTAATAAACAAATTAACAAAGGATAACTAAAAAAACAAATACATAAAAACAAATTAACAAGGGATAACTAACAAAAATTAAGCTAACAATTAATAATTAGCAGAAAAAATAATTAACAAGAAATCACAAAAAAATAACAGTTAATAATTATAGAAAACAAGTTAGCAATTAATAACTAGCAAAAAAATAAATAACTGTTACTAACTAATAAAAAGTTGGTCGAAAGAAATAATTAATCCCTTAATAAATGTGCTTTTGTCGTACATATTATTTTATTTCACTTTCAAAATTATTATCACAAACTATTTAACACAGTGTAAAATAGGTAATTAAATAACTTTTAATTTAGTTTTTTTCATTGTGTGCCGTCAAATTTCGAAATCGTTAAAAGTGTGCCGCAACAAAAAAAAGGTTGAGAATCACTGATTTAAAGGGATTAAGTACAGTTTTCATATCTTTCATTATTTTACAATTTATGTACAAATTTTGCATTATTTTCTGATTTACGAATATAAGTTTTAATTATTACAATAAAGATCATTTTATGTTTAAGTTATTACAATAACAAAATTATAGAAATATGGTGCTTGCCACTCTTACCTTTACAAATATTAAANGAATTATATTTCATTCTTTCAAAACTGAAATGAAATTACAACAATTAAAGTATACTTACTTGAATAACAATATGAGGATCAATCGCTAAAATAGTTATAAAAGGAGCATTTGCATCAGAAAATAAAGTGTGCACAGCATCTAGCAAATAAAGAACTTTATCTTGTTCACAACTATCAAGGCCATCCACTATAACAACCAAACGTGTCTGTTGACCAATGAAAGCATCCAATCCTTGAACCTAAATAGAAATTTTTAAAATTTGTCAGAAATATTCCTAAATATTTTTTACTTTCAGGAATATCTTTAAATGTTCTAATTTATACATACATCAATAAATTGTTCATTAGTTTAATAATTAAAGGGATTAAGTACAGTTTTTATATCTTTCTTTATTTTACAATTTATGTACAAATTTTGCATTATTATTTTTTTATTTACGCATATAAGTTTTAATTTTTACAATAAAGATCATTTTATGTCTAAAATATTACAATAACAAAATTATAGATATATGGTGCTTGCCATTCTTACCTTTACAAATATTAAAATTCTTAAAAAATACAATTAAAAAGAAGTTTTTTTAGTGGCATAACAATAATCAAAAATGAATTAAATATGAGATCATTAGCAAAGTTTTTATTCAGATATACATTTTCTCATGTATACATATAATAATATTAAAAGAAATGCAATTTTAAATGATTTGAAATCAAAACACTGCAATATTTTATTGCAAATAACAAAATTAATTTCTAAATTTTTTATTTATAAAATATTGTAAATGAAGTAAAAACATTGAGTTTCAGTATTTGAGCATTTGTACTCACCATTTGTACCAGTGCATCTACCTCCTTTTTTAGAGAGCTTACACAACTCTCATCTTTAGGAGAGTTCACTTTTAAATAAGAATTAGTAATTCGTCTTTGATGAGAAGAAACCAGAGTTTTTGCAAATCGAAGTAAAGTGTATAAATTCAAGGATATTGCTAGACCAACCGCTACACACAGAGATATAAATATGGATTGATATATGCGTTTTTGGTCATTTGATTCTGAATAAAATGAAGTAGCATCAGTTTGTAAGCCTAAACCAATGATGCCTCCAATGAAAATGATCAATAGAAAAGCAATGATGAAGTTGGGGATGCAACAGATATTGCGGAATCGCCACCACTGAGATACAACTAAGTAAAGAAAAAATTTTAGGAATTACTAAAAAACAATTATAATCATGGTTGATAATACGTAAAGATTAAAAAATACTATTCTAGCTAATGTGTTAGCTTAAGTTAAGTGCTAATTTAATACTGTAAAATATATCATAACTTTATTATAAGTAACTATGAAAAAACTTGAATTGCTTAAACATTGAAGGCACTGGGTTATCGAGGTAAAGGTTTGATCCCCATTTCCATTTTGATCTTGAAGCCTAACCAGCTTTAGATTCATGAGTAAATTTGAATGGCTCAAACATTAAAGGCACTGTGTTATAAAGGACTAGGGTTTGATCTCCATTTTGGTATTTAAGCCCAACCAGCTTCAAATTTATGGGATCGCCTGGGAAATAAAGGCCACAACTGTAGTTTTGGTCGTGAAATAGTGTGGGCATAACTATTACACCTCTTTACTCCCGATACATTATGGCTGTAGCAGGAATGCTTTATAGTGCTCTTTATGAGAACTTTTGTACAATTTTTATCAAAATTTTAGTAATCTATATCTTTTTAACATAGATGTTTTAATATTTACTATAATTCTTTAAGTTTTCTTCAATTCATTAAACAATTGCAAATTTTGTAAATTTCGCGTAGCAAATAAAAATGTGATGTTTTTGTAGGAGGTATTTATTATTTTCAACACCAATTTTTTTTTTTTTTCAATACCCAAGTTTCACAATTTAGTAATTGATGTGCATCAACATTTTAAGAAAGATCCATAACATTAAGAAACTGTACAACAAATAATAATCAGCCTTTTAGAAAACATTCAGAATTTGTAAAACAATAAAATTGAGAATTCTCAGAATATAAAAATACCAAATAGATTTTATCAAAATCCAAAATAAATGAAAAATAAGATTTTAAACCTTTTTAAATTATTATTTATAAACTAAAATGTATTATTTATTCTGAAATATGTATTATTTATTCTGAAATATGATCATAATATTTAATCATAGAATTTTTTAAAAATAAGCCGAGAGGAATAAAATGGAAAGAATTATAAAATATCTTTTAAGTATCTCCTTCAAATTATACAGATTAAACTTAAATTTACACTTTGTTACATACTGCAATCAAATAAAATATTAGGTAAAGCCGGCAAAAATTAAAAATTCACAATAAATTAAATAAATAATCTATACCTGGCTTTGGTTTGAGAACTCTGTACAGACGACTTGTAAAAAGACCATACACTTTTTCAACTGCAATGTGTAAATTTGTAACGATGCTTAAAACAGAATTATCTGTACCTGAGCTAATTACTTTTGTCTTTTCAGTAAAAATAAACCTAAATAAATATAAAAAATATATATTTATAAATCACTACACTTAACTTTATCAGAGGTAACACTGAAGTATACAAAAAAAATGCAAAAAGAGAAAAATATGGGGAATTATTGTAATTATTGTAAATATTTCACACAAAATAAATAATTGAAGTTGAATTTTCCCAATCTTCTTTAAACAGATAAAGAACACTTACAGAATAACTATTACAAATATGTATAGGGCCTTACAAATTTTGCAGAAATATTTTAAAAATTGTACAACCAAGATGCAAAAAATTTTTAAAAAATATGGGGATAGGTCGATAAGGACGTAAAAAAAGAACTAAAACAAAAATAATAAACTTAATGTTCCTCCTTGTTTTAACTACAATCTTTCAAATATTACAGTAAAATTTTGACTAAGTTACCAATTAGTCTATTATCATTACCAATAACAGACTATTGGTCTATTAATATTACTAGTAATAGACTATACTAATAGGTATACCTATTAGTTTTATTACTGAGTCAAGGATAAGTAGCAAAACTCATTCTTAGAATTGTAGCTTATCATGGGGAAAAACATGGGGAAACTGGTCACAGATGACTTATCATGGAAAAAAAATTTAAAGACAAATTTATTTGATAAATAAATATTTTTTTCAGAAAAATAATCATAGCATACTAACATTTCTTGATACAAATGCTGGTAACAATTAAAGAAGCTCCACTTAACAAAATGATTTGAACAAACAAAAAGTTTTACTATATATGTTAGTAAATACATTTCTTTTGGACTCGAAAACTTTCTTTTAGAAATTGAAGTTTCATATTACTTAAAATAACTTTCATTAAAATTAAATAAAAGCTGCTATTAAGAAGAAATTTAACAGAAGGAAGTGAGGCATACTGCTTTAGAATTAAATTTCCTTGAATGAAATACTACTACTTTTTATACAAATGATTTTTAAAGGAATAATAAACCAAGCTTATTAGAACCTATTTTAAAATAAATAATAATGCAAATTGACTATAACTAAATCGACAATCAATTAAAAAATACTGACCTAACAGGATCAGCTGCACAATCTCTCTTTGTAGCTGGACTGCAAAACAGGACAAATAAAAGAGTTTTAAAAGAGCTGAATTGAGTTGCCAAGTATAAGCTAATTTTATAAATTATAGAGACGTCATATTTTTTATTGCAATAAATAACACCATCTGGAATAAGAAAAAAATATATAAATAATCAATTGAAAATTTTAATACATCAGATAATATATATAATAATATAGATAATAATTAGATTATATATATATATATGAAAGGGTAGCAGTCATGGTGAGTGTTGTTATGCCACGCAGATAGCAGTTGGAAGGCAAAAAATATTTTATTAACTTCACATAGTATATTTAAGACATTTTCTAGCAAAGGCGGAGCTCAAAATCGCACTCAAAAACTGTGTGCTTAAGTTTTTATCTTAGGGAAAGTAGCAAAGGAATTTCCCTCTATTTTGTTATATTTGAGGGGAAAAGGGAAGTGATAAGGATTACTATTGGTTTATGAAAGAAAACTAGCTTTTCCCACACAGAGCATAGGGAGATATGTCCTGCTCTTAATTAAATGCATAGTTGAGCCAAAAATAGATTTAAGAACAGGATGTGGCTTTTAAAAGTGTGAGANATGATCATAAATGCGTTTAACGCTTCTTGTTTAAGACCAGTAAGTAATGTGTTTTTTTGTAAGTTCATTGCTGAAAAGCTCCTTTCAACCGCCGCAGTACTCACAGACAGAGAAAACATCAATTCCACCATGAGCAGCATGTTGCTGTATTTCGAGAATAGAGGGTCATTTTAGAAGTGAGGCACTAGACTCTTGTAAGATAACAAAAATTGAAAATGTATCACGAACATTAACAGGAAAATGGCCTACCGCGCGGAAGCTGGATTCGAGAAATTTGTTGTCCGGGCGGAATTTTTGACCGCCGAGGACGGGCGGTTTTTCGAACCCTGATATATATAAATAATGGGAACAAGTCATAAAAAACACATTCTGATTCTTGGTACAAAACATTATTGTAATTAGTATAATAAAATTTTAAATATATGGTTATTTTCTTTCAATTCAGTAACAAATTTAATGGAAATTATTATAATTTAAATTGGCACTTTACACCTTGAATTCTTCATAGTAATAAAGCTATCTTTTTATATGTCCAATCTTTATTTTATCAGACATAAAAGGCAATTTAGGAGTGAAAAATTCCTTGTCATAGAAAGGAATTTTTTCCTCTCTCATAAAAATAGAACATTAAAAACACAAATTGAACGAAGAGAAAAACAAATTATTTCTTCTTCCGGCTAAAATTAAAATTATTGATAATTTTTTTTTAAGTTACAAATTAAAAGATAGAAATTATATTTTTCGATGAAAATGTAGAGTATTTTAAAAGCTGAGATGATAATGAACAAACTGTAAAAATAATTTTCCTAATTAAAAGGAAAATTTCTAACACTAAGTAACAATATGAACATTTGAGACAGCAATTATCAAAAACATGCATATTTAATAACAATTTTTCAATAGCATAAACAATAACTCATTCAAATCAAAATTTTGTATTGATGCCTTTAAGGATGGAATGGACTTCTATAAACTTTTTATTGATTGGTAAAAAATTTAACAGCATATATAGAACTATAATGAGGAATGAAAACTATGTGAAAATAAAACCACAATTAAAACTCAGAAATATAAGATTTTAAAACAGTAAAATAGCATATAAGTTTTAATGCTATAGTGGAGCATCTTTAGCGCACAGTAAAAAAAAATTTTAACAAAATATTCCTTTATTGGGCACTGAAGATAATGTTCCAGTGAAGCATCAAAACCTGCATGTTATTTTAAACTATTTTAATAATTCACGTTTGTGAGTTTTAATGCTGGTTTCTGTCATTTATAATTTAAATAACTAGAATGGTTTTGATTACATTATGTGTTTTTTCTTTTTGAGAATCTCTATGAATACTTTTATAATCTTAAAGCTTTTACAACCAGAAACCATATAAGAATAAAAGGGGAAAAAATAGTTAAATTAAAACTCTTTACTTCAAAGAGCAGATTCGTACTAATAAAAAATATTTCAGTAGTAAAGCGTAGTAAAAAATATTTCAGGTGTACCACAAAGTTATTTCTCTACTACTATTCCTGATTCAGTCTAATGGGTGGAATTCAATTTTTATCCTTACTTTATTTTTCACCCTTATACTTAAAGTAAAAAAATAATAGTTTTATTATTAAAAATGTAAAATATTTTATTGCAGTGCTTCCTAAAGTGCGGTATGTGTACCCCCAGGGTACGCATTCTAATGCAAACTATCTTGCAACAAACGAAAATTTTATTTTAAAACAAAGCCAGCCATGAAAATTTACGATTACGTATTTTTCTATTGGCTATTTTTTGAAGAGTTAACAGTTAATAATTAGTGGTGTCAACTGCCAATTGTGATTTTTAACTTCCGTGAAAATTTTTTATAGTAAAAAATACATTTATAGTAAAAAATACATTCATTGAAAAATATATTTTTTTATTAGTGGTACACAGCGTTACGAAAAATTTAGAGAGGGTACACAAAAGTCATAAGTTTGGGAAACACTTTTTATTGGAACAGTTTATTCTTTCCTCTCACAACAGAAATAAGATATTATGAAACGTAAGTAAGGTATAATAATACCTGTAACATTTAGCATTGTTAAATTCAGCCGAAAGATCTCAAAAGATAAGGCATTATTTTAGGGGGCTTTAGAAATGTAAGGAAAGTGATCACTTTTCATGGTTTATGGACTAATATAAGCATATCTTGAACCATACTAATCCTCTTGCCTCCCACTTGTAAGAAATTTTTAATCCTCAAACCAAAATAGAGTAAATTTGAGAAAATTGTTATGTTGTAATTAACCAGGAAGTAAGATATTGTAGGCTCCAAAGTATGTCACTTGTTGCAAGTGTATAGGATAAACTTTGTATCATTAATTATAGTTGAAATGGTGAATTTTTTTCATGTATAATAGATAATATTTTTCTAGGAATAGAACTGCAGCTTAACCATTTTGGAGCATGTAAACTAAACTTCTGGAGCCAATAATTTTTATATTTGGACTAATATAGTGCTTGTAAAATTGCATTTTTGACCAGATTTGAGCCTATAAGTTTACATTTATATTATATTTAATAGAGCTCAGAAAATAAATGCATTATTAAATAAAAATAATGTAACAAAATCCCAACAAAGAATTATGTAATTTTACTGTAATTTTATTGTAATTACATAAAAATTTTACTCAATAGCTTTTCTGCTGATATTAAATCCAGTAAAAATGTCCAAATGATATTCAAATATGCATTTTAAAAAAAAAAATTCAATATTTTTAAAAAAAAACAAAATTCCATATTAAAATGAAATTAAATTTACCATCACCAATATAAAAAATCATATTACATCATTAATGCAGGATTCCTTTCATGCAGAGCTTGTGGGATGCCTAGCCTTGTTTGCTTTTTGGATGAAAAATTTCCACATTATCTGCTTTTTGAGACTGATTACGTACCACAACATATTTAAAAGAAAGAGAAAATGTGGTAAAAACGGCATTTTGGAGCAGTCAGAACCCATTTACGAGATGTTCCAACCCAGTGTTTCTCCTGATTATTATTTTGTAAGATTAAATCATATTGTAAATTTTAAAATATAATCAAAGTAATCTGTGGAGGTTTATATACCTGGCATGTTGGGTCTGCTGGTAGGCCAGCTTGGTGATTGTGCAAAGTTGGTTTTGGCCAGCAGACCATAGTTTTGAAATCTTAATTCAATTACATTTCATAATTCAATTATACTCGAGGTAATAGCATTAAAGTACTAAGTACTATCATGAAAAATACATTTTATAATGCACAATGCTTAAGATAAAAGAAAGATTAAAACTTACACAATAAAATATTTAGAAGAAAACAGGAACCAAGTGCAACATAAAGTCCTAGCATCCACGCCTTAGTACACATTACAAATATGAAACCAATAAGAAGAGAAATAAATACAGTGATGAAAAAGACTAGTCTGCTGTATTCAAAAAAAGGCTCTAACCACTGAATGGCAAAACTCTTCATCTCATCTAAAATTAAAAAAAAATAATAATTAAAGATTAATAAAAATCTAATTAATGACTTAAAAGTCAATTCTATATAAAAAAGTACCAGTATCACACATTATTCTAGCCTTGGTGTGCTGATATAGGCGTTCAATAGCTGTAAATAATACTTGGCTATAATTAGATTATTTTAATGATGTTTCAAAAGAATTTGCAACTTTTGTGAATGAAAACACATTATTTTTATGTATTTTATTTTATTAAAAAGATTTAAGAAATTTAAAACTGTTGCAAGTTATATTATATTTTTTTTAAATTACGCCCGCCATCGTCTTATCAGACATAAGGCATCTTGCGGTCCAATACAACACTGAAGTAGCTCCAGAAGGTGAGAGGACACAAAAGTCATCAGAGGAACGAATGTCAAGAAGAGAGGGGCAATCAAATAAATGCTCCCCAGTCATAAAGTGTTACAGAGCACACAAAGAGGTAAATTGACCAAGTTAATTTTAAATAAATGGGCCTGTAAGTAGTCATGTCCAGTAATTAATCTAAGGCAAGCAACTCCCTCAGCTTTGGGAAGGAGGGAAAGGTGAGAGCGCTGCTGGTCATCAAGAAGGCTAGCCCAGGATTTTCCATCAGCTAAGTCCCTAAGAGCAGATATTGTTCTGCGCCTGCATTTGCTCTTAAGAAGCAGGTTATATTATGGACACAAAGCAGCATTTTGATAACAATCAAATTTTACCAGATTAGAATCTTTATTTGCAAATGAGGCCAGAAAAAATTTGTAATGTCTCTGCTGTCAATACTATCAACTTAATTAAAAATTTTTAATTGTCATAGCTATTAAGAATTTGCCTATTTTTGGTTTATTTCTGGTAAGAGTTATTAGTATTAAAAGCATTATTTAATATTTTCAATAAAATTCTGTAGCTTTGATTCTCTTTAATTGCTAAGTGATTTATGCCAAAAAAGTTATGTTAAAAAGATTAACATTTAAATAATATCTATTATGCTCTTTTTATTAATGTGTAAATTAAAGTAAGGTTACATAGAAAATTCATTAAAAATGCACTACTTCCCTGATTTTCAAATTGTAATCAAATATATAAGTGTAATACAATTTTGATAAATTTTTAAATATTATTTAGTATGTACGATCTTAAGTTTAGTTGAACAAGTCATGAAATATAACCAAATTTTGAAACCGTTATAAGGCTCAAATTCTACTATGAGCAATCACGTGGCACAAGTAAAATTTGTAAAAAAAAATATAGATGGAAAAAACCAATAAGAAAAAATAATTATTTTGTGTAAAAACATTTTATTTATTATTTTTTTTTACTTTGCAGATAGTAAATTTTATTTGTACAATTTCCCCAAAAAATAGTTTATATGAAATACAGCCGTTTATAAGATAAAGCCAAATATAAATAAGTTAAACATGAATACTAATAAGAAAGACAAATGTAAATAAGCAAAGTATGGTTACTAATAAATAAGTCAAATGTAAATACAACCAACATATTTTGCAATATTGCTACAATAAAATAAAATCAAGCATCAATATTTGGCACAGAATTATTGATATAAGACAACAATTACATTTATATGGTTAGAAAATTTAACGTGTTGATGTGGCAGTTTTAACTTTAAATGAAACAACTCTTAGTTGATGGCCACAAATGAACACAAAAAATATAAATTTTATACATACTTTCTAGTTTTTTAATCAAAAATGATTTGCCACTGCCCCATTTTGCATATAAGCCAACAGATATAGGTACAGAAAGAGATGGTTCACTTAAAATGTCTGCTAAAGCACTACTGTACAAGTCATAACCCAAACGATTTTCATTATCCTCATTTGTATTAAGCTTACCTATAAAATAACATATCACATATTATATTTCCAGCTAAAAAAGCAAATTTTAAAATAAATAAAAAACAATAAGGAATTTAAATTTTTTTATCACAATTATGAATGAAACAAATTTAGTACTTCTAAAAATTACCATCACCCTAATAAATACTCATAATAAATTGAATACAGAGTGTTTCTGTAGTAACTGTACAGAAATAGAGCCCATAGAAATCTAACAAAAAATTAATGAGGATAATTAAAGGATAGGAAAAAACTTGCTTGATTGGCAGAGAAAACAAAAAAAAAAGAATTTAAATGCAAATTTTAGTAATACTTTAATAAGGCAATCAAAATAGTTAAGATGTTTTTTATCCCGAATCCTCACTAACTAGTAATTTGAGAAAATTCAATAACTTTTTTTTTACCTCCTCGCTTAAAAATCAATTAAAATTTCCTAATGTGCTCACCTTTTGTTTTTTAGAAAGATTTTAAAATATATATTGTAGCAATCAGTAACAGCACCCTATGTACTAAGAAAAAGAATAGAGGGAAATATGTCAAAAGTCAATGTTATCAATTTAAAAATAATAAATCCATGGGTGAGAACCAAATTTATGAAGAAAAAAAACAAAATGAAGCCATTTATAAACATGAAATTTTACTATAGATATTCTAAATGGTTGAAAGGCTTATGAGAGAAAAACTAATGATCATAATAGGATAAGAATTTGTAATTTATTTATATTTTAATTGTTAAGTTATGTACACAATATGAAAGATGAAAATATATTATTTGTTAATATAAATTGCTTAGATTTCATTTAAACTGTGTTAAATGAGACATTTATAAATATTAAATAATTAACAGAAGATTAAATAGAAAATATAATATATAAAAAATTAAATGAAAGGGTAGATGTATCACAAATTAAATAAAATTAATAAAAATGCCTAAATAAGATAACTTCATTGAAGAGTGTATTTCCATTACCTATTATCCAAATACAAGTATTGTACTTGAATAATAAACTTAGATCATACTTGAATCATCCAAGGATATTATCATCTTAGTACAAGGATTGAATTGATTTTGTTTCACTTAATATTAACCTAATAAATGAAAATGAAATCAATAAAATTCTAATTTAAAATATTTATGTTTAACATTCAAGTGGATAATAAAACAACAATCTACTGTATTTTCCCATTTTATAACTTTAACAACTGTAGCATTAATTAATTTTCCAAAAAAAAATATACAGTATCCATTATTGCTTATACCCCACTTTTCAAATCAAATAGTTTTCATAAATTAACAGTATCTTTCAAAACATATGAGCAGTTTTTATGTAATGAAATTATTATAACTACAGATAAAGAAAACATCAAAATTTAAGTACTTAGTTACACATTTTAGTTCAAGCTATAGAGTACTTCAAACAATAATAAAGAAAATTTGATTTTCCTTTATCATTATAGTTTGAATTCTCACATAAATTTCAACTAAAACTTAAACTGCTACTAAGTTAAATATTAAATCAGCAGTCAATACTAAACTTTTCATTTTATATGTTGTAAAATAGAGAGGAACAAAAATAGAAATATATATAACACTTACGGGCTCCAAATATTTGTGCTAATATGCTTTTCTGCTGATTGGTATCAATATTATAGGGGGTTTCACCAACACGATTGGGACGATACAATAACTGACTATTTTTTGGATTGCGCAACAGAATTTCAACAATTGCTTTGCTTCTTGCTCTCATTGCTATATGCAAAGCAGTATCACCTTTCTAAAAAGAAAGTTTATGTTTCAATTTAAATATTAAAGATTAAACAATACATTTTACATTTCATTAACATACTTTGAAAAATGTTTCTACATAGAAATTAAATGCAAAATTAAACTAGTATTTTATATAAGATTATTATTATTTTGAATGATAAGGAAATTATACATAAAAAGTATGAACAGACAATAATTTTGAACACACCAAAAAATATAATTAAAATCAAATTTAATGATTATTAAAGACTAGTATTCAATCAAATCAAATTATTTTTAATTAGAATAATTTGATTTGATTGAATATTCCAAATTAACCCAGTAATACTTTAATTTCTTTAATAACACAACAATAGTACTGATAAATGCATAACGGTATGACTGATAATTAAAATAAAATGTCCATTAACTTATATCTCCACATTTGCAGTAACTGATACTAGTTGTTTAACTATATATTATTTGATTACAAGTACAAGTTTAAAATGCAAATTTTTTTATCAATCTTATCATGCTGCATGATTACTATTTCCATTAAATTGCAATTAATTATCGAAAGAATTTTTTAAGTTAACATTTATTGAACTTGCAAACAGTAACAAATGAACAAACATCTTATCAAACAAATAAGTCAATGTTTACATATCAATCTACAAACGACCTTTTTCCACAGTTATAATTATTTCAAATTAAAATTAACCAGTTTATAAGGATAGTTTCGGTTTTGGATGGTTTTATCACTGTAAGTGAGATATAACATAATTCATTACCTGATTAAGCAGAGCTAACAGTATTCCATAGTCTTGTAAGGTTCTTCAGTTTACAAGACTAAGAAATACTGTTAGATGAAAATACTATAATAAATTTTTAATAGGTCACTTTTTTTAAGGAATAATTTTTATCAATTAACCATAAAAAATTATGAATCTTCATTAAATGAAGAACTTTAAAAATAATCAATGACAAGTTTTTATATAATTTTCCCTCGACATTTGTAAAATATAAACTGAAGCACAAACAATAAATTGCATAAGTAATAATGTATGACAAGAAAATATTGTATCTTTCAAATATTACTTTGTCTGAAGCAGATACACGGCATTTTTTATCAACTAACAGTTGAACTATTTCAGCATTTCTGTTTCGGGTTGCTTTTAAAAGAGCCGTATCTCCATCCTAAAATGAAAAATATGAAAACATTTTTTGTTGAAATATAGAAATTTAAATAAAAAGAGCAAAAGTACCAGTTATAGTAATATCAAGCAAAAGTAATGCCACTTATTTCAGATTATGATTTTAGAAATTAGTAAAAACTTGTGAAAGTAAATATACATATCAAATCTAAATGTTTTTGTCTAAAATTGCATTAAATACATGAAACAGGTACAAGTCATATTAATAAAATATTAAAAAAGAAACCAGGAGCAAAATTATGTCAAATGCTTTGCAACAAGATTTCTGATAATTGCAGACGTTTTGAAGGCATCACTAAAAATAAACAACTAACTATTTATAAGCTCTTATTACCTTTTTGATTCTTATTAATTTTTTTAGAAAATGATGAACAATTCCATATTGCAATTTAAATTTAGATCAAATTTGTAAATTTAAAAGAAGCCTTAATTAGTAATATCAAATTATGTATAAATGTCAACAGAATTAAACAAAAATGACAACATATAAAATTTTGGAAATAAATTTTTCTTCAGTAAAAGTGGGCGAACATAGTAATGACATACATTGTTCAAGTACTTAAATTGTTCTGAGATATATATATCAGTTTTGAGCATTTCCTCATATAGGAAAAAGAATTAGTGATTCAAATAAGAGTCACAATCACACCTATCTGACGCGAAATAGCACAATTAAACTTGTTTATTTCAAGCCCTAATTTAAAAACATCTCAGGTGTATCAAATAAACTTATAAATAGTAGTCATTTAAAAGTTAAAAACCCTATATAAAACCGTTGTTATAAGCACAGCTTTTGGTTCCAATTAGTCATGCAACAGAAACTTTTTGACAATTATTTTATTGAAATGGTTACAGAAAAAAGTTTTGACTAATCAAAAGTGTTTAAAACTCCCCCTTTAATTCAAATTGTTTGAGTATTCATAATAAAGTACAGTAGAGCGCCGATTATCTGAACCCTAATTATCCGAACGTCCAATTATCCGAACCATGTCCAAATTTGTTTTTTTTTTTTAAAGTTTAGAATACTTTTTAACTTATCGACAATTTTTCTAAATTTAGTAGAATAAATAATATCCACTACATCTGAAGACCATATTTAATTTACAACCCTTTTCAGCAGTTTTCTTACAGTAGCCAATACATACATGCATTGTTATACAGTTAAACCTACATACTCTTTTAGCCCTCTTCAACTGAAAATTATCTTCCAAGAATGCGAGCTTCAATTTGACAGTGTCAAATGGTAGAAATGAGGAAGGAGTTTATGAATAGATATGTGATGAAGTAATGGGTACTTGTCACTTATGGTTAATGATTAGTGATTACAGTGCTTAGAATCTTAAATCTTGGAATAAAATTCTTAACAAAAAAAATAAACGAAACTGAAGTTTCTGAACCAGTAGATCTTCCCGATTAAAAGATGTCAAGTTATACAGCAGAAGAAATAGAAGACTGGTGTCGAGACACTGAAAACGACCCAGAATTTCAAATTTTAAATGATGGTGAAATTTTGAATGAAAATCGGAATTCTACAGACGAAGAAGAAGTAGGTGATCAAATTCAAGATAGTGGACCTTCTCATATAGAAGCATGCAATTCATTAGCTAAAATGGCTAAAATTTCAAAATGATGTTGATCCAGTTCAGTTGATTTATCTAAAAAGAATAAGGGATATGGCTGCTCGAAAAAGAGCATCTTTATTGAAACAAGAGTATTTGCTGAATTTCTTTTGCAATGGAAAATAAAGAAAAATGTGGTAAAATCAGTAATTGATAAAAAAAATTTTAAAAAGCTGAAATATGATAAAAATAATTCAAAATGAAAAAAAAAGTTTGAAAAAATTAATTAAAAATATTTACAAATTGAAAAAAAAAAAAACTTTTAAGCATGCCAGAGCTATTTTAGATAGTACAGCCAGTCCTAAGAAAAGAAAAAGTTTGAACGGAAGTCAGTGCATAAATTATAATTATTTAAACTAGATTTTAAACATCTTTCCAATTATCCGAACCACGTTCGGTCCCGAGCAGTTCGGATAATCGCTGCTCTACTGTATAAGAATGAGAGGTTTTTTATCACTCTTGCCAAGAATAAAGTTAAACCTTGAGGCTATAACTCTACAATATATTAGATGAAATTGTGGTCAATGCAATAACTAACAGAGGATATCGCCATGCAAACCATTGAATGGATTCTATTTCTTGCTGTTCATGTGTCTGCCTATACATTCCTTCTTAATTGTTTATGAATCATATGCCTTCTTTAATAGAATTGCACTTATTTTATCAATAAGTTAAATTATGAATAAAACTCACTGTTTTATCCCTTCAATGAAAATAAAATAATAATAAAATAACTATTTTAATAACTATGTTTTTCAAATGGATTAAAAATGATAAAATAATTTTATTTTTGACAGAACTAAAAAACATGTAGGGCACATCACTTCTAGAAGACATGAGAGAGACTTCTGCTTGTGATAGAAGCTTAATACAAAAGTGTTGAACCCAACTTTTTTTCATTGTAAGCTGGAGAAAAAAATATATATATATTGGATTAGGTCGGGTCCTTTTTCTAAAAATATCTCTCAAACTATAGTAATTCTTTAGCAGAAAATATGGCTTGTATACGTCTACATCACATCGAAAAATTAGTACCATCAAAGGGAACAACAACGAACTGCTCTTTGTCTGATATGTTTGCCATTGTTCAAATAAACAAAATAAAAACCTTTGAACAATAAAGAACCTGAATTTACTTTTATTCAGCTGCTTCTTAGAGCTGCTTTACAGAAAAACTAAAGTGTTTTTGAACCACGCTTTGCTGTTATTGAAATGGAATTCAGTGATCAGTGGATCGGTGAATGACATATTTATTAGCACATTATACAGAGTAACATGGTTGAAATGTATACTAGGAAAGGACTGCTAGAAAAGAACATTTGAATTAGGGCTAGAAATGATTGCTATTGCAGTTTTTCTTCAACAGGCATAATTAACTAAAAATAATATTCACTTTTTTCACAAAAAATTTTAAAAGCAAAAAAATTTATTTATACCTTGGTAGCTGTTTCACAGTTGGGATTGGCATTCAATATAAGACGAACAATATCAACATATCCTTTTTCTACTGCCCAGTATAGGGCTGTTTTTCCATCCTTAATAATAATAAAAATAGAAAAAAAAGGTGAATAGAAGAAAATAAATTAAAAATTTGTTAAATAGAAATCCATAATCAGGTAAACAAACACTATCATTTAAAATCTATAGTAACTTAAATATACTTACTCCACCAGCTATATCAATGTCAGCATATTTTCTTATTAAAGCATCAACAATGGAAAAGTGGCCAGCTTTTGAAGCATGGATGAGATTAGTATCACCATTTCTATCTGGTAAATTGATATATGCTCCAGAGTTCATGAGAGCTTTAGCAATTTCAGTATAGCCTTCTTTGCAAGCAATGGACAGAGCAGTACATCCATCCTGGAAAAAAGTTTATCTCTTAAATTATAATTAAATATTCTTTGTTTGGAATGAAAACATCAATAAAAATAATACAATAACATTTTTAAATAATATGCTTTTAAGTGGGATAAAAAGGAGATTCTTATTATTATTTCCAACTTATTTTTTTTTCATTTCAAACTTAGAACAATAAATATATAAACTTTTATGACCACTAAAAATTACCTTTCAAAAACGATGCACCTTTTTAGACTGTTGAAATTTTTAAATTAGAAATATCATTTTTTTTTAATTATTTTACTTTAATAAGGGGCTTTGCCTCTAGCTCATTATTGCATGCTAACCTTTGGAACTGCTTGAGCAGTTCTTTTCTAATTGCTTTGGATTAACTCAAATTACTCATTATATACAATTTTCAACTTATTTTTTACCCAACCTTTCCACTAAAATTTTAAATGACATTAAAATTTAGATACAATATTACTTATTAAATGAGATAATTTATTTTTAAAAAAGTTAATAAAGATATACAATATTAAAGTTCTCTAGTGTCACATTTAAGTTACTCACATAACACTAGTAAATATAATTTTTTACCATATCAACTGCATTGACATTAGGCTTGTGTTCCAAAAGCATATTTACTATGCTGGCATAATTTCCTTTAGTAGCAACAAGTAGAGGTGTCCATGAAAACTGTAAAAAAATTGATAATTATAAAAGCTTAGCAACCCAACAGGAAAATAAATTTTCATTCTCATGCATTTTATTGAACATGAAGGGGAAAAAAACATCAAATTAAATTTAATTTAAAAAATGCTAGGATATAATCAAATATTTGCAATTTTGTTAGATACTTAAAGCTCTTTTATTTCCTCTCAGAAATTGAGTATATTAAAATATGTGCCCTCCTTCTAAACTAACATCAATGTTTCACGAGTAAATACATTTGCAGGTGAAAGTGTAACCAAAGTGATAAACTATATATTATTCATATCTATCATTTAATCGGCTAGTTAAAATATTAGTTGCACATGACTGTGAAAATGTAATTTTTGTTAACACTCAGCTGCAACCACAGATGCATTATCATAGCATCCACAGATGCATCCAAAAAGATTTTTATCCTTCAAATTCGAAAAATCAGTTGTGTTAGAAATTTGTTTCTTTACTAAAGTAACATTAAAAGTAGTTGCCTAGAATCTACACACATTACTGTTTTATCGTACCATTCATTATGCTACTTTTTTTTCAAAAAAATGTAGTGCACTAACTACACTACAACAGATTGAAAAAAGTAAAGACTGCAGTCTACTTCTGACAACCGTTTTAAACTAAATACAGCTTAAAATATAAAATAGAAATAAATTCTTTAATAAGTAAAAAGTCAAATTTAATTCAAAACTAACAAATATAAATCCCCCCCAAAACAAAAACAATAATGGTAGAATATAAATTTAAATATGAATCTGTATAGTGATTTATGTTTATCCAGACACAAGAACAAAATTTAAAAACAAATTGATAATTTTTTTCTCCGAAAAGAAGAATCACATGCCATGCAGCATATTAATATCTTTGATAGAATGCCTAAGAAAAATATAAAATTTTTAATCTAATATTTACTAAATAATGTATAAAACTTACCATTCCAGCAGTATCAGCACTAGCACCAGCTTCGAGAAGAAGATGCACAATTTCTGTATAACCTTTACGGCAAGCCCAAACCAATGGAGTTGTTCCATACTACAAACAATTTTAAACAATTTAAATATGCTCAGTAACACTGAATTTTATTTTTCTTTACAAACAAACATTTTTCTATCAAATATATGACATAAGTATAAAATTATACAAAATTACTAACAAACAAATACTGAATTTCTTTTTAAAAGAGAAATATTCAAATTGTTTTTAAAATTGTCAAATTCATGTGAGGGTAAAAAAAATAAAAATAAAAACTATTCCTGAAAACACACACACAATACAGTACAGATAATAAAATGAACACACTGGAGAAAAATGCAAGGTATATAACTAATCAAAAAACATAGATATTGATCCCATCTTTGAAATCTTACTAAATAAAGGCTAAGATAACACACCTTATCACTTGAATAAACTTTGGCACCTCTTTCAAGTAGCGCTTCAACAATCTCTAAGAAACCTCGACCAGCTGCCCAAATAAGAGGTGTACAATGGTTTTTGTCTACCACGTTAACCATAGCACCATGCTCTATTAGGATTTTAACAACATAATAATGACCTTTATAACAAGCCCACATCAGGGGAGTCCATTGACCCTGAAAATAATTTATAACTATAAAACAAGCATAACATAAAAGTATTCTTAAATGCAAATATTTAAAGAGTAAAACAAAATTACGTCAAAATGAATTTTTCTAAACAAATGAGTATTTTTTACTCAATTACAGTAATTTTCGGTAGATGCGCTGTATAACCAATTAGAATTGGGTCCAAATAATATAAGCCTGAAACAAACTAACGTAAAATAATTTTCTATGGCAAAAAAATTAATCTTAAAAAATTTTAAAGATTTGCATTTGGCAAAGACTTTCAAACATTGGAGAATACTTTTGATATTTGGCTAATTTACTGGTTAATAATTTGAAAATCCTCAATGCAAATCATGAATATGGATCGAAATTAATGAAATTTTTTTTTCAATAAAAGGATATTTTAATATAAATCTTGCCGTAATACCAAATTACTTGATTATGTATCAATATTAAATTTCATTAAATGAAAAATCAGATATTATTGCATGTAAAAAAAATTTATTATAAGTATATCATAATACATCAAAACTATTTATATTTGCATTTTTCATAAATAAAAAAAATTACCATATCCCTATGCTCAATATCAGCACCATGGTCAAGCAACTTAATCACAACATCTTTGCATCCATTTCTAGCAGCATTAGTTAATGCAGACCAATTGTCCTGGAATATAAAGTAAAGTCATATAATACTAAGGCAGAATCGCAAAAAATTTTCTCAAAAGAAAAAAATAAGAAAAATATAAGAAATTTATAGTTTTTTACTCTTTAATTAAATAAGTAATAGGTACTATGAATTAATTAAAATTATTACATGAGCAAATAATAGAGTCTAATATCTATAATTCGACAGAGCAGCAATGTAAACTTGTTTTCCTCCAAACATTACCTGCAAGCCATTAATACTTACAATTCATGAATCACCAGCGTAAAATTCCCTTCAAAATATGATGGATGAATTATTTTTAACAACAGTTTAATTTTAGAATCTTGGAACTAATGTCGTTATCAGAAAAATCTTAAATTCACAAAAAGAAAAATTTTTCTTCCTACATTTGTCTCAAATTTTCTACACATTTTCAATATCCATAGCTACATCTAAATTTTATTTTTTAAGACTTGGTGAGACTAAATATTACCTGTAAAAACAGGAAAAAAGTCTCTTAACTGAAAAAATGATAGGTCTGACTTTTGTTGTAAATAACCTAGAAAAAACTTAACACTTTTCAGTAGAAGGTTAATTAATATTTGTTGCAACTCAACTAGCTTAAAGAAAATCAAAAAGCCTCAGAGATTGTTATGGGAAAACTTAGTTATTTTTCTGAAAAGTTAATATGAAAGATTATTATTTATTTCGAACTAATGTGGTAAAGGAAATACAAAATTTTATTTTACAGTAAATTTTTTTTTTAGTTAAATCTTTCTAGAAAGAAAAAATTTGATTTTTTTTAAACCTGATTAAGAAATATATTTATAATAATAATAGCAAAATGCACAAAACTAAAAATTTATGTCTTTAATCTTTGATAAATATGCTAGGTAAATGTGGGAAAATAAATGGAAAAAAATGAGGTTCTAATAAATATTGCATTTTAGTAAAAGATAATGAATATGAAAAAAAAAACTATTAAAAAAATTTCAAAAACATATGAAGATTTCCGCTTATAAAAAATAAATTTTCAACACTTGCAGCAAATAAAAATTAAGTTATTTAAAAATTATTTACTTACCGCATCTTCTGCATTGACATCAGCTCCATGAGCTAATAATTCATTAACAATTGCAATCTGTCCATGTTGTGCAGCTATCATCAAAAGAGTCTGGCCATTCTACATAATAACAAAACATGATATATATTTTATATCCTACTGTCTTGGGATTGATTTCATCATTTAGCAATATATATATATGTATATATATATATATCAAAATAAAGAATAAAACAAAGAGAAATTAAAGACATATGAAAAAAGGGGGAAATAATAAGTAAATAAATAACAAACAACAGTTTAAAAAAAAAAAGGGATGAAATTTTATTTAAAAAACCGGGGAAAAAAATATAATCTTTTCATCAGCCCACACGATTATATCCGTAAAACAGAGTGCTTTCTGATATTGTATCAATAAAGTCAAAGCAAAATATATTAATACAATAGTGTGAGGAGCACTCAAAAAAATTTTTTTATAAAAATTACAACAAATAAAATAGAACACAAAAAGTAAAAATAACATGTAAAAACAGAAAATAAAATAAAAGAAAAAACAGTAAAAATGGACTATAAAGCGAATAGCGAAATCAGATCAACTTACATGGACGGAAATTTTTCAAGAATGATTTAAAAATGTTTTCGCAGAAAGATTGCCAGATTACAAAATATGAAAACAAAAGATGAAAACAAAAGCGCAAATTGAGTGTAACAAGAG
>NC_092204.1:69990103-70011927 GCF_043381705.1 Parasteatoda tepidariorum | reverse complement strand
TGTGGTTTTCCTCATATATATATATATATATATATACAGGGTGATTCTAAAAAGATGGGCAAACTTTTAGGAAGTGATAGTACACACTCAAGCAAACAATTTTTATTACAGAATGTATGGCTGAAAACAAAACGCAAAACCGCTAGAGGGCATCAAAGTTTATGTTCTTATATGAGGCAAAAACACACAAAGAACGATGAAGTTATATTATAAAAGCAATTTTAATGGCATGTGATTACAATAAGTGTTCAAAACAGTAGCCGGCAGCGGCTATGCATGCAGTACAACGGCGAAGAAAAGATGGGTGAACATTCTGAAACACACCAGGCATATCACGAATTTTCCATGCAGCGGCCAAAAGCCATGGTGACAAGTAACGCAGAGCAGTAACTCGCAACAGGAATGGAGCTTTCACGTTTGCATCAAACAATTTTCCAAATGCGCCAGCACCTTTGCGTTTTGTTTTCGACCATGCATTCTTTGATAAAAATTGTTTGCCTGGGTGTGTACTATCACTTCCTAAAATTTTGCTCATCTTTTTAGAATCACCCTGTATATACTAATTGTAATATAATACTGTACGTGCAAGTATAGAACTATAAATACTAAAGGGTTGCAGACATCTATGATTCATCTTTAACGATGATATGAAGGCAATAGTGGCACATGATAGAACTTCACTACCACAATTTAGTTTGGAGGGCAGATCACCAGGGCTAATCAGCAAACTTTTGCACCACAACCCCAACTATGCATTGACTTTTTCTGCTTTAAAACTACCAAGAAGATTAAAGTGAATTCTGAACCACTAGTATACTAGGAAAAAGTGCAATCTGGTCAAACATTCAGTCTTGAGCCTGATGGCTCAGGGGATAGAGCGTTTATCTTACACATAGGCGAACTGGGTTCGAATCCCAGTAATGGCTCGTCGATACGAATCCACATCCGGCTTGCACCAACCACAGTGCTGACGTGAAATATCCTAAGTGGTAGACAGATCATGGATTAGAGGTCCCCTTGCCACCAGGCTAACCGTGGGAGGTTCTCATGGTCTTCCTCTCCATGTAATGCAAATGCGGGTTAGTTCCATCAAAAAATCCTCCAAGAAGGCAAATTTCTCCCAATACTTGATCCCGGAGTTCTCTAGTCTTCTGGATTGGGGTCAAAATTACAAGGCTAAGGAGTTGAACAGTAGTAGTCCTAAACCCAAAACAAAAAATTGGGTCGGCTGTTCAACAACGGTTATTAAAAAAAAACATTCAGTCTTGAGCGGTGGCGTCTCAAGAGATAGAGCATTTGCTTTCCGATGAGGTGAATCAGGTTCGAATCCCAGCGATGGCATTGGTGGGTATGAATACCGCACCTCGCGTAAAAATATCCTTAATGGTCGAAGGATCATGGATTAAAGTCCCTTTGCCCTCAGGTTAACCGAGGAAGGCTTTTGTGGTTTTCCTCTCCATGTAACACAAATGAGGGTTAGTTCCATCAATAAGTCTTCCACAAATGCATTTTTCTCCCAATACTTGATCCAAGAATTCCCTTTTCTTCTGGATTGGGTTCAAAATTACAAGGCGGAGTTGAACATTAGTAGTCATAAACCAAANTTTGTACCACTACCACTCAACTGTGTATTAAATTTCATTCAATTATGACGATTCCTTCATGGTGTTGCAATTTTCACAAACAGGAGTTTAAAATAAAATAAAACATTCCGTCTTTATCATAAAGAATCAAACCCCAACACAAGCCAAAGTAGGCAACAAGATTGATTTATTTACTTGAAAAGGAAACTGTTAATCCCAAGAGAATATTGATAATCCAAAAATGTTCAAGATTATTTTAAGAAGTTGCTGCACTCTACTAATCCTTGAATTAATAAAATAGCACATTTCCAGCTTCTTATCCGAACAATATCATCTTTCTTGTCTCTCAGTAAAATGTTATTATTACAGGCTATTGTGTATAAAAACTTGCATTATAAAAATATTAATTTTATAGTAAAAATATCCACACACAAAAAAAGTGTTCTGACTTTTTAGATATTGAAAAGTACTTTTTAAATATATATGTTACAGACGGGGAGTGTCGAGGATTAGCTTCAAAGTAATCAAGGAGAGTTATAATTAAAGCTTTTATTGAGGAAACACTAAAAGACAACACAAAACAATTATAGTTAGAACATCTTTCAGAGCTCTCTCCCCTTTGCCATCTCATGAGTGAGTGTGTGTAGAGAGTCTGCTTTACTTTTACTACAGATGGCGCTGCATGGCATATGCAACATATTTAAAGATTTTTTAAGGATATTTGATAAAAATCTAAAAACTGTAATCTTTTTTGCACCTGCAGAAAATTCTAGCAGAATGAACTTACAAGCCAAACCAGCTAAAGTTGTTTAAATTTATAAGCAAGTTTAGCTTAACACTGTCCCTAAATAAAGATAAGTTGTAACATTTCCGTGAAAAATACAAATAATAGTGAATAATAAGACTGTTCCATATTTTTAAAATACACATAATTCTACACTGAGGTTGACGAAATAAAATACAGAACATAAGGTGGTACAGAAAAAGGAGAAATTTTGAAGAACTGTAATTTGCAATAACACAAGGAAAACTTTTTTAATGATAAAAATATGTATATAAATTATGCCATAAAAAAAAAATTTAAAATTTGATTGTATTATATTTTTTGATTATTATCAACTCGTGTAGGCAAAGATTCTACACACCAACCTCCCTTCCAATAAGTGTGAATTTAAAAATTAAAGGATGTTTTAAAATAAGTAGTATGCAGAGCACACAAAAAGTTTAAACACAATTGATAAAAAGTTAAACAAATATCTATCTATGTAAACTATATAGCTGGTACTAAAATTTTTAATCAATTCAAAGAAATTTTAAGACATATATAATCAGGAATATTAATTTAAAATTTAGTAAAATGAAAATATTTTTAATTATAAAGATATATGTACTTATAATGCAAATAAAGCAATTATGATACAATACTGTTAAAAAAATTAAAATAATTAGAAAAAAAGTTTTTACCTCATCACAATCATTAGAAGAACAATGCTTATTTGCTAAGCAATTTCTTAGGGAATACACATCTCCTTCAGAGATTTTGGAAGTCAATATCGCGAAAGCTACACCAGTCTTATTCATTCTTCAAAAAACTTCATTAACTTACCTGTAATAACAATTCTTTTTTAATTGAACAATATTTTGAATCAAAATAAATAACAAATTAAATACAAAATAAGTATTTCAATTTTAGTTTTATTAAGTCGTCGATTTTTTAAAATTAAGATTATAATATTATTTAAATTCTTAATTTCTCCACTTACACTCAAAGTAGTTTCTCCACTTACACTCTCAGGACACAGGTTTAATAGGCTCCACAATGAAATTTATTGGGAGCCCCTTCCTCAAAGGTCGTATTTTTACAAAGCGTTGATTTTATATTTTTTTGTATGCATACTTAAAGGAATTTTCTGTTAATTTTCCTTTAAAAAATTCATTAAAATACAAAAGTTCTGTAAAGAATTTTGTCCACTTCCTTAGCGTTCTGGCCTTTGAAACAATTGTTCCAGCCTTCAACCCCTTCTGAGTATGGCTTTACACTAACTTGTGTAATGTGTTAATTCAAAATATTTAGCACATAAACTTCAATAAATCCTCCCCCAAATTAACAAAATTTAAATTCGGTTGTGTTATACATACTATATTTCCTTCATATCTTCATACAGTGAAACCCCTAGGGAGCCAACCCAGTGTAACAGAGACTGACAGATGTATGGTTTAAATTTCGTGTGTTTTAATAATATTGTTCTTTTCTTAAAAAATCACGAAAATATCTATAGTATTAACTGAGCAATGAAAGACATTGGGATTTTAAAAACCAAGAGAAAATTCATACAATAACTGCCAAAAAAAAATAATCATAACATTACATAAATTTGTGGTGGAATCGTTGCGAGTTGTGAGCGATGAAGACTCAAATGCCCGATTTAAATGTTTCATGTACGAAACATCATATTAAAAACATTAAATCGATTTTATTTCAACTAAATTTTTTCTTAAAAAAAACGACAAATGTACCGCAATGATTGATTAATTTGTTTACTAGAAATCTGAATTTGTAACAAAATAACCACTCGGTCATATTTTATTAAAATGTAAAACATGGTGTTCTTTAAAGAAAAGAAAAAAATTAAGAGCGTCATGTCTAGAGAGAACTATTTTTTTAACTTTTGCGATTTTTAACTTTTTATTTTACATTAATTCAAAATTCCAGCTGAAACCAGTCATTACAGATTTTTTTTAAAAATCTCAAATGAGATCTTTGATGCACAAGAAAGAACATCCTAAAGAAAAATTTCAGGAAAAAAAAAGTTTCCCTTCCCAAATGAAAAATCTTTCTGCAAAAACACTAACACTCTACAACAACGTCGCCGTGTTGCCAATTCTGCTATTTTAAATAAATAATTGTTTTTACATTTAATTTTAAATCATAAAAATTAGTCAGCTTTAAAAGATGAGAACAGGCGTGTTTGTTTTTCCTAAAATAACTTTTTTTTCTAATTTAACTTTCAACTCTAGGAGTAAATCATTGATAACATCATCTTTAGTGCTCTCTGAATAAGAGCTGCTCACAAATATTTTGAATACATTTAAATCTACTTATTTGTTTTGTTAAATTTTTTGTTTTTATATTTTTTCATATTTCCTTATTTGACTTCTTCCACATTTGGTGCAGATGTTTGCCCGGTTGCTTAGAGAGGTATTAATGGTCTCTCCTTGAGGTTTTTTTCAACACAAAGTCTATGGAAAAATACTGTGCCTCCCAAGTGGTCGTAAATAGAGGTGGTCGCTATATTGAGGCGGTCTTTCCTACAGGTTTCACTGTACTGCCAATCACTACTTGATAAGCTATGGCATACAATATAATTCAGATTTAGTAAATTTAGTCCTCTATTTAAAATATTTTTGGACTATAAACACAATTTTATATTTCCATTAAAAAAATAAGAAATTTTAATAGATCTAAAAAAATGAAAATAACATGACATTATAAGAAACATTAGTTCAGTCAAATATGAAAAGCTACAGAATTTTTTTAACCGAGTTGTATCAGAAACTTCTCAAAGACAACTCTGGAATTGTGGAAATCAAGAGGAATGATATTATGCTATTCCTCTAGACAATTTATTGTACCAAATGTTTTATAATCTGTTTTCTGTTACATTAATCTTTATAAATAATGGATAGCCGAACCCTTAACAAACAAATCATTTTAATAATCATCAAAAACGAATCATTTTAATGCAAAACTTATACAATTGTTTACTTTTTAATTAATGAAAAAAATAGACTATGACTATTGGTTTATTTTATTATTATTTTTATTATTTTGCACCAATATTTGCCTGAAATATTCATTTTTTTAAACTTATTAATTTATTATAGCTGTTTTCTTTTTAAAAAAATAATAAAAAAAGTGTTTTTCGTATTTTTCTATTCTTAATTTTGCTTTAATTACCTATAATTTGCAATGTAAAGGAATAAAACTAATGAGAAAGAAAACATGCGAAGCATGTCCTTAATAGAATTTCATAGAAATTCTGAAGAGTTAAGAATTTTTTCAATTTCCTCAGCAGTCATTGAACTTTCTGATAGCACCACCTACAACATTTATAATTAGAAAAAACACATCTGAAAATTTATTCAGCTTTATTATGATCAAGACAGATTATGAGGTGAGAACTTAATTTGACAGTCTAATATATTTTTAGTTTAAAATCCTTTTCAAAAAACTATATCACATAAATTTAAAACATACAATGCTAAAACAGTTTTACTTTAAATATAACTATGGAACTAAAATACGTCTGAAAACTTAATTTTCTCAGTATTTTGATTAGAATGCCTTAAAAAGAATATCTAAATTATGTAAGTGATATTGTGCAATTGAAAATTGCGTTAAATATGTATAACAACTTTTCTAACACAATAAAAACATACATGATATATTAGGATTGTTCGTCAATACAATTTAGTCACTTTGCAAACATGAACTACTAAATAATGAATTATCTTTGTGTATCTACAGTATTTAAAATACCACATGCTTTCGTTGAAATATGCATATTTCTACATAAACAAATGTTGTAAAAGGTATTAATATGTCGTAAGCGACAGCAAATCCCCTATATTCCATGTTTTCATTTAACAATAACAAAAACTTCATAAAAGATAAATTATAATTAAAAAAATTTATAGTATATTTAATTCTTTATAATTTTATTTACATTACATAACGTCATTGACTATTTCATTCATGGAATACTTGGACAGCAAAATTTTCTAATACATCAAAACACTCCAACCAAATCAAAACAAACTATAGCACCGAACAAAAGGGTGAATTCGCCAAAACTAGCGAAACTCTAGCAAAAATTGATTTGGCGAGTTTCTAAATTATTACGTCACTGTGACTCATGTCATATGTTGCAATCTGTTTGTTTACATATTTATTTTTATTTAAAAGTTATTAAGATTGATCAAAACAAAAATACCCTTGACATTGTCAAAAAACATGATTAAAATAAGTCGTGTTCACTAATAAATTTCTCAATTATATGCTATGGCTGATTCAGAAATAGTTAATGACCGAACTCCACTCCTGGAAAGAAAAGGGAGTATTAGTAGTACTGATTCATGCAATAAATTTACTATTAAGTCATTAGAAAAAGAGGATGCCACTTTAACAGCAGTTTTAACTGCTGATTCTACTAAATATGGTATATCTAATGTATTGAATATTGTGGAAGACGGTGATTACATGGCGCCGGTTAGCGAAGGAGTTGTTGAATATAATGGACAACTATCCGATATCGTCTGTATTTTTTCAGTGGCATTTGATACGCGTGCTGGTAGTAAAATTTTCGTCCATTCTTGTATTTTAGATAAATTTAAGTTTTGAAAATTTTCTTTAATCTATCAAAATGTTCAGAAATATCTGTTTTAATGAAATCTTAGACGTAGTGTAAAATATGTTTTCTATAAAATGCCATGTTAATAATTTTTTATTGTCTACTGATAATTGACATGTTTTGAACAGAATATTAAACTTAAGAGAGTGATAAAGGCAGAATAAATTTAATATTTAAAATCAAGTCTTAAAGAACCAAATGATAGCAATATTAAAGCATTTTAAGTACCATTCTTAAATTAAATATTATCGCCCTCTTATTTTTTTGTATTTATTTAAACTTTCGGTAGTCATATGTGATACATAAAATATTAATTATTTTTTGGTCGTACCTTTCATATTTTGGATTTTCCATTTCTAATCTATTTAAAGTAATGAAGAAGAAAAAAAGCTTTTCAGCCATACAATGCTCTTTCTTTCCTCTAAGAGGTGTACAACATTGAATAAACAATCCGTAAAGCACTTTTAGGAATTGTGGTTTCTATCATTTCAAAATTCTGTTCATCACTACAATGCATAAATGAAATAATTTAATTATTTCATTCACTAACTTTGATTTGTTTGGCTTTGCAAAAATAAACCACATTATGTACCTTACTTTGTGGTTAAATTATATTTCCGTAAAGTTGAAAAATGTCAATATTTAAAAACTTAAGAATTTTCTGTAAAATGTTTTTAATCTTTATACCAACTTTGTAAATATCTTTTAAAACTTTATCTTTTTTAAAAAAAATATGTACATTAAAACTAGACTAAGTTAATTGGTAAAAAATATTACTCATTAAAAAGACTAAAGAAATTTTTTGATCAGAATTACTCTAGGCGGTTCAAAAAATATAAAGCCTTTTAAGACTCTTAAAAGAACGGTTTTAGAAACAAAGAGACATAAAGTGATTTTATAACCAAAGATGAATGTGAAAACAAGTGCTAAAAGTGTTACGAAAAAAATCATATTATTACAAAAAAAGCTTGAAGTAAAAATGTAATTCTTTAGTTTCAGATTACAAATATTAATGATTATTTTTACTTTTGAAAAGTTTTGATGGTACTACATAAATTAGTCAAATACTAATTCATGTTGTTGTTAATATTTTGTTCCTGTGGAACATAGTAGCCTTCACGTATAATGCTTGTTGAAAAAATTGAAACAATCTGAAAATTACTAGAGAATGTCAAAAATTTCATGATGCCAAACTTCTTAGTGTTCATAATCTATGTCTTTATAATTAGGTATTTATGTTTAATATCCTCTTCACTCTTATGTAGTGAATCCGAGTTTCTAAATACTTAAAATTAGGAGAGTCTACATTAAAAAAAGTGTATCATTAATTTACAAGAATAAAACTCTTTACATAAGAACAATATTCATTTTGTACAAACATAAATATATGTTAAAAATATGAAGTACTTGAACATGAAGCTCCTTTGGCTTATATAGGGATTTTCAAAATCAAAAGTTTTGACAGAAGCTCATGATTTTTTTTTCTTTCGAACAATACTGTGAGTGATCAAAATTCCATTTCTTGAAAGACAGTGTTTCTGGACACATCAATATGACTGATAAAGTAGGCTAATAACGTTCTTTACAGATCAGAGGTAGATTTACCAACCGACTTGCCTTTCAAGAGCTCTGCTATCATGGCTCTTCATGAGGCTAGTGAAGCTTACTTGGTTGGTCTTTTCAAAGACTTCCTTTGGCTATTCATGCCAAGAGAGTCATTATCATGCCCAAAAATATCCAACTTACCCAACATATATGTGGAGAATGAGCTTAAATTGCTTAGTTAACATTTAAAAAAAAGATCCATCTTGAGGGCTGACTATTTACCACAATGAATAGCTAAGCCTAATTAATTATTAATCGAGTGTATAAAAATGTATTCTTTCTTTGAAAATATGCTTATTGTATTTTATTTGTTTCAATTCTTATTTATGTTTATTTTTTGTTATTTTTTTCACTAAGGCAACATCATTGAATGGTATTTACCTTGCGACTGCAATGTTGATGGCATTGAATTCCGTGCGATGGCAAGTGGATCACATAGAGTTCAAACTGATTTTATGTAGGTTTTCTTTTATTTTTATTAGCATCTATTAAAATGGCCATTATAACTTGTCTATGATATATTTCCAAATATATGCTCACATTTGTACATAAGCAGATATTTAAAATTTTTCTTCAAAAATTTCTCCAAAATTTGAAATTTTTGCATAAATTAAAATGAGAAAAATATTTCTGTGGCAAAAATTTTCTTTGTGAGATTTCAATTTAAATATAGCAGATTACAACCTATTTACCAGGCCTGAACTGAATTTAGAATTAGGAAAAATTCTCTCTAAGCCAGTTTTGGGAGAAACAGGACTGATCGAAGGAGATTGGCTTGACTAGATATTAGCCAGGATTGAACTGGCTCGCCCTAGAAATTTTATTGATTTTCCTAGAAGTATTCAATTTCATGGACTTCAGTTATAAGTAACTTTTGGAAAAAAAATAGCCATATATCAACACCTTTGGAACAGACTCAGGAGAAATGGTCAGCATACAAACATTTCATAGTGGCAATGTTCTGTGGAAAATAAGGTCACTTCAAACTTTAACCTCATATGATAAGCATGGTTGCAACATAAAAATCTATTGCAGTTTAATAAATGTATGTTTTACATTTATCCATAAAGTTATGGCAAATAAAGTAACTGTTTGGTTTTTCTCTTTGTATTAGAGCTAAATCAGTCTCTATTTGACATTTTAACTAGCTATTTGCTCCTAAGTTTGTTCCTTTTCTTGCCAATTCATATTTAATAAATATAAATTTAGTTAGCTCTTAGACGGTGGTAAAAAAATTTCCTTTTTATTGATAAAAAAGACTCTACTATAATTTATTCTGTGGTCAGCTATGTAGACAAATTTGTTAAAATTAAATATAATTGTATGCATGGAGTTGCATACAATTATATTTAAATTATAGAGTTACAATTCGGAACACAGGATAAATTCTTCATAGACTACTTTGAATTGCTTATATGCTATTAGAACTAATTTTTTTTTTTTTTTTCAATGTTGTGGATGAAAAAGAATCAATAAATAAAGTGAAAGTTTGGAAATAGGTATTATTAATTACACATCAGTGATGTTTTTAAGTGCCAAATTTTTAAACTCCCTCTTATTTAAGCATTAATTAAGGTTTTTTTCATACTAACTTATTCTTGCTACAGTAATTTTTCAGACAATTTGTATTTGATGATTATATTGAAAAGAAACCTTATCAAAATTGTATATATATAAAGGAAATATGATTTGCAGTACGGATGAAATGGAAATAGGAATGAAAGGTTTGGGGTAATATAATAATTAGCTTTTTTTTTAAATTGCTCAGGAAGAGAACATTTTTTCTTAAAAACACAATTTCCATATAGGAAATAAAGTTGTTTCTGTGTCTTGTGGAGTTATTATTAATTCAAATGTATCTAGTATTTCAGATTTTGCATATTCAAATAAAAAAGAGGAATCCATATATTTAACTAATTTCTTTCATTTTTTTTAAATCTTTAGAATAATCAATTTTGTTTTATGCCTTAGATTTCTTAGGTATTTAATTTTTATATAAAGTAAAATAGACTTTGAATTTAGCATAATTTTTTTAATTTAAGTTTTTAGAAATCATCTTAATTTCAAACTTTTTTTTTTTTTTTTTTTTTTTTGCAGATATTTCAAAAGAGGTCAGCTGTATGGCTTAGCTTGCTTTGAAAATATGCCTGTAGACAATAAATGTGAAAGAGGAGCTAGAATGAAATCAGTTGGTGTGTTAGCAGTTACGTACACTTCTTTACATCATCATATGAATTTTCTCAGAAAACAAGTGCGGTGAGCTATTTCTGTATTTTAAAATATATTATTTAATAATTTTAATTTACACTAACTTTATTAATAATTTTAAAATAATCTATACATTGTTTTAAATGAATCTTACATATTTATGCAGGCAGCTACTAGAAAACCCTGGTTCTTATGAGGAAATGGAAATCTACTATGAGAGTCACAAAGGATCTTTTCCAACCTTTAATGCATTCCAAGATTATTCTGATATTTATTCAACTAGATTAAATAATCTTGTGCCTTTAATGAAAGTAAGAACATATTGAAAAACTCATTGCCTTACTGAGGCTGCTATGATCGTTATAATTTTAGTTGCATTGTATTGTTCTCTTACTAAAGTTATGTTGCATCATCATATTAGTTGCATTTCTATAGTTCTTGCCAATTGTTTTAGCACATTTTGTTGAGATTTACTCTTGAATTTTGCAAATTTTACAGCAAAAAAATGGATAGGTAATATAATTTATTTTAAGTATATAATTGGTTATGTTTTATAAAGAATTTTTAAATTTCAGAATGAAAGCAGAATTTTTTGATAATTTTTGTAATTAATTTTTCTATTAGCTTATTTTACACTTACTTCCAATTCATTTGAATTATACTGAATGGATTGTCTTTTAATATATTTTACCAAATTATTTGGAAAACTAAAAATTAATATGACAATTTTATTATCTGCCATATGTAATGCAAGGTTGTAGTCACATGAAGGCAATTTTTAAATTTTTTTATTCTATTTAGTGGGTTTGATTTGATATAATTTAAAAATTTCAAATCCTACATGCTGCACATTAAAGTTCATTAATATGAAGATTTCAGTGCACGTTTTTAGAGTAATTTCATGTGTTTTATGGACAGTCACAATCTACTCAATCTTGTAATTTTTCTTTAATAAGCTTTATTTATTTAAATCATATTATATTTAAATCATACATTTATTACTTTTTTCATTAAATGTACAACTTTACACAGAATATTATTTTATCGATACTAGTTAAAAATATCTACTACAACATTTTCGTACATGTAGTACTTTTTCTGTAGATATTAAGGAGTAATATACAATAAACTTTATAGTTCATGAGCATAGTTGTTACCTTTAATTTTTNAAGAACATATTCAAAAACTCGTTGCCTTACTGAGGCTGCTATGTTCATTATAATTTTTTTTTTGCATTGTATTGTTCTCTTACTAAAGTTATGTTGCATCATCATATTAGTTGCATTTCTATTGCTCTTGCCAACTGTTTTAACACATTTTGTTGAGATTTACTCTTGAATTTTGCGAATTTTACAGCGAAAAAATGGATAGGTAATATAATTATATAATTTTTTTTTAATATATAATTAGTTATATTTTGTAACGAATTTTTAAATTTCGGAATGAAAGCAGTTTTTTTTTATAATTTTTGTAGTTAATTTTAATATTAGCTTATTTTACACATACTTCCAATTCATTTGAATTAAACTGAATGGATTGTCTTTTAATATATTTTATCTATTTAAAATGCTATAAAATTATTTAGAAAACCAGTGTATTCTTTCAGAAAAAAAATGGGAGAGAATTTCTCACCCTTTCTCAAAAACAGGGTGAGATTTCAAAAAGTTAAGTGAGATTTCTAAAAATTAAAAAAACACGAATAGACTTGGAAAAAAAAAATTTCTTTAATTGTAATACATTTTTCACATCTTCTAATTGAATATTTTTGCTGCATCATCATATGAAAAATGTTCTATATCTACTTTTTTATCAGCTATTATATTTATTTGACTAAAAAATATCCGTATTTGTTTCGTTTTGACCGTTTCTACCGACATTTGTTTCATTTTTATTTGTAGTAGATGTTGCCTTAACAAGGTATTTGTCCATCTTACATTCATGCACAAAAAATGTAAACGTTTTACATGAAGAAACCTTATCTACGGTGAACTCGTGGTTGCAGAGAAATGTGTTCTGAAAGGGGTTCGAGCAACACCTCCTAGAAAAGAGTAGGCCTCTGCACGTGTTACCATAAATATTCTTTAGTAGTCCAAACGTAATGACATATTTCTTATTTTCAACCACTGTGCAAAAGAAAAAAATATGCTAGATTCTTGCGCTGTAGTGAAAACACTGAAAACTAAAAATTAATGTGAAAATTTTATAATCTGCCATGTGTAATACAAGGTGATAATCACATGAAGGCAATTTTAAATTTTTTTATTCTATTTAGTTGGTTTGATATAATTTAAAAATTTCAAATTCTACATGCTGCACATTAAAGTTCATTCATTAAAGATTTCAGTGCACGTTTTTAGAGTACTTTCATGTATTTTATGGACAGTCACAATCTACTCAATCTTGTAATTTTTCTTTAATAAGCTTTATTTATTTAAATCGTATTATATTTAAATCATATATTTACATTTATTACTTTTTCATAAATGTACAACTTTACGCAGAATATTATTTTATCGATACTAGTTAAAAATATATACTGCAACATTTTTGTACACATAATACTTTTCTGTAGATATTAAGGAGTAATATACAATATACTTTATAGTTCATGAGCATAGTTATTACCTTCAATTTTTTAAACTTAGCGAATTGAAGTGGCAATAGATCAATTATTGTTGCTTATGAGCACTTGATATGATTGTTTACAAATACGAAATGAAGTAAAGAATGTTTTTAAAAGAGAAACCATTTATATATTATATATATGTCATCTCAGAAGAGTTACGAATAAAATGAGTATTACAGCTGGATAGTTGGTATTTATCATTAAGTATCATTTATGTTTGATGTTTATTATAAATTATACTCAAAAATTGCTAGCAGGCACATATTTCTAATTGATATTAAAATATAAAGAATATTTTTCGAGCTAAAGGTATAATATGAAGAATTAGTTTGATATATATATGTGTGTGTAAATATAAGCTCAGATTTTATTTTTGCTGTTAAATGAATCTAGCTTGAAATGTGGATTCAAAAAATTTAATTTTTCCTTTGAATAGAGACAATATTAAATAATTTTGAATTCTTGCAGTAAATCTTCGTTTCTTGTTTTCATATTTCTTTATAATTTATTCTATAAATAATATAAATACTAAGTTAATAGCATCATTAAATTGCATTTTTCCAATTTTATGTGAAAGTTTGTAAAGTATTTTATAATGGTAGGAAATTACATGCCATAAACATTTCATGTTTGTAAATGTTTGCATTTCTATTCTTGTAATTTTAGATCACTCACCCTGCTGGCTGTTTTTCTCAGTTTTTGAATTTTTTTGGTGAAAGAATATTTGCCCTCTGGAAAATGGCATTATTAAAGAAGCGCATAATATTTTTTTCACCACCTCCTATTGGAGTAGTGTGTTATCGGGGTAAAAATATTTATTTATTTATTATTATTATTAGAAATGTAATGATTTTGTTGTTAACTTTGACTAATCTTAACTGATTTTCCTTACTTGTTAGCTTAAAGTTTTATATATGTTTTCAAAATCTTTACAGTTTATGTTTTGTTTAAATTGATTGCTGCACCATTATTGCATTCACTATGTAACATTCTTACAATTTACTCATTAAAATTAAATGTCTTCTGTGATATCTAATCTAACAAGGTTTAGAGCATCTTACTTTTTTTCAGTTTAGGTTTAAAATATTTCAAGTCTTTTGTAAATATTTTCTAAAATTAAAACAATGTAAAAATGTGTTAATAATGTTTTGTAAAACAGACATACTATTGTATCTTTACTATAATGAAGCACCTTATTCAGTTTTGAAACTCAAAATAATAGAGGAATTTCTATATATTATCGAATTACAAGCAAATATTGATTATAATGGAGTACTTTGGTGATTTTTCTTTTATCTTCTAACTGTAGATGACTATCTTGGTTGATCTAGTTCTATTAATTAATATTTTTTCCTTGCTGTAACTTGCTAGTCATTCTGCATCTCTGTTTATTTCTTTCATTCTGTGTTCTCTTTTTCATTTTCTGTTTTATTCTAACATCATACATCATCCATTCTATTTCACTCTAGAACAATATTTTGTTTCCCTTTATCAGACAATTCTATTTTATATGATATTATTTGAGCACTGTGACAGTGTTGTAATTTTTTTATATGCTTCACATACCCTTCTTTATTTCAAGATATATATATATTTCAGTTTGATATTGACCCTTTATAATAATAGTACTATCTAGCAATATCCTTATTAAACTCATCTCTTTGAGTTTGTTTGAAGATGATATCTATTTAACAGTATTTTTTATTTTTTTCGTTTCTTTCATTTACACAGAAATTTCTATTTGATAACAACAATGTTTCTGTTTAAGGATAAAATTGTTTTAATATATAAAATTTTTGTTTTGCAAATTTTCATGTGTTTTGTGCAAAGTAAATTGTTTAGTTTTTACCAAATAATCGGGACAATTGAAGGAATCAACATTTTTTTTCTTTATTTTTTTAAAAAAAACATGATTTTATTTTATGTGTTATAACTCTATTTTTGAATTAATACGTGTAATTTATGTGATGAAAGAAAGATACTATTATGATAAAATGCATTCTTAAAAGCCTAAACTGTATTAAAAAATATCTTAACAACAACTATCTGTATTGTCTTGAAGGAAATATTTTTCAAATGTTAATTTTACACAAATTCTATTTTATGTGTACTCTATGTTTAAGAATAATGTTTTTACATTTCCTTTAAAGTCCTTAAATAAGAAGTCAACTATGAATTGTTTACTAAAGAACGCTTGGTTATTCTTTTCACCAAAAGATTTAATTTTTTAGAAAAATAATAATAAAATTTAATAAATTAAAAAATATGTAAAGAAAATTGAGAATTTATAAAGAATATTCTATATCATTGATGAATTTAAAATCAATGGCATATATATTAATTTTAAAAGAATTATGATGCCAGCTTTTTTAAAATATTAATACTGATTGTTCAGTTTTTCCCAAGTTGCTAATTTTTTTTTTACCGTATGATTTATTTTTACTCAAATTGTTCAAACAAACAAATATCCTGAATATTAAAACTAATACCTATATCTTTATATGCCATGCCTTCATTTAATTTGACTTATTTCTCCTATGTAATGTTATATATGTGTATGTTTTCTACAAATTTACCACTTTTTATTCTTTTACTGATTTTAGTGTATTGCACAATTTGTCTCACTGGTCACCGTCTGTCTGAAATAGGTGCATGGTCTGCACAACCATTCTTTTATGTCAATATCGCAGATATGGATAATTTAGGATCTGAAAAAGTTTATGTTGCATGTAAGTAATTTTTAGAGAACTTAAATTATTTTATTATCATAAAATTATTTTATTAACATGAAGTTGTGTTGAAGAACATTAGAGCATTTTTTTTTATTTTATAGTTAGATAAACCAATCTTTTATTAAGTTTTTGGCTTTCTGCCAACAGTAGTAATAAATATTGCTGTAGATTATGCCTTATAAAATTCTGGAGTGACTTTAATTATTGTACTACAAATTGTACCTACCTATGAAGAATCCAATTTCTATGCTTTTTCTTATTGTTTGGTTCATTGCTTTTCAATTTGTTAATGATTTGTTATTTTTAGCAATTTTTTTCTTGCAGTAAACTTTTTATTTAATCAAGTATATGCAAACTTATTTTTCATTGATTAAATTCAAACTAATTTTTCATATACTTTTATTGATTAGATTGTTATTTTTTACTTAATTAAACATATTAAAGCTTATTTTTGGTTTGGAAAAAGTTTTACTTGTGGAATATTAAGTGCTTCATTATCTATTAAAATATCACTATACTACCAAAAAAAAATTTCTCCAAGACTATTCAAAATAAATTCTGTTACTGTAAAAAAGAATCATTACAGATTAGTCAGCCTTAAAATTTTCTAATGATTGCATTAAATCTAAGTAAATAAGCAATAATAATTATCTTCTTTCAATTGTTGCAGTCACTGCATATAATTATATAATATAATGAAAAGTTTAAAAAAAAACTTCTTTGAATTACGTCTATTACTTCTATACATAAGCTAATACCTTTTAAAGATTTTTATTGTTTTCATTTCAAGTTTATTACTGTTAATAATTAGATATAATTCATTTCATTTATAATGAAATGTTTCATTTTTTCACTCAGCATAATTGTTTACTGTGAAAATTCCATTACTTAATAATTTTATCGTGTTTTTTTTTTTTTTTTTTTTTTTTTTTTTTTTTTTTTTTTTTTTTTTTTTGTTTAACTTTTTTTTTCTTCTAAAAAATTCTCACTTTTAATTAACATTGTTTTAATTTCCAACCGGTGTAACTTTTTTTAATCAAATATTAAAACAATTATATGCATTGATATGTGTATTAGGGTGTTTTAATCAACTTATTACTGCATAATTCCACAAAAATTAATTAATTTTTATCTGCTAATGAAATTTTTCAGGCACAACCGAAAAAATATTCCAGACTAAAACAAGCCTTTACGATTTGTATGTGGATAATCAAAATTTCATTACTGACATCCCAATAATTCAAAAGATTCTGAATACAAGTCATTCTGATAGGAGAAAGTTTGAACAACTTTGTAAATTTCAGTAAGTATTTGATCAAAATAAAAAAGTATTTGTCAAAAAATTTCCAATTTATTTAATAATATTCAGTCATTAAAAAAATATTTTACTATGGTGATGAGTGTTATAATTACATACCTGCCAACATTCACTCTTTTCGAGAATGGATTTTCCAAGTGGTAGTAAAAAAATTACCGAAAAACTATCTTCCTCAAAAATATACTTATATTTTTATCAGGTTGAAATTCGCTATCGTAAAGACTAATATGCTTTTATATATTTGTAATTATTTATTTGTAGTGGTGGTCAAACTGATTTAAAATTATTATTATAATTCAAAAAGTTTAGTGAAATAACATGAATTTCGCTAGCACTTTGAATATGAAAATAAAATCTTCCGTGAAAACCGGAAGAATTGGCAGCTATGTAAATAGGATTATGTAAAACCTAGAAAACGAATTATAATAAGATATTCACTGGTTAAAATGTGTAAAAAAAAGGATTAATAGTTCTTAGTCTTTAAAAATATTAACTTCTTTTAAAGTAGTGGTAATAAAACAATTGGTTGATTTATATGTTATCGTCCAGAACAAAATGATGAAGGAGTTAATGTACTTAATTTCACTTATTACTTTTTTTTTAATTATCTTTTTACTTTATTTTTATTGCTAGTTATTATTCAGGCAACAGAATTTTCTGAGCCCATCTTCTGCACCATCTTCTTTAAATCTAAATTTGTTTGCAACCTAAATGCAATCAGGAGACTATTATTGTAAAAATAAGGCTTTTCCAATATGCATAGCGAAATTTAAATTCTCAAATCTAAAGTAGATAAAAATTATAAACATAAGAAATGTATGTTGTTTAAATTTAGTTTGAAACATTTGAAATTATAGTTAAAAAGAGTTTAAGAACCGCTACAATCGTGGCTGCATTGCATTCATCATGTGATGCTTATAAAATCATTAAGATGTAGCGCATTAACTTTAAAAATATTTTTCAAAGCTATAAAATGCTTAGAATGCTCAGAAAACACTCTTAAAAGTGGCATGAATACTTATTGGTAAACTAATTTTTTGCGCATATTATATGGGATCTAAGTAGTTCTATCAAAAAGTTAAAATATAAATATATATATATATTTTGTAATAAATTAATTTTGTGAATGAACACCAACAAGAGAACTACCTTAGCTTACATGATACTGTATTTTTTCTTCACTGAATTCATAAAAAAGATTATAAATAACACTGCTAGATGCTAAATAGATAAAACAAAAGTTTGTAGTAGTTTAAGCCATCCTGAATTGAAAATTACTCTAGTTATTTGATATTATCTAAAAAATTACTAAATGTTTCTCATTGTCCTTCCAATTTTTTTTCATCAAATCTATTGCTTTTTGTAATATAAAATTGTTACATTCATAAAGCATTCCCACATTTTTAATTGTGCACAAAGTTTGAATTATAATTTGTAAAACTTTTGTGTCCTAAAATGACAAAATTGGAATATTCAGGATCTGGAGAGGAAACAACGATTCAACATTGGTTTTTCAACAGTTTTGTGTCTACATAGAAAATTTGTGGAACATTTAATTCAAAAAGTGTAGATAATATTATAATTTAAATCAAAATTTTATTTGTGTTTTCATCAATCTTTAAATTAATTTCTTAAATTATTATATGCAATTTAAAATTGAAATTCCTTTGTTCTTTTATTGGCATCAGTATTTAAAAGGCTTAGAAACCATGTTCTAATGCAAATTATAATACTATACTGAACAAGTTTGCTTTGTATAAAAAAAAAATATTGAATTGATTGATCTCTGTTTTAAATATTAGTTGTTTGTTTAAATAGTTTATCTCCTCATACCTAAATATTATCCTATTTTGATCTGTTTTTTTTTTAAAGTGCAATTTTTTGACTTTAACTTTTTAAGCATCATACTGTGTAAACAAATAAGTACAGAATTCTCCTAGCCAAGTAGACTTTCTCCTCGAATTCCACAGGAGAAAATATTAATTTTGTGTGGGAAAAAAAACAATTTATACTTCAGAATTGAAAAATTAAATATCTCGTTTATAAATATCTGAAACTTGTTAAAAACACTTATAAATCTGATCTGAGTAAAGTTAAACAATGTAGAAAGAGCACAAATAATGCCACATAAACAGATATTTGACAACTTTGGATTGGTAATGACGAAGGTTCCTCAGTGTTAAAACACATTGCTATGTTTCAAAACTGAGGAAAGCTGTTTGACTTTATTCACATTGTTTAACTTCATTCGTATAGTTAACTAGTAATAAAGTTGACTCTTTCTTCACTGTGATTTACATATATATGCTTCAAAACTTTTACAGGCACAAAACTTCTTTTAACCTCTTCAAACATCAAAAATGCCATAAAATTATAGCCAGTATTTATTAATAAATATTTTTCAATATAGTGCTATTTGAATATATTGTTAACAAAAATTAAAAAATAAATGTTTTGTCTTTAAATGATAGCTATTAATGTTTTTTCATGACTTTATTTAAATTATTTGGACGAAAATTGTTAAAATTGATTCATTTTTAACTGAAGTCTGATTTTTTTTACTTTCAGACCACAAATCAATGGCTTTCAAAATGGTGATTTAAACAGTGAAGAGTCAGAAGCTTGGTTTACCAGGTAATTTCTTTCATAATTATTTTTTTCACCCTTGTTCCTCTGATCTATTTCAAGAAAAAGAACTGTTCATGATCACTGACAGTAATGATATTATTAGGATATTGCACATATACCCCCATTCAAAATTGAACTAAAAATGGGGAAAGATGAGGATCACTGACAGTAATGATATTATTAGGATATTGCACATATACCGCCATTCAAAATTGAACTAAAAATGGGGAAAGATGAGGACATGAATTTGAGAATGAACTGATTACTGATGAAACACTGAAGGGAACTGATTACTTTTTTATTTTTGATTAAGAAATAATTTCTGTGTTTGTTAAAATTAAAAGCTTTGTTTTCTTATTCTTACAACTTTGAATTCTGACAACTTTTGTTTTTTAATTTGCAACAGTTTTATTTTGAAAAAGCTGAAAGTACTAAGCTTGTCAAATGTATAGTTTATTTTGCAATTATTCTCATATTTTAATCTCTTCATATTTTGAAAAGTGCTTACAAATCAGTAGAAGATTTTTCTAACATCATCCTCTACCATAATTATAGTAGTAATAGGTAATGTGCAGAATGTAATTATATAAAGTGAAAGTTACTGTATCATCATGTGAAACCTTTTTCTCTTCTGTTTGTTTCTTGTTTTGATATTGTGGTAATGTAGGTTTAAATTTTACCCCAACAATTATATTTATGATTATTGTATTTACAATATTTTCACTTTTCTCCGAACAAAAGCAAAGTTATGGTCATTTTAGTTATATGACCAGTACATTGCTGCCCTTAACTCAATGTAGCGTTAATTATCTCAATCATTCTTAAATAGCACATATTTATTCTGAAGTAGTACATTTTAAAAGGTTGTCTTTTTTACAGATGCTAGTTTTTTGGAAATAATTGCTATTTTCTATACTTTTTCAACAAAAGTAATTAAAAAGTTACAATTCACATTAACTAACAATTATATTATTTTTGCATTATAAGGTATATAAACTATTCATAACTTGCTTATTTGTTGATCTCTTGCATCTATAATTTATTTATTCAGTTGATTTAAAGCTACTCTAAATGATGTATCTTTAAACTGTTGTTTTTCTTTTAATTCTAATCAAAAATAGCTGAATAAAATTTCAATGTTACACATTTATTTTACAAACTCTTATAACAAGGCTTTAATTGACAATTTTTCTAATAGTAAAGTATTCAAACCATCTCTATTTAGTTTAGTCTACAAGCAGTTTTAAATTTGATTGTAATAAAACTATTTAAATGTAATGCAGCTTTCATTACTTTGTAATGGTTCCACTCGTAACACCTCAGCCCTCTTCCCTCCTATTTTTTTTACATCATTAGATCAGCTAACTTTGTACATGTAATATCATTTATGTTAAGTGCCATTACCCTCTACATTCAATTCTATCCTCATTGCATGATAGTCTTCCCAACTTTTTTGGTCTATGAACTAATCTACTAATTATTTTATCTACTAACATATTTGTGAATTTAAGTACTGAATTTAATTTTATTGAGAAAATATTTCTAATTAAAAAAAAAAGTTTTGTTTTGTGTCTTTTTTTTCTATACCTTATTACATAGTTAAAAGTAGCTTTACTGTCTGTAATACCATGTATAAAATATTTGTAAGTTCATAATTAGCTCTAATGGTTAATTATTACCTTATGTAATTAAGACACAAAACACAGATGAATC
>NC_092204.1:69614788-69662857 GCF_043381705.1 Parasteatoda tepidariorum | reverse complement strand
GGGGGAGGAAAAGAATGTTAAAAAAAAAAGAACAAATATCGGCATTTGTTATCATTCCTCTCCCCCACCTTCTCACATGTTTCAAATAACCCAACAAAAAGAAAAATTTCTTCTGAATTGGGATACACTTTCTTTTTTTCTCTATAACTAAGGAAGGAAAAAGCGAAAAACGTAAAATGTGGTACAACGACGGTTAGAAAAGAAAACAATTGCTAGTTCTGACGAAGTTTTGATTAACCCGTCACCTAATTAAAAAATAAAAAAAGCCAGTGCGTTAAAGAAACAAAAAGATGAAAAGAAAAAAAAATAAGTACAATATGGGGGAGAGGAAGAAAAAAAAAACAAGTATCTTTAGAAAGCGGGTTGCTTGACATTTAGTCATTTCGAATGCTTGTGAAAGGACAAGTACAGAAACTTGGCGTATAAATCGAAAAGCATATAGCTACGTATGTACAGAAAAGAGAGGAAATTTAAAAAATTTGCTGTGGAATAAGAAGAGAAGTTTAGGGAAGGGACAGTAGTTAAGGCGAAGGAAGGAGAAAATAGAAGCTAGCGAAATAAGAAGAGACAGTTTGCGGTAGAGGAAACCTAGAAGCGGGCCAGGCGAGCCCCATTTATCATGCGCCACTGTCAATATACTTAACTGGTAACCGTGGAACACGAGCTAGCCTCGACGCAGGGTCCCATTCTAGGCAACAGCTTTGTTTTCTTGCTAGCCTCGACGCGAGGTCTCTATCTAGTAGTCATTAGATGCAGCGAGCGCTGGAATAAGAGAGAAAAAATAATAGCCGCCAAAAAGGAGTAAAGGACCGGTTTCCGCGACATCAAGTACCACTGGAACGCTATTAAAATAACTGCACAAAAAACAAAACACAAAAAATGTAATGAACTCAAGAAATAAATATATGTATACATACAATGGAATAAGTACCTTTTCCCCCTGGCTGCGCCAAGATTCAGAGCGGGCTTACGCCTAGTCTTTTCGATAGAGAGGATTCGACGTAGTACCGGTTCGTAGAGGTACGCTGGATGAAAAAGGGAGCTATTAGATATTTTTCACATAAAAAGGGATCATATATTTCCACGTGAGATTATTAAAGTACAATCATGCTTTTGAAAGGATTGTAATTAAACAAATGTGAGTAGTTAATGAATTAGGGTTAAAAGTATGATTGATTTCGAAATTTCGTTCTCTAATAAAATAATGGCTATGATACTAAAATAGATTAATTATCCTACTATACTCATATAATAATATTTAGTAAGAGTCAGAAATAATAAGGTTTTGCATATTTTTAGGAAAAATATGTTATTGTTCACAAAGTACACTGCTTTAGACAGCGCCATAATTAATTTTAAAAAAAATCTTAAGAATATTTTAAAATAATTTACTGAAATAAACATTGAAGACAACATCAAATCAATTACAGTAATTAAAAAAATATTTAATGTTATGAATAGTTGATAAAGTAACAAGTTTATTATCATATTTCCTAATACTACTTATTTAGACGTTTTAATTATTTATTTGTCTAATGTTAAGCATCAAATTTCAATTTTTTTTTTTAAGTTGCTGGTTACTTTAGTTGTTAATAGATAAACTTTCTGATCAACGCTTTCTTAACTTAGCTACAATTATGCAAATGCTTAATAACAAATTCTATATTGAAAATATATTTCACGTGTGATTATTAAAGGAAGTAAACAACCAATAAGTTACGCTTTAGAAAAGATTGTAACTAAGCAATTGTGAAAATTCTATTAATACTTTAGTAGTTTAACTACATGTTTACGCTTTAATGTTCATAGAATAAAATTAAATGATGATCATAATTTGGGATTATAAGATCTGCTTAAGTGTATGGGAATAATTTAAAGACAATATGTTATTGTTTACAAAGCATGAAATATTACACAGCACCATGAAAAGTTTTATAAATATATATATATATATATATATATCTTATAAACAACTTCAACTAACATTGTAATAATTGTAATAACTCGTGCCAAAAAAATTTGTAAACATAATCAATTTTCCAACTTTAAAAAATGCCTTTGTCAGAATTCTAAATAAGTACGGAAGTATGATTTTCATGAGTTTGTTTATATAGAAATGCTCTTGTTGCTACGATTCACGAACAATTTTTTTTAATGTCTTTCAAAAAAAGTTGCAATCAAAAAATTTGACTAATTGTCTGGTGTAGTATTTTAAACATTTGTTTATTTAAAGCAATAATTGATTTAAAAATATAACTGTGTAAACTGGATAATAGAATTTCTATATTCTTTAGGAAAATGTGCTGGTGGTTGGACAAAAATAGGCGACACTTGTTTCTTATACGTCGGTGGGGTTATGACTTTTGTTGAAGCAAAACGATTTTGTGAGGTAAGCACTTTTTATGGAAATTAAAAAGCTTGTCACGACAAAGCTATATTACCTAATTGGTACAAGTTAACCCTTTATAGGGCCATTTTAGTTTAGTAATATGTTAAAGTATTTTTGTTATAGAAATTGATTTATAATAGGATAGAGATTGGTTTTTGAAATAGAAATTGATTAAGTATCTATCGCATGACATGCAAAGAATGGTCATAAATTTTGATTCTAAACACTTCAATTGTTTAAACAATTTGTAAAAACAGCCAATACCCATCATTTAGACGCTTACTTTACGTATCAAATTGCAGTTTCATTTCTCAAAAGTTTTGCAGGGAGAGAAAATACTGCTTTAAAATTTTTTTGCTAAAATTGTTAGCAAAAAATTCGCTGTTTATGCCTTTTTCATTTTATTCTTGAAAATGATCGAAATAAGATGTAAATACATTCGGGGATGTAGAGGGGTTGATATTTACACTTTTTTCATGAGTCCTATATTAATAAAATTAACTGCTATTGCTCTTACACAGCTCAGTAACTGCAGAATATGTTTTGAAACTCCGAATAAAACTTAATAATTTATTTTGCTATAACTTAGATAATTAGCTTTGCTTAGGAAGAAGCATTTGAATGAATTTTCTGCTTTTCTGTGGAAGAACTTTTTTTTAATTGAAGGTATCAATTGTACGATGAATTTTGACCATAAATAGCTTAAATTCAATGCATTGCTTTAATTTGGTTTTTTGGAAACCATTACCCTATAGTGTAACAAAAGTTTGAAGTAATGATTTATGGATAAAATTTTAATCAATGACTTTAGAATGTTTCTTTCTGTTTAATTTATATATTAGTTGGAATGTTATGAGTTAAAAAATAGCGGTAAATGTACAAATGCAATCTCTGTTTAGAAGTTAACTCATCAATTTTAAATTTCCCTTCTCAAAAATTAATGGACGTGGGAAAATACTCTAGGAAAAAAATATTTTGAATAACACTGGTATAAACCATATATATAAAGATAAACTAAATATAGTTCATTTTTATGCCACTATAAAAACTATAGCCTTTTATTTCTTACAGCTGGATAATGCCTCAATGCCATACGTCAAAACAAAGCACGATGAGTTGATGGCGTTTGTCGAACATCAACAATACTATTACCAACACTATTCGGATCGTTTTTGGATTCAATCTTTGGATATTCCTCCACGGGAATGTGCAGTTTTAGTAAACAGGAAAGTTGTGAAACATCCTTGTGACGAATATTTCCCATTCTTGTGTGAAAGAGGTAAAAGAAAACAGTATTCTCTTCACATTGTAATTAAGTGAAATTGAACTTTAAATAGTTACTCGGCGCAAATTTTTTTATTTTCTAGGTATGCATTGATTTAATTTTAAACAGTAGAACTATAGTTTCACATTAGAAAAGTGTTGTCGTTGAATTTTTTCCTACGAAATTTTTGCTCGAAATTTACCAACATTTTCAATATGTATTCATTTTTTAAAATTTCGTTTCAACGTTATTGATGACGTTAGAGTCTGAAACAACCCATTTAGTTGATAAAAAGTACTGACAAAACAAAAACAACCTCTTTTTCACATTAAGTTATATTTAACAAATAAAATAATTCTTAAGAATGCTATTCAACCCATTGATTACGAAATAATATGTATGCTAAAGGGTTCTTTTCCTGCTGCTCGTCTAGTCGACGGCTTGCGAGTTATGAGTCATATTCACGGGACTAAAATTTATGTAAAATATGTATTACTCAAATGCATCACAAGCGATTTATTTTTTTTAATCAGTTTTCAGGTTTTTTGTTATTAAAAAAAGAGCGTGATTAGTCACAAAATAAGTTATAGTTGCTGCCAACAGACTTTCTGAAATACCATGTTTTCGAATGTACAGTAAGACAACAAAAAAAAAAAAACGAACCACTCTGAATAATTTTGATCTAATGATCAAATCTTCACATTCTAGGACTCAATGATTCCAAAGAGTAGCCTCAAATATGCTAATTAGTTAGAGCAGACGATATTTTTAGTTACGAAATTAGATACAAAACGTACCTGCTCTGAATCAGCATACTTTTTCCGATGGATTCGAATTTTTGATCCCCAAGATATGGGGTCTGGACCCAAGATGGGAAATATGGTCCCAATAGTTTGGTCAGGAGATCACTCCAAGGTGTGGTCCCTTGTCCCCTTAATGTTAATTTAACTTTTTGCGTATTTCACCATATTTTGATAACTTTTTAAACGAAATTAAACATTTTTTGCATACATTTATACATTTGTTTATATAAAAACAATTCCAAGTAAGAAATAAATTTTAGTAGGTACTTATTATTTTTTATTATTTTATTTAATAGCAATAAAAAAATATTGTATTGCGAGTTATGCAGTTTTTTACATAATTTTAGAGAATGCTATCTTAAATAACAAAAAACAAAATTTTAGCGAAATCGGCCGATTAGTTTCTGAGAAATTGAATTTCAAATATAGGACTTTCTTAAAATTCAATTAAGCTATTCGACCGATTTCGCTCAAATTTTGTATTTGATCATGTAAAATCAAATACTTTAAAATGATGTAAAAAAATGGCATACCTTGCAAGTCATTTTTTTACCATTATTAAATAAAATAATAAAAAATAAATATTTACTAAACTTTATTTTTTGCATGGAATATCATCTTTGAATAAATGAATTTTATAATATTTTCCAGATTGCGGCTACCCCCTATATTTTGGGGGTCAGAAGTCCGTCGGAAAAACGTATGTTTATTCAGAGAAAGTGGGTTTGTGTCTGCTCAAAATATCGTCTGCACTTACTAATTAGCATATTTGGGGTCTCCCCTTCGAGCCATTAAGTCTGAGTCTTAGAACTTGAAAATCAGATCAATTAGATCAAAAAATATTCAGTGTTTCGTTTTTTTCCGTTCCCGCATTGTACGCAATTGGTCCGTTTCCCAGAACGGATCTTTTGGAGCCCGCTCCAAACTGTTCTGACAATGGGGTTCGAAAACAAGCTGAAAAGTTTAATCAGTTTTCATCTTAAGAGATGAGTGGATATATTCTTTCCTTGTTTCTATGTCATAAATAAACGATTTTGTGTAGAATTCAAATGTTTTGAAAGCCATTTTTAAAACTGCAACAATATTTTTGTCACTTTTTCAGCAAAATTAAAATACATATAAAATATACATTTATGTTAGCAAATTTGATTGTTGCATTTAAATAGAAAGATCGAACCACATTCAGTAGGAATGTATAGGTTTGTAAAAGTCGTGAATTTTATTTTGTTATTCTTTAAGATTCTAACTTTCTTATTGTAATTTAATGTTCTAAAAGAAATATTAAAAATATTGATAAAATAATTATTTTTAAATAAAGAATAATGACGACACGTTAAAATTATGAATTGAATCAATCGAAGTCCAACTATTAAACGATTAGCAACGTAAATGATAAACTTCTCAAAAGTTGAAGAAATTTGAAGAGGGCACAAAAAGCTTCTAGCCGTGGAATAGGCCTAATGCCGAACTCCGTCTTAACTGTTATGTAGAATAAGTAATAATTGTTTTTGTTGAGAATTTTGCCATAAATATGTCGATTGTGATAAATAATATAACAATCGATTTTTTCTTCTCTTATCTAGATCCTGAAATAACTGTTTCAACAAGTTTGTGGTTTATGGAACCACTCACAATAGCTTTCCTGTGTGTCAGCGCTCTTTCCTTCCTTTTTGTGGCTCTATGTGTTGGATTTTGGCTTTGCAAGTCCAGGCAAAGGTACCGAGAGAAATTGGAAAGGAGAAATTCCATACGAGCATCTATTAGATCAAATCGTTCTCTAACAGGCTTTTCAGAACTAGGCTACAAGAGGAGAATAGAAAGAGCATATGAAACAGAGTCAATTCCTAAACCAGTTCAGTTGAAAATGGATGGAAGTTTAGATTCCGTAGAAAAATCAGCATCTAAATTTAGCTGTTCTATGGACGATAGCTTCGAAAATACTCTTGGCGACACTAGTTCAAGTAGGGTTCCAAATGGCGACTTTTCTGCTTTTGGAGGGTAAGTACATGCAAAATATCAAAAGACGTTTTCGATAATGTATAATATAATTTTCATTCGAAATATGCAGAATTCTTAATTTAACCATTTTAAGTTCAAATTTGTGAGCTGGAGTGGTTGGAAATTGAAAATTGCATCTATTTATAAAGTGGTAGTATGTTTACCACTGTGAATACATTTACAAATTAAGTGAATATTTTCCCCCCCGTTAATTATTCTTTTTTTTCTTTTCTTTTTTAAATAAAACAATTGCTTAATTTAGTAACCAGATACAAACTTTTTCTGATCAGCATGCTTCCGTATTAGTATCAGTTCCTTGTTCTTACCAACAGACATCGCCAAGGCGCCAACAAGTTTTTTGTAACTTGTAATTTATTTAGAAAAAAAAATGTACTGGTTTGCTTGAGGAGAGCTTCACTTCCAGACCAGTTAGCTCTTGCTGTGATTCTCCTTTTCTTAAGTTTTAGTTTTTTGAGTGTGTGATTTACTTTTTTTTAAGAAAGTTTCAGCTTCAGTTTTTTGCGGTTGTCGCAAAAATTTGGCGACTTTTTGGCTCAAGCTTCGATACGGAAATATTTCCTTTGTTATGAATAAATTATGAAGGATCATACTTTAACATTAGGAGACCATGCCCTTAATTATTTACCTCTAATTTTACGAAACTTATGACGACAGATCTATATAAGTATTTCTCAAAATTAGTATCGAAGAATATATGAAATTTCCAACAATGAAAAAAAAATCTAACGATGGTGTCACAGTTTTCCATTGTTGTCGAGACATTTTTTTGGCCGGAAAATCACATGGTAGGATAAAATTTTCCAGCTTATTCCATATTATTTTGGATGTCATCCATATTTTTTTGGCTGTAAAATTAATAAAAGGTATTGTTTTCCTGTGAAAGATTTTTGTATCTCAAATTTAAGGATATTTACCTGTAAAATTATTTTTATTTTTATATTACTCTGCTATTATAGCGTTTTTGATTTTGAACGCTTTCGAAATTTAAAGAATTGTTTCTTCATTATAACGAAATTCTATAATATTGTCTTATTAAATTTCCTTTTAAGATAAACTTACGCGAGTCTAAGTCGAAACTTATTAAAGGTTTAACCAAAAAAAGTGGTGTAAATTACATTAATATGTTATAAATTATAGTCAAAGAGATTCGATAAATGATTTAGAACTTAATGATCAGCAAATTGTATTTAATATATCAGCCTGTTTGATTAGCGAAAATATTAAATTACGGCTGTGACCTCGCCGACTTTCTTCTAACACTATACCTTTAATTTAAAATGTTACTTAAAAAAGAATTATTACTAAGCAAAATTATTTATGTTTACTAATAGATCTTAATCATATGAGAAATATAATCATACGAGATCTTTCATACTTTTTACCAATCAAATTGGATTCGAAATGAACATTTAATTTAAAACCTCAAATATTACATTATATCTCTTCTTACATAATTTTTTTTCTCCGGAAATCTTTCAAGTTAATTTATTAAGTCCTAACTTAATGCAAACCAAACATAACCAAAAATTTATTTTAGGATAAACACATTTCTGCCCATTTTCAATTTTTATTATATTATATTTATTTTTTTTTTCTTTTTCAAAATTCAGATTCCGCTCGGACGCAGAACATGAAAACAGGACGGCCAATCTGATGGCTCATCCAACATTTGATTTGACATATGAAAATCAGTGTTTTGTCGATCGATCGGTTTCCAGAAATTCTCACGAAATATCTAGAGATTGGAGTTCTTCTACGGGGTCTACTCTTGACATGAAACGAGCTTTGGAACGAGAAACTAAAGAACAGAACTACCACGTTGGTCCCTACAGGCAGACTCCTTCTCCAGCTTTAACATTGGAATCCAATGGAGACAGTAGCCGAAGCAGCAACAGACAACCTCCATTGGAAACAGCCATGTAAATAAATTCAAAACAACAAGTCACAACATGTTCCTATTGCATTTGCAAGTTTGAGAGTAAGCTGTGCTTGCATCAAAAAATGATGTCTTTCAATCACAAAGACTGATTTTTTCAGACTGATCTAAAAGCTCAGTTGCATGAAATAAGTTTAACAGCAACTTGCTCAATAAGTAAACTGGAAAACAACGATTTTGTTTATTTAAAAAAAAAATCCCAAAAAGGCTCATACACATTCTGAATAGGGAATAAATTAGCCCAAGTTCGCTCTAGTTTATAAACCTTATTTACATTTACTTTATTGCAAGTTACTAGTATGCTTGCTTAGGTTAACACAACAAACCTGATTTACTTAACAGCAAATTGCTAGTAAATTCTCTCACAGTAACTGAGCTTTCTACCAAAGTTTTTAAGTGCCTGCTTTCTTTTTCAAGACTTAGTTATCAGCAAATAATACTAGTTTGTGAACGGAAACTGAAAGCAGTGTTAGATTTAACAATACCTGGTGCCAAGAATGAAGCAGGATAAAAAATATCATGCCTGATATTTATTTATTTAGTTACGATTTGAGCAATTAAAATTTCTTAGTGACCTAAGGAATTCACAATCATCTTAAAATCAAAAGTGTGAACTTAAGTGCCTTCATTGAATACAATGCTCAAGACTGTATTTTTTTTTATGTGCAATAAAGCACGACTGAAGAAAAGGGTGCTCATAAAATTTACAAGACTTCAACAAAAATATATTTTTTCTTTTTTTTAAGAAACACACTTCATTTTCTTTATGGTTTTATTTAAAATCAACATTAACAAACATAAAACACCATTTTAATTTCATAGTTTTAGGTAAGCGAATAGATATTTAGTCATCTTTGGAGATAAAAACTCTTTGATTTCATAAAATAGAAATTTGAATGCAAAAATGAAATATTGTTCAGCAAGTAGTTTAACACTATTTGCTTTATTATGCCACGAAATTAAGGTATCATATACAGATGTAGTTTACGATCCTGACGATCAAAAGTATACTATTAATTGTTATTTTTATAGTTATTGTCTAATATGGTTTTAAAAAAAGTAAGAAAAGGCTGTACAATTAAAGAATATCACCAATGAAATTGTTGTAATTCATGTAATTGCTTTTCATTCCAGAAATTTAGCACTTTCACGTAGAATCCCTCACCCATGATATGCGCTTGCGCATGTACTACGAAACAATCTCAGTTTTTTTCTGAGTTTGAGTGAAACAAAACATACATGAAAGAATCGGATGCTACGTGAAGTTGCTAAATCTCTCTATTAATAGTACTTCATACCTAGCCTTACACACGCTTACATTTTTGTATTATTAAAGAGCTTACTATCATTAAGGGCTCATTAATAATAAATTATATAAGTTAATATGTAATTAGCTAAGGAACTATTTTAATAAGTTGTATATTTCAAAAGTGAAATGAAAATGTAAAGAGCTACCAATTTTTAAATTGGAATAAGCCAGTTAAATTTTAAAAAAGCTTGTATATAGAAAAAATATGCTTTGTTGCTTACCTAGTAATCATTGTGTTATCTAGTTCAATATTTAAATAAATTTCATTCTCACAAAGGAACGGAAGAAGAAAACTGCCTTTTTATGTAAAATGAGCTTTTTTTTAAATCGTTCAGTTTTAGTGAACGAACACGTGTATATTTGATTTGTGTGAAATAATTTTTATACTTATTTTAATATAAAAGTTTTATAAAATATTTTTCATTGTAATAAATCATTTCCATTTGATACAGAGTTGTCTGAATCTTTTTTTCTTTCTAAGTACTAAAAATAACGAAATAGTCTCCACAATTTTAACAGGCCTTAGAATGCTAATTGTGGTCTGGATTTATCCCCAGTGTTTAACAGATATTTTAATTGCATAAATTCAGAATTCTTTGGTCTTCAAACCACATACAGTACTAAATCTCAATTTTAAAACAGCTTGGAAAACTTTAATCACTATCGCTTCAATTCCGCAAACTAATGTAGATAAAAATTGATTTAAAACATACCAACTGTCTCTTTCAAACCACATAAATCAACAATTCTGAAGACATTTTTCATAACTTACAATCTACACTTTTTTATTTACGACTTAAAAGTGTTTTAATTTCTTTTTCAAAAATAGATATTTTGTAAGTTTATAGTAAATGAAATAGTGTAATTTTATTTTTTCGAAATTCCAACTTTCGAAGGAGTTAAAGAGATTTGTACAGAGTTTTGTAGTATCGCGTTTAATCTTTAATCACGTTCTTCAAGAAAACAGTGTTTTATAACCTTGGTTCCATCGGTATCTCAGAAATTATTCATCTAATTTCCATTTTGTTTTCAAAGTTCAGACAAAATTATCTACATTTCATCTACCATATTACTACTATCTACATTTCATCTTATGTAAAATAAAAATTGACATCAAAAGCTAAGATGAAATGTAATTCGTATATTTACACACATAGTTAGATAAAAATTGGCTAAGTGGTAAAAATATTTCGCCCAAGATCAAACACTCACTTTAAATATTATAAAAAAACGAAAAACAAATAAAAACTAACTATACAAAGACCAGTAAAAAAAATCCAATAAATGGTTTCGCGTAAAAGATAATATTGTAAGAGGCAGATAGTTATTGCAGTGGTAAACATTTCAGGACACGTATATTTAATAATTTATATTCCCTTTTCCTCGACTTAGGTTTAAAAATAATCAGCAAGACGAACTTTATAAAAAAATTTCCTTACACTCGCAAGGCAATGTGCAAACAAAAATGCATTTACTTTAATATGCACGCAGACGAAAAAATAAATAAATTAAGATCATAGATCAAAATTGTCACTATTATATTCAGTATTTTTGTAAATAATTTATTCTCGATGATTACACTGGGGAACTAATTTTCTGCTGCATTTATACAAATACTCCCTCTTACCTAATTTGGTATGGGGCTTTTTAATCTGAAATTAGTTTTATTCTAAAAGCTACAGATTTTTTTTAAAAAAAATCTGTAATTTTAGTCTAGTTTTGTGGAAATATACAAGTTTAAAACATTATATATAAAATGGATCTCGAAAATGTAGTGACAAACTTCTGGGGTAGTTAGGGCACTTTATCAGGAGAAACCCCAAGCCCGGAATCGTCGTCGTAAGCTGCGCTTCCCTATTCTGATCGGTTCGGAACCACGCGAAGAAACGGTTTATAATAGGAAAGCGCGCTAACGGTGTATGATGACATTCCCGGGCATAGGTTCTTTTGCAATTTTTTTTAATACTGAAGATGAGTACAAACTCTTACGGAAGTTCGTCGCAACATTTATGCGACTCCCTGTTATATGTAACGTTTAAAAACAGACTAAAATTGTCATTTAAAAAACAAACTGTAGCTTGGAGAAAGAAACTGATAGCAGATTTGAAATTAGTGTCACGAAAGTATCTAAGAACAGGGTAAATCTCATGCAACAGAAAATAAATCGCTTCCCAGTGTAATTTTTGTGTATAAACTCAACATTTTACTTATTTTATTCCTCCATGTTCACTTCGAAAATGTATTGGGTTGAATGCTTAGTTAATTTGCTAATTAGCCGGCAAATCCGGTAATGCACTGGGTGACCAAAGCATTATGCGATCTAGGCAAGTTAACCAAATGGTGGAGTAAATTAAGTCTTGCGACAAAAAAGAGGAAAGAGCACAGGACTAGTATTAGTGGAATCCTTATTTAACTTAAAAGAAAGCAACCCATATGAGGGAAACTGAAAAATGTCTTACCTCTATAAACATAGTCTTGGCTGTTGACCCTGTTTCAATATCTTCATTTTAAGTATATCAAAAAACAAAATGTGCAGGCCTAAAATTAAATGTCCGATCTTTCAATAAATTTTTTTTGTTCAATATTACGAAATAGCTTAATTCCTTCACAGAATAATTCAAAACACTCTCTTTTCCTTTGAAAAATATCAGTACTACTATGAAACACTTACTCTACTGTTGAAAATCCAGACCATGGCTACACTTGCTGATAACTAGGTGCAAGTATATTTTGCCCGGACGAATAAATTAGAATTAAAATATTAAACTAGCACTCCTTTTATATAGCTAATTAAACAACAATAATAATTAGCAATTTCTTTATTTTTGAATAAATATTAACCCTAAAATATCAGGTTCCAAGTTTAACTATTCCTAAACACAGTCACACTCACCTAATACTTTATTTATTTCCAATGCCTACCTGTGTTGACATTTCGTCAATGCAGGCATTTACTGGACAGATTTGTTGGCCACTCTTTCAGGTGCACCATATTAGGTGAGCCCCACGTTGTTTCCATACTAAGGACAGATTGTACAGAGAATGAAAGAACATCCATGCCTTGCCGGAATACGAACCCAGAACCTTTCTGATGCAAAGTCAGTTCCCTGACCCCTACACAGTCCGGTCGGCACTAAGCTAATACTAAATCTTAAAAAAACTAAGAAAGTTGGGATGACAGCACAAATTACCTCATAGAGATAGAATAAAAAGTGTACCCACGTTTAAGACGAGAATGGAACTGACTACCTCTACACTACAAAGATTGGCNCCATAGTAAGGACAGATTGTACAGAGAATGAAAGAACATCCATGCCTTGCCCGGAATACGAACCCAGAACCTTTCTGATGCAAAGTCAGTTCCCTGACCCCTACACAGTCCGGTCGGCACTAAGCTAATACTAAATCTTAAAAAAATTAAGAAAGTTGGGATGACAGCACAAATTACCACATAGAGATAGAATAAAAAGTGTACCCACGTTTCAGACGAGAATGGAACTGACTACCTCTACACTACAAAGATTGGCCTTCCTGGACGAGTGGGCCGCTCAGTAGCTTCGAGATAGAGGGTTCGAATTCAGCCATAAAAGCCTTGATGTATCTTAGTGATTTCCTTTTTCAAAATGTTCTTTGTCATGCCACAAGCCTATGTGTGTGTAACAATATATAAATAAAATATAAGCAAGAAAGAATTTGGATTGCTTAATATTAAGATAGTGCATTTGAGCAAAAGTATTAAGTTTGGATGACAGCACAAATTACTTTAGAAATAGAATAAAAGGTGCACGACGAGAATTGAACTGGCTAACGCTACGCTACAAAAAATTCGGGTTACTTAACATTAAGGTCACGCATTTGCTTTTGAAAAATAACTGGAAACCTCAGAAATTATAAATGAATCATCTGTTCTCCGGACTGTTAATATAAATCTGGAATCCGGTAAACTTCTTTAATTTTTTATTAAAGCTCCTAGACTAAATCTTGCCGCAAGGCCACCATTCACGGATGAAGACACTGATCAAAACTAGGAGTTGCGGAATCAAGATGCACTCTTTTCGTTGAAGTAAGGACTACTGATGATTTTCATACCCTTTTTTCAGGAGATGATATAAAACAAGAGCGAGGAGTTACGATAATTAGTGAGAAGGCAAGGAGAAGTCTACAAAACTGACAACCGGTAAATAATAGAATTATTAAGGCAAACTTCTATTCTAAATTAACAGTTATACAGGCATATGCACCAACCAACGATGTTGAAGGCTGGTTGGTAGGGCGTTGGGCCTATGTCCAAGAAATCATGAGTTACCGCCAGCCGAATACTCCCCCTGTAGTAAATAGTGACTGGTGCACGTTGAATCTGTCGATGTATCAAAATCCTCCGTGTTCTCATGACAAATCATACCTCTGGGAGTATTAAATTAAAGATTGACCGTTCTCTGGGCATTTATATGCATAGTAAATCAGCAAAACTTTCTTCATTTTTAAGCTATTATTCGTTCTGATAAAAAAGAAAAAATGATAATTTAAGGAAAAGGAATATTACGTTACAATATTAAAAAAAAAAATTAAAAAATACGTAAGATAATTTTTAAAATATTGACCCTTGGGTCCAGCAATTTGTTGATTTCTATCTTCCATATTTTTCCCTTTCCAGGGTCCCCTAATTTGTCTTTAATTATTTCCTTTGGTACGATTATATAGAATATTAAAAAAATATATCTGGTCGAATTTGAAAATTATAGGTTAATATTAAGGGAAGATATGGGATCATTTATATGCATAGTATATGAGGAAAAATTTCTCCATTTTTTAGTTACTATCCGTAAAAAAAAAATATATTAATTTAAGGAAAAGGAATATTTTATTTACGTTACAATATTGAAAAAAATATATTAAAAAAATTATGAAATATAATTTTTAAAATATTGACCCTTAACGGGGTTCGAACCCCGGATCCTTGGGTCTACTAATTTGTTGCCTCCGATCACGTAACACTAATGGCCAAGCCACAGACAGCTTTACCACTTATATTAACCTTTAAGTACTTTCCCGCGCTTTTCCGATGGAACCATATTTTGCCCCATCCTTGGCCTCCTAATTTGTTTTTAGTTATTTCCTTTAGTAGGATTGTATAGTATATAAAAATATAATATTTTGTCGAGTTTGAAAATTTTACTGTAATATTAAGGGGAGATATGGGGCACTTAAAGCATAGTACATGAGCAAAAATGTCTATATTTTTAAGCTATTATTAGCTCTTATAAAAAACAAAAATAATAATTTAAGGAAAAGGAGTATTTTATTTACGCTATAATATTGAAAAAAAAAAATTTATGAAGTATAATTTTTAAAATATTGACCCTTAATAACCAATAATTTTTAAACTCGACCACATATTATATTATAATATAATATACTACCGTATCAAAAAAAATAAATAATTATAGACAAATGAGGGGAATCATGAGGGGGCAATATATGGTTCCATTAGAAAAGCACGAGAAAGTACTTAAAAGTTAATATAAGTGGCAAAGCCGTGAGTGGTGTGTCCATTAGTGTTACGTGATGGGAAGCAACAAATTAGTGGACCCAAGGATCCGGGGTTCGAACCTGGTTCTGGTCAAAATTACGATTTGTGTATGAATGGGACTGTCCTATAAAACAGGCTGTGACGTACATGTGTGTCAGAAGTCGATTTCTTGCCAATAGATAGCACCACTGCCAAACAAGAAGAAGCGCATCCCTCTTGCCGTAATGGCAAGGGGGATGCGCTTCTGTAAAATACACAAAAATAGAGTTCTAAAACAAGCTTCGAGAAACAATAAATAAAACACCAAAGCATAATTCACTTATATTAATGGGAGATTTAAATGCTAAGAGAGTAGTGGGGGAAGAACGTACCATAGGGATAGAGAAACGAAAATGATTAACTCTTTACAACTTTTTGCGAAGTAAATAACCTTATCATAGAAGGTAGCTATTTTAAACAGAAGGTGATACATAAAGGAATACGAACTTCATCGGAAGGTAAAACAACCAAATAAACAACATTGCCATTAATGATTTTTTTAAAAGGTCATTACAAGACGTCAGAATTAAGAAGGGAGCGGATGTGGCATCCGACCACTGTTTTTGCCAGAAATGTGAGAATAAAGAAAGAAATACAGCATCTAAAAGTTTCAAAGACAAGAAATTTAAAAAAATTTTTTTTTTTTTTAATGGAACTGAAAAACAGATTTGCAGCTTTGGAGAATATAGATGAAAATGAAATGCAAGAAAACGCAGAGGGGATGTGGCAGATATGCAATGAAACTTATAATGCAACTCCTTGAATGACGGAAAAAGTAACTAAGAAAGAATTAAAAGATGAAAGATAGAATCTAAAATTATAAATAACTGTAAATTTGAGAGATTTCTCACCGCTTACTAAAATAAATACTGGGATGCGTACAAAAAAGTAAAATATTTTGCAAGAACCGACAAGATGCCATGGCATTGACTCAACTCCCGGAAGATTCTTAGAGAGCAAAAGCTGGGAACACAGGAGAGGTTTACAAAATTAATAAAACATACTCAGAAGAGACTATTGAAAAAGTGACTGTGGAGCAAAAAGTTAAAATGGCACAACACAAAGAAATACAGGAAAGATGGAGGAAACATTTTGAAATGCGCATCATATTTCAACAATCAATGAAAACTCGAATTTCAGTGAAGAAATTGACTTAAATGAAATAACAAACGAAGAAATGAAAGTAGCAATAAAAACGTGAAAGATTGAAAAAGCGAGCGGAAATGGCAATTTAAACGCAACCTTTCATACCTTGAAGTAAACGCAAATTCTTCGTATAAGCTGTTAAATAACATCTGGACAAATGAAACTATCCAATATCATGGTTGAAAGACGGTATACTCAAGAAAGGTGATCTTAAAGATTTTACCATCTTTTAGATCACCTTTCTTGAGTCTTCTACTACTATACTTTTCACTCGAGTTCTTATGAATAGAATAAAAGAAACAGAGACTTAGGATTGAACAAGCGGATTTTCGAGGAGGAAAAAACACTACAAATGAAATTTTTATCATTAGAAACATATTAGAACAAACCTCTGGATTTCACCGACTTCGCTGAAGCTTTCGATAGCATATACAATAAGTGTTTCTGGATAATTCTAAAGATTAATGGGCTCCCTTAAAAGATAATTAACATTATAAAATGTTTATATGATGTAAGTAATGATAGAGTCCTAGTAAATGGGAACATTGCTAAAAAAGTTTGACATAAAAACAGAAATCATAGAGGTTTGCGAATTAACTGGACTGCTATTCAACATTGCCATTGACTGGATCATGCGACAGACCTTAAAAGAATGCAGAACAGAAATAAGATGGAATTTCGATAGCCATCTTGATCTAGACTACGCTGATGACATTGTGCATCGTCATCAAATTTTGAAAACATGAAATAAAAGATATTTAAAGGTAAATGCTAAACGAATTGGATAACAAATAAATGAATCCAAGACTAAATTGATAAAAAATAAACAGCAATAAAAGTGAAAATGTATACATAAATGGCAAGAAAATTGAGGAAGTAAAACATTTTATACATCTAGGTGCCAAAATAGCCACCGAGGGAGAGGCAAATAAACATGCAGCTATACGAATTAAAAAAAGTCCAATTCACGTTCAAGATACTCAAAATATAGAATTCAGGCAGCATCCAAACGAAGTTAAAACTGCAAATTTTCAAATTAACAGTAAGAGCAGTCCAACTTTCAGGCAGCAGCACTTGGAAATTGACAAAACAAGAAATTAAATTTGACACATTTCAAACAAAATGCTTTTGAAAAATCTTAAAAATTTAGAGGGCAAATAAAATATCAAATTCCAAATTTTATAAACGAATTAATTATAAATCCATAACAGCAATATTTAAAAAAAAAAGCACGGATGGACAACGATTGGAGACATTCATTCTCAGAATGAGGTCATCAGACCCAACTCGAATAGCACTCACCAAGGCCCAGGATGGTAACAGGAAAAGAGGATGGTCAAAACTAACCTGGTGACAAATGATCCTTAAAGAATAAATGCTTTCGTTTGGCCACGGGAACCAGTCCGGTGCAAGGGAAGCAGCACTGGACTGGAAGGGGTCCAGCTCGTGGCCTCATGCGTCACTCCAGCATAAAGAGAAATAAGTAACGTAAGTCAAAACTATAAAGTTTTCTAAATTAGATCACGATAAGTTTTATAAAGTGAACTAATTATTATTATTCATCCATTGCTTTCTTGATAAAATAGCCTACAAGTAACATATGTACAAAAATTTTATTAAAAAAACCATGAACATTATATGACTTACAGAAAAAATTGCTTAATTTGATAATTTCTGATTAAATCTCTTGTTATTGCATACATCATTGATACACAAAATTTTCAATTATTATAATTTTTTACACAAGGTCCCAGCATTTTTAACAAAAACCAAATTAGTTGTATCAGGATAAAAAAAATAAAAACTTCATATTATACAATGATTTCTTGAACAGTACACATTTATTTTTTAATAAGTAATTTTTTCCAGATCATTAAAAAAATCAATTTTAGGTTTATATAAAAAAAAATTAAGAAACTGTGAGATCTTAATTTAAACAACAGTAATTACTGTAGGCAGAATTTTATACCGATAATGATCTGAAAGTATTTTTTTTCATGCTTAGGCTTAAAAAAACTGTTGCCATTGAAGTCCTACAAAAAATATATCTTTATAAAAATGTTTAACAGTAAATTGCATATTATTTATCTGTTTTTTGCTGCTAATGCTAAGTCAATGAGCGCCGTTCAAATTTACACATATGTGTAATTTTATTTTATTTTTGAAGCAAACTACATAAAATTTGATGTATCATAAAAACCTCAAACAAATTTTAAGTAGTGAGCAGGAAAAATAAACCTTAAAACTAAAATTTTGCAAAATAAAAATTCGAATGGTGTTTAAAAGTATTGTAATGAATGATTTAAGTAAAAGAATGTTTGAAAATTATGAAAGGAAATAAAATAACGTTTTAAACTCCAGTTAAAAAATTCAGAATCTTAAATTTAAATTAGTTATTAGTAAGTCAAAAAAAAGTTTCATGCTTTATAAATGAAATAAAAACCACCCAGAAATCAACATTTAAGATTTACAGTAAAAATACAAAAAACTAAAGTAAACTCAGAGGCACGACAGGCTATATAGGGCCAAGGCCTACTGTGCCCATCTGTTTTCTTGACCTTGGGCTCTGGGGTGCAGGAGCAGATGTTCCGGTCAGGTGGTCAGCCGAACGCGGATCCCCAGTGTTTAGTTCCCAAGCATGCTTGGAACTCATTTATCGACCCACTGAAGGGATGAAAGACTGAGTCAATCCAGGACCTGTGGCAAACGAGAGCAAAGCGCCACCACTCAGCCACCGGGCGTCACAGCAAAAATACAAGATGGAGAATATTCAGTTCGTTCCTTAAGTAAGTCCTTTCTCTCCCTCGAAAAAAAAAATTTATTACATTATAAAATAATTGATTCGAATGGAAGCATATTTTTTTTTTATTACAATTGTTGATGTATTCTCCCTTTACTTTACCATTTTATGTTAAAAAAATATTATAAATTACTGTAATCGATTTTACCCATCATACTTAACATATTCACAGTAATAGTGTCTTTTGTCTATTTCTTATGTTAAAGGAAATTTGTACTAACTATAATTATTTTATTAATAATCCCAGTATAAAGACATACATTTTTAACGTGATAACTAGAAAAAGGAAATTTCTAAAACACGATAGGTTTTAGCTCTAAGTGGTATTTTTTCCTAAAAACTACAAACAAGCACTATTTTTTTCAAAAATTTAAATTTGAAAACTCTGAAAATGAACTTTTTCTCAAAGTTTTTTGTTCTTCTGCTCACTTAAAGCAAAATTAAACATTTTTGTTAAAAAGTATTCCACAGAAGTAATTTAAGAGTTGGCAGATCGGAAAGCTATTAACAGACAACTCATAAAAAATAAAAAAAAATTAAATAATATTAAATTGCCAACTATAAGGGAAAAATAAGAATTTTTAACTGATAATTTGTGATGTAAATGTGTAAACCAAAGAATGTTTTAATGAGATTTTTTATACAAAGTTAAATTTAGTAAAATAAAATCTCTGCATATGATTTCATAATTTTTCTTCATTCCAAAATAACATTCTTATCAAAATCATGTAGGGTTTTTTCAGCTAGTTACATGCTAGAATTAGCAAAAGAACATTGAGCAGATGCACAGATTTCCTTGAATAATGATAGACTCGGCTATGAATTTGAAATAAACAATCATTTCGTTTTACTTCTAATTTTAATTAAGTTTAAAGCATGTTAAGCAACTTTTAATGTATGTAATTATGATGGCAGATTCAATATTACTTTTTATAACAGACAAGGCTAAATAATTATTAGCTTTAAATTGTCTTGTAAATAGAATATGAATCTAAAGAATTGGGTATCAAGTTTTTATCCTAATTAGATCAAGTTGTTAGAAAATTAATGAAAATAGAAAAAGACTTAAAATCAATGGAACTGCAATAAAATAATGTACTTTTATTAGTTTGTGAGCATAAAGATTTATATTCAGACATTAGTAGAAAAGTTTAGATAAAGCATAGTTTTACACTATTTTTTAAGAACAAGATATAGTCATTCTTTTTTTTTTTTTTTTTTNATTCTTTTTTTTTTTTTTTTTTTGGCTACTTAGGCACAATTAAAAAAAAATTGGATAATTATATTTATTTTTTTGTAATTCGTAATTTTTACGTAATTGCAATTTCGTAAGATTCAATAAAAGCCCAAGCCTATTATTTAAAAATTTGGTTAATGTTAAAAATTGCTGAAAGGTATTTCATCATAAAGTATATTGTAATTTCATTTTACAAATAGTAGGGGTTTTGCTGGGCAGATAAAATATATTACATGAAAACATCGTGGCATTTGAGCATTAATTATATTTCTAAAAATATATATAAAACAATTTTATAAAAAAGAAATACCATAAAACATAATGAATTAAATGCGTTACTTATTTTAAAAGATAAAGCAAGAATAAAATTGAATCTACAGTTTGAAAGAAGGGAATCAATTTAAGTGCTTTTGTTTCAAGACATAAAAAGTAAAATTTTTGTTGTCTAATAACTTCATAATAAATCGTTGAAACTTTATGTGTAAAGGAAAATTTTTTTTATTTCATTTATTATTATTATATCTTTTTTTTACTGCTTGTTCCCTTTTTCAAGCTATTAACTAATTCAAATTTTATTTATCTATAGCACCCCTCTCTTCAGATTTTAAGTGTTTAAAAAATAATGATGCATCTAATAATGCTGTAGTACGAAAAAGTCTTATCATATAGTTAAATTTAAAAGCAAAATAAAAAAATTAATAAAAATAGTCTACATTAGTTTCCTCATGTTCACTTATTATCATAAAAAACTTATTCCTTTAGTTAACATAAAGAACTAATATTAGGTATTAGTAAATATAAAAAATAACCAATAAAGTTTTAAGTTCAATAAGTAAAATGTTAACACAAACAATAAAAGAATAACTTAGTACTAAAACTTAATTAATAATGTTTAAAAAATTTCTTTAATTTATACAAATATTTAAAAACTGACGAACATTAATATATTAAGAAGGGGTAGGAGGAATGATTGAATTTAAAAGAAGAAATAATTAAGTTTCAGTCTCAGATACTAAATGTTAACACAAACAGTAAAAGAATAAGTTAAATATAAAAACAAGTTTGTAAAAAGTGCAAACAATATTCATTGCAAGTCAAGAAAATTAAATTTGTTTTGTAAGAAATAAATTTATTTTAAACTTTTTGCAATTTCCAAACTAAGTTCCTCATCAATTAATCACTCATTCTGAAGCCCCTTCTAAATAATAACTTTCAAAAACAATAAAATTTTTAACTTTCTACAAACAACAAAAAAGAAAATTTTATACTTCTTTTGATGTTCATTAAGTTGCAAGCTCGTTATTCTATTTCTTAATATTTTTCATAAATTGCACAACTCAAGATTTAATAATTAGTGAAAGCAGAAAAAATCAAAATACTATAAACTAATAATTAAATCTAAGTTTAGTTTTAATATGTTCCTGTTGTATTCAACACAATAGAAAAAAGTAGGGGAAAATACAAATTAAAGCTCAGAAAAGGAAACGATTCCAACTGTTTAGTGACTTATTTATATGAAAATCCCTAACCTAAAAAGAGCTCTCTTGTAAGAAGGCTGTAACACTAGACTTCCGATTTTTTTAAATATATATCACCTTATTCTCTTATTCATCTCCCAATATATTTTTTTTATTGATACTTGATTTAAAAAAATGGAATCATTCCCTTGCATAACTTCATTTTAGCAAATTATGAAGTTTTTACTATATCGTTACTTCTAAATCTTGAGATCTTAAAACTTAAATTCTATTTCATTAAGATTTTTATAACTTTTTAGATTTTATAACAAATTTTATATGAACAAAATTTTAACATAGTGTCCATGATCAATAAAGTTATGGTTAAGCAATGATCTAGAACAGCAGTTCTTTATTATTTTTGGCTATGGGACCATAAATGATCAACTTTCTTTCTAAGGAACACCACCTGAATAAATTAAACACAATTGTGAACATATTAACTAATATAAGGCTTTATTTTGAAAATACCTATTAAGAAAATGAAATTTTTTTATTGTTTTATTATTAATAATCTTTCATTAATATCATGTCCCGCATTTAAATTCACAGTCTCAAAGTTTTATCTAATCTATTTATAAATTTGCTTTTGATGTATATATGCTGAACATAAACAAAATAAACAGAACTAAGATATTTTTTTAAATGAAAACTAAAAGAATTGTAATAAACATTGAAAATGGTCAATAGGAAAACATATGATTTAATTAACGAATAAAGTTATTTCATTTTGAATTGAAAAGTGCAATGAGAAATACCCCTAATGTTAATCTAAATATTATTAAACTTTCCAAAAATTTAATAATATTCCTTTCTGGTTTAAAAAAAAAAGTCTTAACTCTCTAAACTCCTTTCATTTTTACAAGAAACCCTAAGGTTCTGAAGAATATTATTTTGGAACGGCTGATATAGAAAAAGAAACAAAATAAAGTATATAAAAACTAAAGAATAATGGCTTTTTGTAATATTGTAACTGACTGAAGTGCCACTTGTAAACATCAAAAGCACCGTGGATTGGTCACGCCTGATGTTAATGTTCTTAGTTTTTATGTGTTAACAAGGTATGAATTATAATTTAAGCATAAAGCACTTTTAAATCAAGAACTAGGATAAATGAACCATCATGAAATACTACCAAAATTTATCTTAAATAAGATAGAAAAACTAAAAGCAAAAGGGAACTCCTCGATCTTTTCAACTGGGTTGCTTTCTGTAAGAATAAACATAATCCAGCAATATTAATTTTTTTTTCCTTCATAACTTTTATATTGGCTAGAATTTATAAGCATAGCACCATAATTAAAAATATTTTAAACCTTAATTGCTCGAATTTGTAACAAAATCTGCACACAAGATACCTATTACACAAAAATATATAAGTGTGGGAAAATTCCAGCTTCTGGGAAATACAAACAACGCTAGATCTTTTAGTACAACAATACAAACAAATCCTTATTGTAATTTAACTAGAAGCTGCTAGTATCTATGCATGGACTAACCAAACTTGGACAGTAAGTTCTCTCACATATTTTTTAACACATGTTATTCTAAGGAGATTAATTCGTGTTAATGTGTGTTACTTAAATTGTACACGCTCTTTAAATTCAGCTGAAAAACATTAAATAGTAACTTCTAGTTAACTGAACAATTAATAATAAAATCATAGTGGTACATATATATTTAGTAAAGACAAACCTATCACACAACCAGTCTACAATGATTTCACTTTTAAGAATCAAGATTTTTTTAAGGCAATGAATCATAACATTTTCTGGAAGTAATTGGTGTCTTTTGTACTATGAAAGCTTGCCTTTTCCCATACTAACATATTCTTTAATCAGTTACATTAAAAAAAAAGAATTAAACAAATGAGAGGGGGAGGATTAATTTCAATTATTTAAAACTACAAGAAATGATGCTAATTTTTGATGTGAAAATTTTGAAGATAGTCTCAGATACGGCACTGATTTTACATAATGTGACACTTTATAGAACATGTTCATTTTGTTCATGTGCATATTAATTTAAGAAATATTTTTAAGAGTATAAATATATACATTTATGAATGACACGATAGTATTGGAAAATTAGAAAAAATAGCACTTATTTTCTTGTCAGCGAAAAAATTTCATTAACTTTAAAAACTTAAAAGCTGGAACATTTTTATATGATAAAACCAGAATTTATTACAAAAAGTTATCAACTTAAATGCAATATAAACATGATTATTTTTTTTTTTAAAAAAAGTAACACTTCATACAATAACATTCAATTTAGAAATATAATGAATTAAAAAAAATAATAAGTAGAGATATAATTTCAACAAAAATAACTAAAATTCAATGAAAGGCATTTGATGATATAACACCTGAATATTTAACATTTTAAAGACAAACACATTAATGAGAAAATATATTTTAATCTTTGATTATAGTAATTGTCATTACACAATTCTAGACAAGTACTTCAATGTTTAGTATCAGCTGTACACTTTACTTATGCCCCGTTAACTGAGATAATAATGCACAGAGTTAATAATAATGCATTAATAAATAAATTCGTTGCTCTGAATCGCTTTATATCTAACCTCAAATAAATAGTGAAAAAAAAAGCAATTAACATTGCAACAAATGAATGTAAACATAAACCTCTATTATAATCAACAGAAACAACAAAGAATTACAAAAGTTAGTTTGATAAACAGTAAAACCATTAGGACATTATATTTTTAGAAAGGGAAACAACTGATAAAAACAATTAGTAATTGTTTTGAAAATTAGTATCAATGAATACAGGGTGGATATAATTTAAGTTAACACATATAAACCAACACAAAGTCCATTGTGGTGGGTAGAAGTTGATGAAATTTTGCATCAGCATCACATGGACTATAGGAAAAAGAAATCTGTTCGACTGATAGATAGCACTTTTCAGGAAGTAGAAAGGATGCTAATGTAATTTAAAGTGGTTTAAAAAAAAGCCAGTAGTACTGCCTTCTGAACCATGCCAAGAAAGCACTGAAAATGGCAATTGCTAAATTTGACGAGATCGCAGAGAAAGAAGACAGTAGTGGCTTTCAAATGAAGCTATAGATCATGTTGCTACAATAAACCATTTTGAGATATGGCTGAACTTCCCAATATGCTTTTTGAACACGCATTTGATGAAAATGGAATACCTATTGACGCGGTATAATTAAATAAAGCATTGAATCTCTAATTTGTATTTTACACTCATCTAAGCTTTTTTTTTTTACACCGTTAAGTCAAAATTTGAATAGAAATTTATTTAATTTCTTTTTCTTACTGTCCCGATAACATGCACATCCAGTATCATCAAAATACATCGATCAGAATGGACTATACTTTCCTGCAAAGAGTTAATTATGACCACCCTGTACAATAAATAAGTATCAACTTTTTAAAGAAAAGTAAAAATTAATGTTTGCTAAAAGTAACGCTAGAAGGAAGGGAAATTTTAGAATAAAAGCTATCCTTAAGAACAACTTTTCTAAAAACCATTGCTTTACAACACTCACTACCGGTTATAGTTTGGACACAATGTTCCAAAGACAAGGTATCAAACAACATCTAAATATCATTTGTAAATAATATGAATTTTTATATACATCAAACTTATAACTGCCAATAACGTTTACAAACCATAATATAATAACATGAAAAAAGCTAAAGAAAAAAAAGAAATTTTTTTTTTTTTAGTAGGTATAAAATATTTTGCACATCACTCCACACCAGCATACTACCAAACTCTGACTATTACAGCAAACATGTTCGGAAATATTCTTCTTAACATAGGCACAATAACTTTGCAAAGTTGAAAGATCTCAACAAACACGTCGCAGTAATTATGTGTGTCGTGTTCTAAATGTAGACCTATAGGTTAATCAGAGATGGGTTGTTACAACAACACTTTTTTATTTAAGAAGTGGTCCTTTTATTCTGTTAATATTTCCATTTTTAAAGACACACTGTGGATAATTCACTGGTGGATATAGGCCTTTACAGAAGGATATCTGTCACCAATGGTTTATAAATACAGGTTCCTACACATGCGTTAGGCTATACATTTGTGTTTGATATACTTATGGATTGTCCTGAAAGAAAGAAAAAATTTATGCATTAAAACTATAAAACAAAAGGCAACACATTGAATTTATACAGTCTATGAAAAAAGAGCAATAAGAAACTAAATATTCAAAGCATTGAAATCATAAACATTTGTCAGATAAATATAACAGTTTTGCTATTTCATACCAATAAAGATGTTGCAACAAGCTAAGATTGATTAAAAACTTACTAAGAATAAATATTTTGTGGTGATGATAACAAAAGATAAAAACATTAAAGTTCAGAACATATATTAAAATAACAGTAACATAGAAATTTTGATGCTACAAGGGTACACTGTTTTCAGAGCGTAATAAAATACTGAAAAATGGCAAAAATTGATAAAACTTAAAACTAATCAGTCTACAAGAAAGTGGGAGTTTATATATTTATATATCATTTTTCTGTATTTTATTATGCACTGAAAATAATGTTCCATTGTGAAACCATAACTTGCAGGCTATTGCTATTTTAACTTTATTATTTTAATATATTTGTGAATTTGTTACTCATAAATATCAGTTGTTTTTATCTATTAATTAACAAGTAATACAATTAGTTCAACATTAGTGATAAGGAAAAAATACTAACTTTTTAATGCACAATATTAACATTATCAAACATTCCACCAAAAACTTTTAAGAAGATATTAAAACCAATGTGAAGTAAAGAGATATATAGTTTTGAACCAAGCATCTCTCGTTATTAAAGATTTTTGAAGAATTCTTAAATGAAATTTGCATTTCCAATCTGATATTCATATTAAAAAAGTTCAAATATCATAAATATTAAATAAAGAAAGATATGCTTGCAATTTTTAATTCAGTGGGAGAGACTAAAATTTCTTTATGTGCTTTGATGGAAAAACATTTTTAACAAATTTTTGAATGAGACAAACTCATTATTTTACTGGAAGGGAAAAAAAAACATATTGTTTTATAAGATCAAATTTTTACCTACTCTCGCTTAAGTCAATTTCATGATCACAAAATTTTCCAACGAAAAAAAAAAAAAAAATCATTTAATATTCTAATAACAGAAAAAAAATTGTCTTAAACAAACTTCATTCTCCAACTCCTTCATTCACACTTTACTATGATTTTTGTGTTATAAAATAAGAAACCTACAGATAAGAATCTTACACATTAGTCATTTCATTCACAACTAAAAAAGCTTAATTTTGCAATCCTATATACTTAAAAAATTTTTGTGATTGATGATAAATTGCCATGTTATATTTCGATTCACATGATTCTGAAGGCATTACTGTACAGTATATATACATAAATAGAATTTTAATAAAGGAAATAGATATTTACCTTTGTTTGAACGGTACCTTTCAGCTGGACCCCAGATTCTCACTGTTCCATCATCAGAGGCACTAGCTAGCATGCTGGGGTAGGTGGGATTCCAAGAAACACAGTTTACAGTGCGTGTATGACCAAGAAGAACAGCTATTGGCATTTCTCTCTTAATGTGCCATATGTACACTTTGTTATCTGTCAATATAGATAGATTTTACTTTGAGATCTTTAGCNAAAAAAAAAAAAAATCATTTAATATTCTAATAACAGAAAAAAAATTGTCTTAAACAAACTTCATTCTCCAACTCCTTCTTTCACACTTTACTATGATTTTTGTGTTATAAAATAAGAAACCTATAGATAAGAATCTTACACATTAGTCATTTTATTCACAACTAAAAAAGCTTAATTTTGCAATCCTATATACTTAAAAAATTTTTGTGATTGATGATAAATTGCCATGTTATATTTCGATTCACATGATTCTGAAGGCATTACTGTACAGTATATATACATAAATAGAATTTTAATAAAGGAAATAGATATTTACCTTTGTTTGAACGGTACCTTTCAGCTGGACCCCAGATTCTCACTGTTCCATCATCAGAGGCACTAGCTAGCATGCTGGGGTAGGTGGGATTCCAAGAAACACAGTTTACAGTGCGTGTATGACCAAGAAGAACAGCTATTGGCATTTCTCTCTTAATGTGCCATATGTACACTTTGTTATCTGTCAATATAGATAGATTTTACTTTGAGATCTTTAGCATACAATGTTTTTAAAACACACTGATAAATAGGGTTCACATCAGTAATGAAAATTTAGTGGTCAAATAGGACCACCTAGATATTCATTTAGCAGTCCAAAAATTTAATATGGTAGAAAAAAAAATTCTACTTTGCAAATACATAGTTCATGTTATGGCACACATCAAAAAATATTAATTGCTATCTATATAGTAATAATAACTAATTAGGTTCAATATCCCATAATGATTAAAGATTAGTATCCATTAAAATTAAGTGTAAAAAGCTTAAATAATATAAGTAAATAGATTAAACATACAGACTAAAATGCTGAGACCAAATAAATAAAATGAGAAAGACAAAGAACTAACAAAATATTTTATTATTAAAAATTAATTATCCAGATATTACAAAATTCAAATTAAAAATTATAAAAGTCAATTATTAAAAAATGCAAAACCCATTATTATAAGCAAATATATTGTTAGTACTTGAATGCAAAACACAGCACAACATGTAAATTTGGAATTTCAGCATTTATTAAAATATTTTCAAGACAGGCTAATAATCTGTAGCTAGAATAAGAATAAATAAAAATAAAAAATAAATAAAAAATTTTAAGACTAACTTTAAACACTTAATAGCATAATGGATAACTGTCATTGTTAAATTTCTATGATTTTTACAAGATACAGTTTCCTTTATGATAATTATGATCAAAACCGTGAGAAAAAAAATCATTTTTTTTTAGAAAACTAGCTTGATGACTAAGTTGTAGTCTAAGTGTGCCTTAACAAGGAATTTCATTTTTTGAAGAGCAAAAAGTATAAGATTAGAAAACAATAAAAATAAAAAAAATACATTCAGCAACATGAAGGCAAGAAAACAACCCTTACAGGAAAGTTGCTATCTAACATGGCTAGTTATCCAAGATTAAATGCAGAATTACAAAAATATTGCTACATTTTTATGCTAAATAATTATTTAAAAAAATATTACTACATTTAGAAAAATATTACTACATTTTATGCTAATTAATTAAGATATATTAATATATTTAGAAAAATATAACTACATTTTATTCTAATTACTAAAAAATATTACTACCTTTAGAAAAATTTTACATTTTATACAAATAATTTTTAAAGATAAATCTTGAAAATACCTTCACTTCCACTAGCAATGAAAACTTGATTGACTCCACCAAAACAAGAGTGAATGGTATAATATCCTTGAGTCACACCTTGAAACTTTCGTACTAAAACCCTGTCTTCAATATCCCATAGATGCACACCCTGCAATAATAGGGAAAAAATATATGTATTAATTCAATTCTTCTTTTTCTTGAAAACATTTTCATACTATTTAAAACATAACTCTTACTGAGTAACTCTTACTTCTATTACAATATACTAAACTTCACTATTATATTTAAGTAATAAGATCGAAATTTTCTAAGAAATTATTACCAACACATTTTTAAAAAAAAATCATATATTTTAGAAAAGCTTGCATAAGTCCACTTAGCTAGAAGATAGAGCAAATTGCTGAAGTAAAAAAGATAAGTTTTCTTTAGTAATACTGAAATGCAAAATTTAATTAACACTCCACAGTTTAATTTCTTTTTGAACAATAAAGAGACCATAAAAAATGAAGTACTAAAAAATATATTATTAAAAAAATTGAGAAACAGTATTTTCTACATTAGTTTTTCATAACCTCCATAATTATGTGGTCAGACTATATGGTCATATTCTAATAATCTAAAATTACTATACAGGGTTGCCACTCAAATCTGGAAAAAAAATTCTCCGTGTTTTCCCTGTACATATTATATACAATATATATTAAGAGGAAACAGAATTACTGCACTCTTCTGTGAGCTATATTAGGCTCACTATAGTAGTTTTAATTGCTGGAAAAAATTAGAGAAAAAAAGGAACAGTTGAACATACTTAAATAATGCTATAAGAAATGAAATAGTTGATATAGTTGGAATATCATAACCTTTATCCCATAGATTAGGCATTGACCCTGTAGCAGAATTTGTTCGAGCTATCTGCGACAAAACTCTCTATCATTAATATTTTTCTGCAAGATACTTTTAATAATACTAAATATATATGTTACAAATTTAAAATAACAAAAACGCTGGGTTTACAAAAAAAATACCATATAATTTTTTTTAATAAAACACATAATTTTTTTATTCTAATATTATGGGTGATATTCTCACACTTTTTATGGAGTAGGTGGGACAAATTATTTCCTTTTTCACATTTCGTAAATAATTATCATAATGAAAAATACAATTAAAAATCATGAAATCCGTAGTAGTAATTGCTGAAAAAAAGATCGACGACAAAATCACGTGGATCGGGCTCCTCATATGCGTGTTTCGCTTCGAAATTATGTTGTTGTAATAAACAATATTGCATAAAAAATATCGCATATAAAAACTAGAGAAATTAATGGCAATAATTGCCAAAAATTCGATAGAATTATTGCCTCAAAAAGGAAGTACTCAAACGCATGATTTGAATTTTCCATATTGTTTGAAATATATCGGGATATTTAAAATCCACGGGAAAACCAATATCAATAACTGTGGAAAATACAGTCAAAACATTACATCAATTTAGGATACTATTGTTGTAAATTAAGCACGTCAAAAAAAGATTATCTAAATGCATGAATCAAATATTATGTCAAATTTCTGTAGAAAAGAAAAGTAATTTTGTTTTTAACCTTTCAAAAGAAAAATATTTTTGCAACAATGTCGCTGTGATTCTGCTACGGGGAGCATTGAGAGGTCACCATTTTTTAAAAGACGAAAATAAGAAACAAAATTCCCTGTATTTTCCCACTTTGTTAAGAAAAAAATCAAAATTTCCTGCATTTTCACTGTTATTTTAGGTGATATTTAATTTCCCTATATTTTCCAGGATTTCCTGGTTCTGTCTATGAAGTGGCAACCCTATTATAAGATTTTTATTACTTCTTTCAAACAGTATCTTCAAAATATTATTGAATCAAAAGAAATGTTTCCTACAGCTATAAAGAAAAACCTATCAATGCATAATTGAATTTTTAATTGTCCTTTTTACAAGAAAATAAAATAAAAAGCAAATTTTATTAACAGATACATAATATATAATAATACAAAATCTACAAAATGGATTAAAATATTTTTTTAAGTTGCAAATAGCACTTAAATAAAAATATCATACATTTATAAAGTATACCTATAAATTAGTGATCTAAGAAAAGGTCATACCTGTGTAGCAACATTCAATAAGGCCAATCTACCAGAATCATCACAAGTGAAAGACATAACTGAATGCCCTTCTTGTAATCTGTAAAAATTGCACATTTTATAACTAAGAGTAAAAGAAGTGTAATTTAATAGAAACAATACCAGAACATCAAATGGAATAAAAAATAAATAAAATAACATGAAAGGAAAAGACACAAAGTTTGAGTCATTGTACTAACAAAGGAAAGACAGGGCAGTTTTGGAATTTGATTTGGGGTAGAAGCTGAAGTGGTTTAGAATTATTCTTATTTAAATGGATTGCAAATGAAAACTGATAATATCATTCAATAAAGAAATATTTGCAAAACATGAAAATATTAGCAGAAATATTTAAATTTAAAAAATTAAACAAATTTATATAAAAAATAATTATTATTTTTTAAAAAAAATTTTTATTATATAAAAATAATTAATATAATAATTTAACAAATTGGTTATTTTTCATTTTAATGTTCGATTAAAGCAAATTTGCAACAAAAAAAGTATTTCTTTTTCCTTTTAAAAAAATATATGCTGAAATTTAATTTTTTATTGTATTGGACAAGAAAAAGAACATAGGTATAGAAATTGAAAATATAGACCTGACAATATTTTTCATTTTAACCATGAACTGTTAAATGAACAAAAAGAAAAAATAATAATAAAAAGTAAGAAGTGAAAATACTTGATAGCATTAAAATAATAGGACAAAAAAAATTAAAAAATAATTTACTTTCAAAAATTTAATATGATCATTATGTAGCAATGCTTACTTTTAAGTACAAACTTACATATTGAAATCTGTCAGGTCTTCAAAATTGTAGCCCCTGATACGATGATGAGTGTCAGCAGCTAAGACTGTTTTACCATCCTTTCTACACCACAGACACTGAACACGAACACCTTCCCAAGAGTCTAGAACATTACCATCTAAATCCTATAATAGTATAAGTAAATAAAAATTATTATTATTATATATATGTTTTTTTAAATAACATAAAGAAAAAAATATTATCTATGAAGAAATGAATATTGCATTAATATGCAAAATTCTGTATTAGTGAAATAAAAGTTGAAGCAGAAAATAGAATACCAAACTTTTTTAAAGAAACTAACAGTTATTTTCATTTCAGATCTAGCTACATTGACTAATTGCACTTCTTTTCAGATAAAAAGTTAATTAATAAATATTGAGAATAGTATATAAAGGATTTTGTTAGACTCGAAATTACAAATAAATATTAAAAAATTTAGGATAACTAATACTGCTAAAAATTAAATTTTGTGTTTAAAATGTTCATTATTCGTTTGCCTTGAGGTGTTTTGTTTACATTATTATGACATTTCAAATATCCTTAAATTTTAACTATTTAATATCTGTCCTCCTTCACATAGCCATAAACACTTTTTTTAATACATCCGTTTAAGAAAAAGCTAACTATATTCATATATAAAAATACAATAGGGGTCACATTATTGGCAACATTATTGGCAACATATTGGCCACATTATTGGCAACATATTTTTAAACTTTTTTTAAAATTAAAATAATTTTTTTACAAATAATAATAAAAAAACTAAAACAACCAAATTTTTACAAAAAATTTTTTTTACTTTTTTAACTACTGAGCACTCAGTGTTCAAAAATAACAATCAAAATAGAAAAAGAGATAAAAATTTTTCCTTCTGATGTACGTTTCATTGTTAAAACTGTTTACCGAACTGCAACTTCTGTTCTCAAAATGTAGTTAGTTTTATTACTATGAATAGATTTTTTGCTTTTAAGTAAATTATCAAATTTTCAGAAACAATTACTTATATTATCTAACAGTTAGTTAAAGCTATTTTAACTGGGTACATTTATTTCTCTGTTGAAAGATACGTACTTTGCTTCACTGAATATTATTTAAAAAATATAATAATAATAATTTATCTAAAAGCAAACTTAAACAAAAAGTGCAGCAAGCTTCTGAAGAAAATTTTTTAATATTCTTCTTTCATACCAATGGAATACCTGCAAGTGAAGTAACGTTGCATTTCTTTACGTTTTCAACTGTTTTTTTCATTCTATTTCGAGTAAGCCAAATCCGTCAAGTATCAATTCACTTAAGCAACTCATTCTATATCCTTTCACAAGATTTCAATTCTTTTATTATATATTTCTTACTTAGCATAAAGACAGGCATGAAGCCATGTAGAAAATAAACAAAGTAATATCAAAATTAATAACAGAATCAAGACAAGTTACAATGAAAGTGGCAGAAAATAAAAAGTTTAACAAATTTATGAATATATAAAAATCAAGAAAGTCTAAACTTACACACTGATAGAATTGCCCTCTAGTTCCACCGCATACAAATCGTTTTCCATCTTTATTCCAGGCACATGTAGTTAAGCTATCTTCAGGAGAGTGGTTCATTTTGATTCGAAGACCGCCAGTCTTTAAAAAAAAAAATAATAAAATTAGAAGCATCTTATACTTTGGTGTAATTTCAAATCCTAAACAATTCAACATTTATTTAGCACAGAACAAATAAATCAGTATTACAGAAAAATTGCAAAACATACAAATTAAAATGACATTTAATGAAAAAAATATATAAATACTGAAAAATAAATCTTACAGCAATATTCCAAACCCACAAATCAGAGGAATCATCAGGACCACACGCTATGAGATATGTATCATCAGGACTCCAAGCTAAAAAGGAAACCCCTCCAGGATGGCCTTCGAATGTTCTTCGATGCGTGAGTTCTAGAGTATCCTAACAGAAATATTAAAAAATGAATAAATAAATTAAATGAAGTCTTTACTATAAAAAATAACAGTATTTTACTAACAGTATAAAATCAAGATCATTAACTAACAATAACTAAATGTAACAAGTAGCAGCACTAAAGATCTGGTGACTAATTAAATAATGTAGTCACCAAGTCACTAATCATAACCAAGACACTCATCATGTAGTCACTAATTATATAAGATAAACTTTTTGAAAATGGAAAAACTGATTGGTGTCAAATCACTTTAATTTTTAATTTGAAGAAATGTGAGTCAACATATCATTATCCGCTTGTAAAAATACATCCATTATTTTTTACATAAATTTCCATCAACATTTCATGTAGGTATTTAAATATTATGAATACTATCAGAAAATATTTTTAATAATCAAGTCGAAAGGTACAGCTACTTTTCTCATAAATTAGGGTTGCAAAGTAATTTTGGAATTAACTAATAATACTTACAGGATTAACATCCCATATGCTCACAGTGGTATCTTTTGAGCCAGTAGCTAATTTTTTACCATCATTAGAGAAACGACAAAACCAAACTTCATCACAGTGATCTTTCAAAACTTGAACAGTCTCACAAGGAAACTGTTCCCTACAGTATAGAAGAAGAAAAAATTTACATACAAAAAACTATTAACTACCTTAAAAATTTTAAATATACTTATCAAGCATTTCCTTATTAAAAAAAGTCCCAATTACACAGCCTGAAAATCAATATTGATTTTAAAATTAAATAATTTTCTAAAAATTATGCATATGAATATACATATGTTATTATAGCACTTATTCAAACATTACACAAAAACTGTACTATCATAAGTTATTGTTATGTATCTCAACCATTTCATCAATGCTAAAATTAATAAATAGAAATAGTACAGTTTTCTGATAACCCAAAACACTACTCAAACAAGTTTCAGAACATTAAACAAATTTTTTTTTAAATATTATTTATTCATTTATCTATTTTTACAAAATAAGTAGTTATTCAATAATTAAAAATTATGCAATAATTATACATTAAATTTTAAAAAATAAACTTTAATCTTATTATTATGCCATTTCTTTTCAATACTTCTCAGTTTTTTATCTTAAATTAGACCAAAAAAAGATAATAATAATACATTTATACTTTATAGATAAATTTATGATTGGGTGATTATATGAACATCTCTAAATAATAGTTCACTAAAAAAAAATAAAGTTAACCTTACTTTTTCTCTTATCTCATTTCTAAAATAGTACACCTTTAGCTTATTTCTGCTCACAAATAAAAAGCATCAAAGGTCACATAAGTTATGTAAGGCAGACTTAAAGGCTCTATAGCTAAAAAATGCGCAAAAGTGGTGTTGCATCACTATTCAAATTAAGGCTTTTATGTAAGCAACTGCAGTTGGCAAAAATGATAATTCAAACAGCATCTTTCCCTTTCAACGAAATTTAACACTCTTTATTATAGTTTATATAAACCAATACACAAATTTTATTTTTTTGGAAAATGTTTACCTTAGTGAAAGGTATATGCAAAATAAAACATCAGCTAATAAAAGCAGTAATAGATCATTGGTCTCTAAATATCATTTAAAATAACAAGAGTCTAATATAAATTGTACAGTTGCAATTAAATAAATTTTTCCCAATAACTCCGAGGTCAAGGAGCATAAGACTTCACCAACAGCATAATGGTGGTAATATGGTTTGCAATGAGCACCGATTGCTTCTGAGACAAGCTGGTACCCATTGATTTGAAGCTTAGTAAACTTCAAGCCACCAGCAGAAATAGAACCCAGTTCTACAAAATGACTTATTACCTAAGCCACCATACTATCATGACCCTTATTAGAGTAATAAAGACAATGGTATTTTGATTGTTATTGCTACAGAAACTTTCAGAAAGGAATAAGTTTATGTTAGTTTGCAACAATATTACTATTTACTTACTATTAGCTTACTTACCATTATTATTATACTTACAATATTATCCTAACATAAAAAATGCACTTTAAACATAAATTACTTTGGTTAAGTGCAGATAAGTTTTGAATTTGCATAATATTGAACAGTAGAAACGACTCTTTACAATAAAAACCAAGTTTTAAAATGAGAATAATATTTAAATCTACAGTACTTTGCAATTAACATATCATTTGCTAAATTCTAAATTTTTATATGAGTTGATACTTTCTTTTATTAAGGAAATGCTAAGTGATAAGTTCTGAATGAATAAAAATTAAAATTTACTTTGTACAGGTGTGGTCAATCAGGAGAGAAATATTATCTAAATTACTGTCAGATTTTGAGTTATGGTAAGGACATCTATCTTTCTGAAGCTCTACTGCTTGATTTAAAAGGGTTTGAAGCCTTCTTGGCGGTAACATCACAGAAGGAGGAAGGAAAGCTAAAAAAAAGAATGCTACATGATTAACAATGTACCAATTCACGTATCTGGAGTTTAAACTAAGAAAATAAATTGAAAATTTTTATTGTTTGATGAAATACATATATTTTTAAAAGATATAGTTATTTAATTTTTCTAAAGTAAAATACTTTTTTCAGCATCATTAAAAACCATTCTTATTTCTTATTATTGTTTTTTTTTTTTCGCATTTCACTAGTTATGCAATTATGTAAATTATTATGTAAGAATGATTATGATTGTTAAGTTTTGTACAGAAATAAATCTATAAATGAGGATTTCTGAGCCTTGAAAAAAAAAGAGAGTCTGAAAAGAGGCTAAATGTTAGCAAAAAGAAATTATTAGTAAAGTAGAAATAAGGATCATTGCAATCAGGGTCTGCTGGTTTGAACCAAAGTGGTTAAACCAAGTGGGTTTAAAAAAATAATTAATAAAAACAAGCTCGTTTTATTGTTTTAAATATTTTTTATTATTTAGATGGATTTTTTCAGTTTTTCAAAATGAAAAAGATTTAAAATTTTGAGTTTAGTTCAAACTGGGAATCTGTATTATTTCAAATAAACATAAAACTGCAATTTTTAAATGTTTAGACAGAAATGGTTTCCAACAAAAATATCTTTGTTAAACAGGGTTGGCATTTTATCTAGAACACACCTATTTTTTTCATTAGAGTGGAAGAGAAACTGGAAAAAATCAAGAAAAACTAGATAAAATGATCGAAAATAAAAATGACCAATACAATTGTTTACCGTTAATTGTTAAATCATAAGCATAATTCAATTTTAAAAAAATTAAATTTAAAAAAGTTACAGAAAATTTTAAGTTTTTTCATTTATTATTTTTTTAAAAATTATTTATTAGTTTTTTTTTTGTTAAGAATTTTGAAATCCATATATCATATTATCTAAGAATTGATTTAAATATTCATGCTTAACATTATTTGATTATAAAAATCTGTATGCTATTTAGAATTAAATATGTGTTTTTAGTAGTATCTACGTTTAGTGTGTGATTTGTTAGATTAATTAGAGTTATTAATAAAATTTCCTTATTTTATTTTAATAGTTCTTCATATAATTATAAATAATTATAATAATAGTTCTTCATATCTTACTTAAGTTTTACTATACTTTTCATTTTGAGTAACTTCAACCTTTTTGCCNTTAGTGTGTGATTTGTTAGATTAATTAGAGTTATTAATAAAATTTCCTTATTTTATTTTAATAGTTCTTCATATATTTATAAAATTAAACTTAAGTTTTACTATACTTTTCATTTTGAGTAACTTCAACCTTTTTGCCCACTCATTATTTCATGATTCGATTCAATTGTCAATCATTTGAATTTATTACTATTAATTTTATTTTCTGGTAAATATATACTTCTATGGTGAAGTTTCAGTTCATTGGAACCATGTGATTGTTGTCATATCCACTCAGAAAATAATGTGTTAATTTTAAAATAAACTATTATTTGTTCATAACTTTTTCGTTGTTCGTCATAATTGGCATTGGATCATCATTGGTATTCATTCTAAATTGGCATCGTAGCTATCTTGCACAAATTAAGAAGAAGAAAAAACCACTTTAATGTGCATCAAAGCTAGTTCAATTGTAATATAAAACAATTATATAAAAATAGAAATCATTATATTACAAATATATATANCCTATATATATATATATATATATATATAGGATATTTAGGTTAGGTACTTGAAAAATAAATTAAAACAAAAATTATTATGTTGATAAATTTAAGCCTGACTGATAAGTAATGAAGAGTTAAAAAAAAGTACGTTATATCCTTCATTCTTAAATATATTCTATTAAGAAAAAATGAGAGAGTAACCTTGAAGTTTTTCCATCAACTTTTGCCTTGAGTGCACTCCTTTTCCATCCCAATGAGACATTCTTCTCAGTTCCTCTCCAGTGCTGCACATCATATAGCTAAATAATAAAATATCAGAATAAGTCAATTTTTTAGAAACATCAATATGATTCAGTAGAAAAAAATATTTTAAAACTCTGGATAAATTGCAATTTTCAATCTTCAGATAAATTCCTTGTGTTGCAGCTGTTTTGAAACATGTCTAATTTACGTATAAAAATTTTGCTGAAAGAATGCTTTTCCCTATTTTTAGTTATAAAATTATACAAACCCTTCTCACTTAATTCCAGAAATAAAATTCCCACACTTTTCGATGTATTTTAAGAAAATTCATCATAATACTACACAATATTTTATCTTAACACTGAATTTTTTCATCCAAATATAGTGATTTTCCCCCCATTTTTTATTATAAAGGTTATCATGAAACAATTTTACTGAAATGTGGAATTTTAACAACAAATAATTGTAACATATATTAGAATTAATTTCAATTTCAATAACTGATTACTGTTAGACTGCCCATTTCCCAGGAATGTTGAAGGAATTTTCTAAATTTTTGTTAAAGAATTATGATATTTTTCCTGACTCTTCCCTGATTTTTAGAATAAAATCAGATTCTTTAACGATTTCATAATTCCCTTGTTCTTCCCCCCAACTTGTGGGAGCCCTAAATATATATACTTTTTCTTATTTTTTTATTTTACAAGAACTGTAGATCTGGGTTCATTGTGATGGAATAAATATCCAGATCCTTCAAGTTCTTTTGATGAAATTTTGTGTTCATCAAACAATAAAGAAAAATGGATGCACAACTTCATTTAAATTTTTGAGACATTAATAAATTTTTTTTCATTATTTAATAACATACAATATGCACAAGTCAATATCCCAGAGTTATACATGTTGTACAATATATAAATAGCTCAATATATTTAAGCTCTTACAAGAAATGATTAAAGGACTTTCCCAATCTGTTCCTTGTCTAAAATAAAATAGAGCTACACAACAATGAATTTAGAATAAAGGTCTAGAAAATTTCCATGGCCTTTTTTCCAAATTCAATGATTTTCAAGGACTTTTGAGCTAATTTTAAAGATACAATTTCACCTGATGCTGCGGAATACAAATTAAGATTTTAAAAATAAAAGGGTAATTAACAAATCCACTAAAAGAGATTTTTGGTCGATACGGTACAGATTCTGATATAATGCATGCAACATGCACATATAATCACAACCACTAGCTTTTAACTTACCTACTCAATTCATGTACTCTATTAGTGTTAAATCGAAGAGGAGTCAGTTCATGTCTTAAACACTGAAGAGCTTCAAGCACATGACCATCTTCTAAATATTCTAAATATTTCTGCTCCAGAAGTAAAAATTTCATTTCCTAAAAATAATGTTAAAATAATTATTTCACAAGCCTTGACAAAGCACTTAATACATTCTTTTCAAAAATTAAGAGTTATAAAGAAATACTGATTTTAATGATATTCTGTTATTAAAAAAATCTGCAGTAAGTTGGGAAAAAAACAAATCATGGAATACTAGTAACACTTGCTTTTAGCACAGTACCTAAATTCTATTTATTTTAAATATTTAATCATATAAACAACTTAAAAGCCTTAGATTTGTATATAAAATTCAATGTTTTCAAACAATAAAACCTGTTTTAAAAAAATTTACTATCTCCCTAAATATCTGTGAAAGGAAAAGAGCAAAAAATGCATTTATTGATCATGCAATTTGTATAGTTTTTTTAAGTGAATTTTTTCATTTGGAAAAGAGCCAATTATTGTGATTTTACCTTACTACAAAACAATAAATAAAATAAAGGTTTTTAAAACTACTTACGACCAAGGAATGTTGTGTTTCCAGTAATTGCTTTAAATCACCCAGATCTGTTTCAGCCTAAAATAAATAAGATCTGTAGATAATATCTGTTCAGAGAAAGCTAGGAATAACTAACGCTACTTAAAACTTATGGTTTAACTTTATCATAACTAGCAACTCAAAAATACCAAAAACAAACATCACATAATACCCACCTATATTATATAAATGCATTATTACATAAGTTTTAAACCACCATTAAACATAAAATTCATTTTTTCCAACGAATATCTTATAAGCGATTTATGTAATAATAATAAACTTGATAAATAAACTTTTCTCTAAAAACTTTTTAGTAGTTTTCAAATTACACCTTATTATGACACGAGAAAGCTCTTACTCCAATAGAAGGAGCAGATTGAAAATTACATTGGCTCCAACTTTTCTGATGTCAATGAAAAAATGGCCTTCAAAAATTGTTTTTCTGAGATAAAGGAAACAGACATGGAAACAGGTATGGAAACAGATAAAAAGATTTATCTCAGAATATTATTATTAATCCTTCAGATTCTAAGAATTAAAAATAATATTAATTCCAATAGAAATTTAATCTGCAGAAGGAACTGCTAAAATAATTAAAAAACATTCAATTAAAGATAAAATTACAATACTATCCTTATTATGACAAAGATATCAGTACAAGAGTTATGTTCTGTTGTGCAATAAAAAAAATTCAATTTTTTAAAAAGTTGTCTGAAAAAATATTGGTCTTTCGGATCTATGTTAATTTTAATTCCAAATACTGCTACTTTTTTTAAAATAAAGTAAGAAAATAGAAATGAACAACATTTCGTAGAATATATAATTATGTACTATTTTAAATTTGTTACAAGCACAATGAATGAATCATCTAAGATAGTGAAAAGTTTTCTACGGTCATTAAATAAAATAAATATATGGGTACAAAATTAAACACCATATAGCCTTAAATCCAGACTTAAAAATGAGAAGAAAAAAACTTTGAGAACAGTAGACTATCTTCATCTCTATTCAAAACACATTTTTTTAAAAACCAAATTACCATAACTGAGATATTAAAAAAAATTACAGAAAGAATTTTAATACTAGCATCAACCTTCCTGTGGCTAAGGGTGCAAATGCGGCTCTTGAATGGTCAAGATACAACCCCTAGTCATCAAACCACAAATTAATTGGAAAAAACCACATAACTAGTATATGAGATTTTACAGCTGCTTTGTAACTTTAAGTTAGAAAAAACACTCAATTTTCGACAAACAAAATGTAGAGTCACTATTTCAAGGTGTCAAAAGATTTAAATTTTTCAAAATTTCAATTATTCTTAAAGAAAATTATCTTCAAACAAAGCAGGTTCAAAACAATTTTTTTTCTGTTAAAGAAAAGATGTTATATTGCATTATAGAAAGCAAAATATTCAAATTTCAGAATATTATATGCATAATTTGTCGATTAAGACAAAATGAGGGTCTTGGAACAAGAATCAAATATGCCTGAATTTTTATTTAAAAAAATTTTAATGCATTTTTTGACCATGGACAATATAATTATTTTAATCAGTACAATAACTTGGCAGATACGTAACATCACTTAGGCCAGTGTTTCCCAAACTTATGACTTTCATATACCCTTTCTAAATTTTTCTTAGTGCGGTGTACCACTAATAAAAAAATGAATACATTTTTTACTTTCAAAAAATTGCACAAAAGTTAAAAATCATAACTGGCTGTTGACACCACTAATTATTAACTGTTAACTCTGCAAAAAATATCCAGTAGAAAAATACGTAATCGTAAATTTTCATGGCTAACTTTGATTTTAAAGAAATTTTCATTTGTTGCAAGATATTTCGCTTAAGAGCGCGTACCCCCGCTAAACTGTTCCTGTACGTACGCGTACCATACTTTGGGAAACACTGACCTATGCATAAGTTAAAAGATGGTAAAATATTGGTTACTTTCATTACTGAGAACAAAAGAGTATATTGCATCTTTTAATCGGTCGGCATTCATGATTATAGTAAATTTCTTTACAAAGGATTTAATTAATTCATCTATCATATTTTTCTTGTTTGGAAACTGCATTCCTTCTTTGTGTAATTGTTCCAATAGGTGACTTAATGAGAAGTTAAAACAATTTTGGCATTCACATTCTCATTGATTTTATTTTAATTTAGAGTACTGAGTTCTCTAGACAACCATGTTGCTTAATGAAATTAGCTACTTGCGAATAATGTGATATATATACTTATAATAGAAATTAAATATTCAAGTGGATAAAAGAATTTTCTTTTCATTTCCGTCTAAAAAAAAATTTCAAAAGAAGTGCAGCATTAATGAGATATAAGCAGTGTTCCAAAAATTAAAAGAAATTTTGGTAGCCAGTAAAAAATATTTGCTCTCTTTTATTGCTATCTTTTTTTTCTTTAGTTATCAGATTTGAAATTTTTTGGCATAAAAATCAAGCACTTACATTTGGAATACTTATTGCAAAATATATGATAACAAAATATTATAAAAAAAACTATTAAAGAAATATCACAATGATAAAAAATCAATAGAATGAAAAAATAAACATTGATGTGTAATTTCTGAGTATAATATTCCTACAATGAAATATATATTTCTGTGAACCAGAGATTGCATTAGACGCTATAACAGTTTCCATATTATTACGGCTATTAATTTCCTATCGCACATTTGAATAACGACATACTCAATCCGTAATGACTTGATTGTGAATCCATGCTGCTTATCAAAAGGTGAACTTCGTATCAGGTATTTGAGTCATTACTTTTGACACATTTGATTTTCATTTATCTATTTTTTTCAGTTATTGCTACGGATCTCTTTGTGGTTTTTATTATCATAATATTATTAAAGGTGTACAATTCTAAACACTAGCATTTGAGTAATCCCCTTTCGATTTGATATCAACATTTACTTGTCTTAGCATTATTTATTATGAATCCATGAGGTTCTTTGATCACTATTTACCAAATATTGCCAGATTTTCACAAGCTTTTTTAAAGTTCTGTTTTCTTTTTTTTTTTTTTTGAGTCAATGTTATTACAAAACTCAAAATCAGAAATTTAAGGAATACCTGGCAGTTGAGGAATACATGTTTCTCCAATGATTATTGAAAACATGGGACAGTGTTGGGAAAAAAATATTATATAAGCTTAATTCTCAAAAATGATTTTTTCATTCAAATATTTAAATGCAAAAAATGGCAAATTGTAATGCAAAGCTGAAAATACAGCCGTTAGTTAAAAGTTGTAAGTAAAAATGTCCCAAACCCTGCTTATAAGTACGAAGTTTTATGTACTTATGATTTAAGGACCTCATGTTATAATGTTCATTTTTCTATGGACCATCATTATATTCAGGGCAAATTCAATTAGCTTATAAAAAACTTAACTCATTGCAGAAATAAAACATTTTCTTTTTCATTCCAACTCCTACTTCTTTCAACAACAACAAAAAAAAAAGATTTGCATCCCTAGTGTATAGTGTCCCAATCTCCCTCAATATTATTTAAGAAGATGAATTTATTAATGAATAAATTAACAAATAAAGAGCATTATGGATAAGTACACAGTATAAAAATAATGTTAGCCAAAGAAATGATGTTAATACCTTTGGCCAGTCACCATCCATAACATGAGCTTGAAATTTGGCAGCAGATGGATGATCTAATCTACAGCCAGATTCTTTCATTAACTGTTCAGCAGTACGACTAAAATAAGCACCATCAAGTTATAAAAAATTCTTACAAACCAGACATAAAAAGGTATTTTGGTTTAAAATATTACTTTAAATTACATATTCAGCATAACTAATTATGAATTATAACTATTGTTGAATTAATGTCAATTCTTTTATATGAGAACAAGAAGGCAAAATTATTGAATAATTAGACAATTTTAAAGTTTGAAAAATGCAATGTAATTATGAATCAAATAAAGTTAAAACAATTCTTACTCACTACATTTTAAAAAGTATTTGAACTTAAAATAATATTATTTTAAATTATTTAATAAAACTGATTTTGAAAATTAACATTGAAATAGTGTCAATTTTGTAATAATAATGCCAAACTATTATAATAATGTCGATTCTATAATAATAATGTCAGTTCTATAACAAATGTTTGACCATCAAAGAAAAATGATTGAATAAGTAGATATTCAGGGATCTGTCCAGGCCGAATTTGCTACCGTTTAGCGGTACCTTCACAAATTCAACTTTAGGAAAAACGGTAGTTTCACAAATTTAACTTTAGGAAAAACGGTAGTTTCACAAAATACTTCTTCCTAAAATTTTATTTTCGCATCCCTTAAGAAATGATAAATCCATATTTTTGTGTTAATTTTTTAATATAATTTTTAATTTTTCACAAATTATGTCTAAATTTGCACAAAATAGGTACCTCTTAGAAAAACCTGGACAGACCCCTGATATTTTATCCTTGAAAATACAATTAAGAATGTCCTGGAGTCAGATTCTACCTCTACCATCTCTCATTTTAACCAATCAAGAATTACATAATTGTCATTATATTATTTGGGTTATTAGTTACTATTTTGGAAATATTTTTGTTTCATTTTATTCATTCAAGTGCATTTTATGAAATTTAAGTTACTTAAATTTCAAGTATTGTTAAAAATGTCATAACTTATTAAATTTTCATTTCAATATGTTTTGGAAAAGTATTAAACTTAAAAATCAAAATTTGGTAAATTCTATAAGATACATTTTAATGAATGAAACCAAACAAAAACTTTTTAAATTCTATTTAGTAAGTTTCCTTCCTTCCTGAATGGTTAAACAAGTTAGGGTGGGTCCTAGTCTTTGCTGATAATTTCCTCTAAATAATCCTACTTTAGGCATCTGTTTCAATAATTTTTAATTTAAAGATTTCTATCAACATGATTGATCCACCTTTGAGTGGATTTTCACCAAAGTTCTTTCTTTATGGATTTAGACAAAAAAAAAATTCTTTTTTATCTACTATCCTCTACATTCCAGCCACATGACCAGCTATTTTGTGTCTCCACATCTTATTGAAATTAACAATAAAAAACTCTTTAAATATTTTGCAAAATTTTGAGTGCAACTTTTTCTTCTAAAAATATTCATTCACTTGAATTCCATAAAGAATACTTGAGAGTAATAAAAGGGCCTCTTCATTATGTGCTGTTGATGCCCTAATGCATACAGGTCTTAGGTGACTTTTACACATCATCAATGACGGTCCTGAGTAAGTTTTTCAGGACATAAAAGCATCTATTTAAATCTTTAATCATCTTCTAAATTAGAGTCACATAATTACAATTATTGATATCTGTTTCTTAATATTTAAAAGTATTTTTTTAAATCTTTTCTTTTTCAAAAAGAACATTTTGAAAGTCTAAAGCTAGGCATACCTACTAGTAGTTAAAAAAGAGGAAATTGGGATTTGTATAATTTATTAAGAATCAAATGTTAATATAGTAAAAGGACAAATAGAATCTACCTCCAGGACATTTTTAACATTTGAATGTTAAACTTCAGTCATATAACTGTTTATAAACAACATCATAAGATCAGCAGGGCTTAAGAATTGAAAAGACCTTGAAATAATTTCAAAAATAAATAAAAATCAGTTTGAGATGAAAGAATATTAAAAGTAAGAATATGGTAAAAGCATACAGTTTGATAAAATTTGCTTCTGATTAAAACATAATATGCTTTTAAAAAAATCGCAATAAAAAAAGGCAATTTTTTTTTCTACCTATAAAGTTAAAATCTTATTTACAGTTTTGCTAATTGTATAAGAACTATATTTAAACTGAATACGATAATAAAGATTTAGACTTAACGATAATAGTTTTAATAATATTCGCGTTAGCAAAATTTGTCTATTTAACAGTAATTGAAAAAATTATAGAAATAAGAAAAATTTAAACAATTCCAAAGTAAAGTTAGTTTATATAAAGAAAGAAAAAAAATTCGTTATTGTGTTAACAGAATTATTTCATTAGGGATCAAAACTGATTCTCTTTGTTTACAATCGTAGATCACAAATTTCTTCGATGAATCGAGTAATAACCTTGAAAGTTATTTTGAAAAATGAATAAGTATTTAAAATAACATGCTCCGGATAAGTTTGACAGTTAAATATGAAAGAAATTAAAGTTGTATAGCAATTTAAAAGTTAGATGTTCTAATGTAAATCAAAACAAAAAGAATGGCTGCGCATTGTTGACATTAACGTTAGACTCATTTGTATTGTAAAGATATGTTTCAAATTTTATTTTATTCAAATTTTTATGTTTGTAATATGATATGGCTGTAAATAAATAGGAATTAGGATAGGTTTAATTGGTTTTTGTTTCGTACTTTAATCCTAATCCTCGAAGATGCTGGCCTATTAATCGTATTATGTCTTGATCTGTTTGAGATCTTATCTTTGTGGAAATCGTCTTGTGAACGTCTCCATTAATTTCCACATTTTCTTCAAAGGAACAAGTACCGTTTTGCAAGTCATTACTAGTAGAAGCTGATTCACCATTATGACAACCATTACTGGCTTGCATGTTAGTACTGACTGCAGAAAGGCGCTGCTTTTTAAAGGGTGGGGGAGATACTCCACCGTCGTCGGAATCTGCACTCGATGCCAGGCTTGCTAGAAATGCGTCTTTTTTAAATCGTCTTTTAATTTCACTTTTAAATTCTCAAACGATATCCATCAAGGTATCATGAAATACCTCATGCACTACGTCCCTGATTCCACGAACCACCATCAGCTTTTATAAACATAGCCAATAGCAGAATCTCAGCTGTAGCTTCACTATCAACTACTACGTCACGAAACGTCACATAGATTGAACGATGGGATAGAAGAAACACATATTTAACAGATGGCGCTTTTGTGGATCGGAAGACAGCTAGAAAAGTCGTCAACAGGCACTTGAATTTGGTCTGGTAATATTTGATATTAAAAGTTTGGTCTCCTCATAAACGTTATTTTGTGTAAATTTTCCCTATTTTCGGAATTACTTAAACAAGTAAAAAAAAATATGGTTCATAATAAAACTAGTTTCTTCATTCCATGTAAACTAAAACATAGATCGCGATCGCAACGCTTGAGTACGTCCTCTAGCGGAGCCTGAAAATATCAGACATTTATTTATTAAGTTTTCATTAAATTTAATAAGCCACAATAAAGAATGAACGTTGCAATGCTACACTGACGACATTTCCAGAGCAACTGAATGACTGTTCGAATGGTTCCTCTCATACAGTACAACAACGCCCCCTGTAGCGTTGCGATCGCGAATCAGGATAGTTGATAATTTGTTTATCATTTAATTCATTGTTGATCGTAAAAATTTTAATCATAAGGTTAACAAACTTTGAATTTAATTTAAAATGTTATTTTGAATGCTAAAATCCAACGTTAGAGAAAATTGGCCGAAATTGGCCTTGAAAAGAAATTCAAAATTCCGACTTTTTTTAAATTTTAGAAACTATTCTAATTTATTTATTGGTTGATGTTGATGTTAATTTACGTCGCACTAGAGCTGCACAATGGGCTATTGGCGACGATCTGGGAAACATCCCTGATGATGAGCTTCTCACGAATCC
>NC_092204.1:69500821-69612870 GCF_043381705.1 Parasteatoda tepidariorum | reverse complement strand
TAGATAGATAGATAGATATATATATAACTATATACTATATAAATTTCTGCTATGCTTTTGAATTGTGACTCTTTAGCGTCTGTAACATAATTTCTAAACTAATAATCATTCAGAATCTTTACTAAAAATGCAAAATTAAATTCATTGTCTTTAAATTAGCTTTAGAAAATTAACTAAAAAAATAATAGATATCGAAGTCAAAGGTTATATTACTTGACTATTATCTTTTAATCAATTGACATATTTTATACTTGTCAATGGCTGCCGGTTATTTACACTTTTTTACTTCAAAGTGAAACGTATTCCAAGTGCAATTAATTGACCAGTGATAAAATTTCAAAAGGCTGGTACACATGTAGTGACGTAATTTTTGACACCTCTATCGAAATATCTAAGCTAAGCTGTCATCAACTCAATCTTTGCTCAATGGCTAACTACTACAATATTGAAAAAATTGGTAGAATGATTATAGTTAAAAGTGATATAGTTCACCCTCTGACTTGAACATCTCTAGAGTATTTTTTTCCCCATTTAATAGCATTAATTTTATATCATTTCTCATATTGCTTCGGAAAAAAATCTACTTTTTTGAAACGTTGACTGATGACTCATTTTTTAATTAAGTTTAATTGTTTTAATGCTAAATTAAATGTAAATGTCTTGGAAGTGAAGAAAGATGCTTAAAATGTGCAAAAGAGCAGCAGGCTGACAACAAAAATCTTTATTAAGACTTGATTATTAGCTATTACTCAATTTCTTAAAATCTAACTTTTCTCCTTCTTTTCAGAGTCCTCAAATATCATAAACATTGGGTTTTCTACGTAGTCTTTTCCTCCTAAGTTGTCTTCATTGCTTGATGTAGCCTTAAAACATAAGAGCATAAGTGAGAAACATGAATATCATAAATTCTGAAAAAGTTATAATCTTTGCGAATAATATCACATTCTTGCAGTAGTTACTACTTGTTTGATAAAATAGCGTTCTTTATCAAACTACGTGAGTTCAAACTACGTTAGCCATCACTCAATTTTACTAAAAGGGCATCAAATGTTCTTGAGCCAAATCTAATGTCCATTTTTGGAATCCTAGTCATAAAATTTCTCACATTAGGAGTTGCAAATCAATATTATGATAGGCTAAGAAAAAGTTTAAATGTCAGCTTAACAGGATACCTACAAGTGACGTAGAGTGGGTATCTCGATCCAGATTGTTGTTGAAACGGGGCATTAACTGTTCTTTTCATTCTATTTCAAGAAAGCCAAACCCGTCAAGTATCAATTCTCTTAAGTGACACATTCTGTATTTTTCGCATAGATTCTTTCTTAACGATTTCAATTCCTTCATTAAATATTTACACAGAGACTAAACACAAAGGCAGGCACGAAGCCATGTGGAATATAAACAAACTAATTATGCATCGAAGTTGCCAGTTACACAAAACAGAAATATATCACGATTACAATAAAATACATAAACAAATTACAAATCTAAGTTAAGTAAACAAAATAGACGAGAAAGAATTGCATTTCAACAAATTCGAGATGCGATGCTGCATTATATTTAATTAATTTCACGTTATTAACACTCTAACTTATGTAGAGAAACTTTGCTCAACTTTAATACGCCATTTTGCTGATAAAGATTAGCTGGCGCTGACATCATGGGTCACAGATGTGGGTGTGGGAGATCTTCTTCTTGAAGTGTAAGCACCCAATTGTCCGCATCATGTTTCGAAACATCAGAATTTGTGACAAGGTAACCGAAACGAACGGCGTTAACATATTTTAGTTACTATGGATATATCGTATATTTTGTTGACGTGCAGTTGGATAATTTAAGCATCTGCAAATTATAAATAATGTTTTTTATAATAGTGGAGTCTCTGATTTATTTTAAAGTTAAGAACCTTGTATATTATTAATAAATTCTTGTTACAATATAAAACATTATTAAGTTCATAGTTTTTCAGGAAATAATTTATTAAGTATTTTTAAAGTATTTGCTCAATATGACATCACTTGGTTAAAAATATTATATAAAAAAACTTGCATGCAACGAAAACTACAATAACAATATACATGCTAAATAATTTACCGAACATTCTGTTAACAAACGTCTCTAGAGAGCCATATGTGCCTCAAACGCGTTTAGTTTTATGTTCAATATAAATTTAAATTTTATAATTTAAATTTTGTTTTTCGTCCATGTTAATCTCGGAGTTTATAAGTTATTTGCAAAATCAATATATATATATATATACATATTTAGTAAACATTAATCAACAATGGTGTCGTTCGCGACATTGAATGTATGTATCTTCTTTTATAATTTATTTTCCTTCAGAACATACGGACATATATTTAAAAATTTTAAATTTTTTTCTCTTTACAAAAATAAATAGAAATTATATTTTAAAAATTTATTGCCACCACGGTCACTTTAATAAGGTTTTTAAATTTGGGGTTAAAAACTATAAGTTGATATACAGAAGAAATTAATAATTAAAAATCAATTCATTCTTACAATCTCGTCTGTAATATTAGTGCCGTACACTGGGTTATCAAACGCTTTACTTTTTTCCTCTGATTTTGAAGATCTTGGACTCTCTTCAGGTTCTAACTCTTCATGTGGTGTGGTCCCAAGCTCAAGTTCAATCTTTTCTCCTCTTAAATCGAATCTTGCGAACGAAAATCCTGGAATTCTGAAAGAGAACGATATAAGAGGCAAGAATTCAAGAATAGAATTGGTTAATATAGTAATAAAGCGTAAATGTTCCCTGGAACTTACTGTCTCTTTTTGTAAATAAAGAAAGCTATAGCTAAGATAGCGCAGATGATAGCCATAATTACAGCTGCAACCGAACCAGAAGACATTCCTGTAAGAGTAGAGAAATACGGTTATACGTATCATCACGCTCTCGTACGCATACTTGTCAAGTATTTTACCATTTTTTTAGCGTTAATTGCGCTCACTTTACAGAGATAGGTGCATGCGCAGTTGCTTCAAAACTTACGTACAAGAGCCTGAAGGATGATACGTGAATCTGCGAAATCTCTTTAAAAATCAAAGAGTTAACTGTTAATTCGGATGGTCTAAAATTGCAACAATATTTCCCTCACCATAATTTTGTAACGAAATTTAATATTTTAAAAGAAGTGCCTAGTTCAGAACAAAACAGCAATCTGGTAATCTCCGAAACACAACAAATTATAATTATTTTCAAAAATATATTATCTGCATTCTATATTTCCCTATATTTCTCTTTCGCCGGCCAGGTGGCCGAGTGGTTAGCTTGCCTGACTGCTAAGCCAATGGCTGCGGGTTCGAATCCAGCTCTGGGCATGGATGTTTCTCTCTCTATTTGTGGCAGTGTGGCGTGGGTAATGTTGCTCGTCTCCGTGACTTTGGTTCACAGGTGGCCACTGGGTAACGATAAATGAGCAACACTTTCGCCATCTTCTAAGGCGGAGAACGAAAGTTCAGTGCTTGCCGTTACTTAAAAAAAAAAAAATTATTTCTCTTTCAAACTACTGTCTTTCTTTTCTTTTTCTTTGTACTTTTATCTAGAGTACAAGAAAACTCACATTAGGGAGTAGAAAAATGAGTTGATGACAGGATTCTTTTGAAACAATATTCGAATATGCGACACTCGCACAGAGAGAGTACCTAACGTATCGTTTGTCTAAGGTAAGAACTCCTCCCGCCACAAAGTCTGAGGCCGTCTGGTGGCATGGAAACAAGAATGGCGCATTTTAGGGAGGGTAGCTTCACTCTAGGACTAACACAAAATAGACCGAAGAGATTCCTTCTCTCTCGCCGACCCGAGCCCAAACCACTCCAAAACAGTGACCTCGCACCCCTACTTGAAATAGTCATACCTCGTTACCATGGCCAAAGCCACAGGTCTGTCATGGCCACCGCCAAAGGCCACGACAAATGTCTAGCGGAGTTCTTATTTTAGACAAACTATAAGTGACCTAGCAAGAGAAAGCTGCTCTGATTTATTGTTAAAGGCACCTTTAATTTTCACAACAAATTGTAAACAACTGAAATCATGAAGTGCATCGTTCAAACTATCAATATTTTAAATTGCCTCTGGTTTGCTCAGATACCCTTGAAAAAACTATTTTTTAATGATGACTGTCGAAAGTGATAGCAAATATATTTTGTTGGTTTGTTGATTATATCTTATATAGCGGTACGTGAATGTTCTGCGAGTCTCTAGACGGAACCTGGTAACATAGTCCGATTTAATTTTGACGAACTTATATATTCCCCCCCTCCTGATATTATTTTAACGCTTGGTTTAAGTGAAAAATTTAAAATGTTGTTGCACATTTATGAATAGAATTGAAGTCAAAATAGTGACAACATAACTTTTTTTTTAATGTTATGTTTATGTATGAGCAATCTTATTTTCTGTAAAGCAATTTTCTTCAATCATTAAATTTCCTATTTGCTAAAAAATTAAAGCGTACTTTTTAATTAATTTTCGGCTTCTAAATGAAATATCGTCATGAGGTTGGAGTAATTCTTGTTTTTCTTTCTTTTCTTTTATTTTATGGTGGTGGAACAATAGGGAGTCGCGAAATCTCGAGTTCGTGGGCAAGTTTCACTCTTTCAATTTTTTCCATTATAATTTCAAATTGAATTAATAGGGATCCGATTTCTACCTCCTCCAATTTTCACTTTATAGTTAATCGTCAGTATAAAATTAAACAAGTTGAAAAGCAAGTCCGTGAGAAAGGACCAAGCATTAACAGCATTACTGCCGAAGGCGACAGAGTCAATGAGGAGGCGCAAAGGCGAGGCGGACTAATTGGTTACCGAAAAAGATGGATATGATAGTCATAATTGGCTATACTAAAGGATATGATTTTTAAGAAAAAAGCATGGTTGCATAACATATTTCACAACATTTGAATACTTTGTATTCTCTCTGTTTTACTCATTAAATTGGATCAGATCAATTAAAATCATTTATTTCAAATTTATCCTTGCGTTACATTAAAAGCATAAAAAATTTAGATTTTATAGATCGGAAGGCACACATAGAAATATGACAGCTATTTAGCAAAACAAACTGATAGAATATGATAATTCAGTGTTGGGGGGGGATAAAGAAAAAACTCTTTACACTTGTATAGTTAGTTGTGTTCATCTTGTGATTTCTTTAAGAATTTTTTTCTTCCTTTTAGCAGCATTATCAGCTACAAAAATGTATTTTTTCTGAAGTAATAGAAGTTCACTGAAGAGCCAAAAAAACTGGTATACCTGCCTAATATCGTGTAGGGTACCCGCGAGTACGCAGAAGCGCCGCAACACGACGTGGCATGGATTCGATCAATGTGTGAAGTAGTGCTGGAGATAATTGACACCATGAATCCTGCAGGGCTGTCCATAAGTGGGAGTAAGAGGAGGCTGGGATATCTTCTGAACATCACGTTGGAAGGCATCCCAAATATACTCAATAATGTTCATGTCTGGGGATTTTGGTGGCCAGCGGCACTCTTCTGAATTTAGACACTTCCGCTGGCCACCAAAATCCCCAGACATGAACTTTATTGAACATATTTGGGATGCCTTCCAACGTGATGTTCAGAAGATATCCCCACCCCCTCTTACTCCCACTGGTTTATGGACAGCCCTGCAGGATTCATGGTGTCAATTATCTCCAGCACTACTTCACACATTGATCGAATCCATGCCACGTCGTGTTGCGTCGCTTCTGCGTACTCGCGGGTACCCTACACGATATTAGGCAGGCATACCAGTTTTTTTGGCTCTTCAGTGTATATAGGAATAGTAATAAATTAATAAAAGTGAAGTTTTTCCAGAAGTTTTTAAAAAAATTTTCTACGCAATCTTTACCTGTTTCCTTCTTTTAAAACGATATCTCTAGAACTAAAATTTGAAATAATCAGAAAATAAAATATAAAATAATGCTAAAATTTGAAATAAAACAATTGAATAGTTCGATAACCTTAAAAAGAATCCTTAAAAAAAAACTTTATAAATTTAATAAAATTTGTAGTTGAAAACTTACATTTTTTTAGTCATTATTCGGACGATTTATTTGCGTCATAAGTTAAAAATGGCGCAATCATATTGTAAAATTTTTTATATTTTATTATTCAAAAAATTCGCAACCATTCATGGAAGGTTGCCAACTAACTTAAAAATAATAGAAACTGTTATGAATTATTTGTTTACCTGAAGATTATTTAAAAAAATCATTCTCTGAGTATGGATTCCCATTTAAGACTTTTTTAAGTGCGCAATTTGTTCCATAAAGAAAATTGATACACTGTAAAAATAAAATTGAGTAGGTCCAACTTTTGGCCACTCTCATAATAAAATTAATCAGACCACTTCCCCCCCAAGATTTTAACTGCCGCACATACTTTTGGGAGAAAGAATCCAAATTCATCTAATAAAAAAAGTTTTATATTAAATGCGAATCGTTCTTCTTATTTTTCCCCCGGCACAATGAATTGTAACTTTTCTATAACTGTCTAGCCGAAACAATAAAGTTAATTTGTTAAATTAAAATTCATCCGGTTCTGACCATAACTAAAATTGTTCACCTAATAATATTGTTGAAGCAAGTTTACCTGATGTACCTGTATAGTTCCCATAATTATCATCTTTTGAGTTCCACAAAGTAGACATATCCAATTTAGGTTCTCGGATTCCAATAGGATTAGATCCAGTGGTAGAAGCTGGAATTATTTTTTTTAGATTATTTTTTAAAATATTACATTACATAACAATATTTTGTAAAGTAAAATTATTCCCCTGAATAAATTGTTGTCAATATTGTTCTATTTCCAAGAATATAATATTTCTTTCGAAATATTGCTATTATATTTTGAATATGTTTTTGCTAAATCAATTTTGAAAACTAAATTCAATCAATTTTTAACTTTCTGTTACGTAAATTTTTTTGAAAATACCCGTTTAAATGCCTTCAAAAGCTTAAAGAAACTATCATTTAATAGAATATTAATATATTTATTATTAATACGTACTTTGATAGTTATTATTATTATTTTTTTAAAAATCTTATTATTTATGAATGCTTAACGAAGAAAGCAAACTTTTTTCGTATTTTCAATTGCCTCACTTAAGAAATTTGAAAGATAAATTAATTAAGGATTTTTTTGTAATTCATTGTTGCTTACTTCAATTTTAATGTATCACCGTTAGTGGTCAGCCTATTCATCTAGTTGATTTGTGAGTAACGTTTACCATTATATCCGTGCAAATTTGAACTCAACTCAAAAGATAAGTGAATTCCAACCCTGCAATGCTTACATGATGTGACTCCAAATCTTTGTAATTTTATATCAGAGCTGTATATAAACCTACCAGACTAGATTCCAATGAGTTTGAACTTACGCTAGTTCAAGAACATAAAATTCAGAAGACAAACTTCACGCAACCAACTCAAGAAAAGACAAATCAGAACCCAACTCAAAGGACAAGTGAACTCCAGCCATGCAACAAACCCACGGTTTGCATTTTGTGATTTTAACTCTTTAATATTTTATATCAGCAGTATATTAACTTACCAGCCTAGATTCCAAAGAATTTGAACTTACGTTAGTTCAAGAACATGTATTTCATTACTATTTCATTTCTCTCTGAATTTTAAAGTAAGCTAGTGAAGCTGGCTACTAATAATTTTTATTACACACTAATGACTTTTAATCTAAGTTTAAAATAATTTGGTTAGTTAATTGATATTTGATGGCTCAAGTCAGAAATGGCCATACTGTTTCAGTAGTGATAAGTTTAAAATATTACAGAGTCGTATAATGTAATAATTCGTAGCAAGTTAATTGAGTTAAAATTGATTGATTAACTGAAATATACGATTGATAATAATTCTTCGAAATTTCTGCATATAATGAAATAAATTAGAATTGTGATCGAAGAATATGCTATATGCTAAACTAAATCTTATAAATAAACGTTTTCGTACCTGTCTCTAAAGCATCGAAAATCATCAGAACAACTTCATTCGCTAATTGCTTCCCAGGAGAATTATCAACAAAAATTGACTGAATATGTCGGGTTGATAGTTTTGAAGTAAAACTCTCAACCTGTTGGAATTTTTCCTAAAATATTTATAAAACAAATTATTTTGTAAATAAGGAGTGTTAAATATTTAAAAAAGACGAGTTAAAAAAATAGTTATTTTTAAATTACAAAATATTTTATTAGGGAAAAAATAATGACATATTTGAAGCTCAATATATGAATGGCGCTTCCTGAGAAGCGCCATTCAGATTTGATTCAGATATGTACCACTTTCATATTCAATTTTAATTTTCTCTTCTATTTTTCATAGCAAACCATGTGCAAAGTAAAAATAAATTGGATAATTTCTTTCCCATTTGCAAATTCCCTAAAATACGTTAATTATTGAAAAAATTCTCAAACAGTAATGTATCAATTCTTTCAATAAGTAAAAAATAAAAACATCCTTAAATTTTTATGCATTATCATCGAGGTAAATCCTCTCTGAAATTTTCGGTATTGTTGTTTGATTTTCGAAATAAATTGAAAAGTATTTCTAAACATTACTCTTTATCTCTTTTTACTACCTTTTCCTCCTCTTTCTTTTTACTTAGACTCTTTAATTTTTTATTATTTAATGCCTTTCTTCAATGTGCTATGCTTCTCTCTTTCTCGACTCGATACTGATCATCAGGCTGTGAATTTTTTTTATACTTAAAAGTCAATGACCTCTTTTCGCCACCGATTGATTCAGTGACGACAATCAGCTAATTGCAATTCAAAATGTAATGGGTAATAACGTTCTCTAAGTTAATTTAAGCGGCAACTGCTGAGTTCAAAGGTGTTGGCCCACTGATGGCATTTTACTGCTGATTCAACGGTAAGCCTGCTTTCATCTTTAGTACATGTAAAAGTGATGGCAAACCCTAATGTAAACCCAAAACATTTTATCTGCTGGCTGTCGGCAACTTTCAGGGCTTAACCGACAGATTTCTTTTTATTGGGAAATACAATTTTTGGAGGCTACAATTGCCATATTTCTCTCACAAATCGTCATTATTTTATATATATTAACAGAAGGATACGTAATTTTTCAGGTATTTTTTGTAAGTCGTATCAGACAGGTACTGTTGCTAGTTAGTAAGAACATTTAAAAATAATTTTACAATGAAAGTAATACGGTAAAAAAGATTTGAAAAAGGATCTCGTATAGTTTCTTTCACAAATTTTCAGTATTTGATATCTGTTACCAAGAAGATATATATCATTTCCTAATATTTTTTGTGGGTTGAATCAGACAGGTTCCGTGTTCATAAGAATATTTAAAAATTATGTAACAATGTATTAAGTAGAAAAAAAAATATCTGATAAGTGCAGAATAACATGATAAAATAAATTTTTCTGTAAAACTTTATACTTACTGTAGTTAAGTATTTATCATACATTTGCATAAGACCATCCATTTTAAAACTCCATTCATATTTGAAAGTTATTTTGGCAGCTATATTTTGCACATGAAAGTAAAATGAAATGAAAATTAAAGTTGTTTAAAAAAAGTTATTTTATGATTACTTTTTTAAAAGAAAAAAAAGAAAAAAAACGAGAGAAAAAAAACCTACCACACATAGGACAACAATGTCCAACTACCTTAATCGGGTCTGAACAAGAAAGTTCCGGGCATGGCACCTCAAATTTGCAAATTGTTGGTAGAACCTAAAAAAATTTGTAGTGATTATGTTATCTTTCAGCAGTTTTAAACTTAAGTTTGATAACTGTGGGTAGTAAGATGCTTATAAATTTAAAAAAAATATGTTTCAATGAAATACATAATTTTAACTGACGCATATCATATCAAACCGTCCCTTAAAATCTTTTATTATGGCCAACGTTCTGTAATTTAGATAAAGGCTGAGGTAATAAATAAAACTGTAATCAATACAGTTTTATCAGAATCTCATATTTAGGATTGTGATGAGAAGTATGCATCAATATTTAATCATATAACACTAATAGAGCCTTGCAACAAATATTGTTGAAGGAAAAATAACATAAAAAATGGGCAAGCATTAAGAGTTTTAAATTAATATTTCACTCAGGAGAAAACAGAAACGCTATATAAGTCTAACGAATCACTACTGAAGAAGGTGAGACTAAAAGCACGAAACTTGTTTGATTGCTGAAGAAAACAAAAAAAGTAAGGCGATTGGTTGGTAGAAACACTTCCAAGTTTCATCAGACAATCAAACATGATTTAATATTTTCAGTTCCGCTTTTCTCAGCATTAATTTGGTGGATATCACTAAAACATTTATTAGTGATCCCTCATATGTATACTTTTTTATTTATCTTTTGACAAGAATTCTAAGTTTAATCCTCTACGCTTTCTGCTCAGTAGTACAAAACAGTAGTAGCTCAGTAGTTCGGTTGAGCAAGAAATTTACGATATAGTTCAATTGGAAAGATTCATTGAATATTCCAACTGATTAATCTTCCAGCTCCTTGTGTTTTGTTTATTGAATTAAAATATAATTTATATTTCCGTTAATACCTTTTTTTTCTTTAATTTGCTCTAATAAAATCAGTGGACAGGAAAGGGTTAAAGGGTACGGGACACAATGTGTGTGATTTTTAGTACGTCTTTTTGTTTTAATTACTCAATATAGACTGCAAGTAAGTTTTTTATTTTATTTAACGAAACACTATATTTTAGTTCAGAGTTCTAGAACACCCTACTGTTATTCATGCTAAATGTGTGTGACATTTTTACAAGTACCTCATGGCCCTCATTTCCACATTCGCATCCAGTTACATCAGTGCACGTAGATTCTGAGATCCGGAATCTCGGAAAATCTGGAAAAAGCAACTTTCCTGTATCACTCCTTATTAGCATATCAAACTTGTCTTGGTTATATTCCTAGTTCATAAAAATAAACTTGTAAGTACAATTTTAATAAAAATATGTTACATTTAAGCAATTTTTAAAAAGTATGCAAAGAATACATATTTAAAAAGAATTTACACCTCCTTGTTGAAATTATAAGTGGGAGTTCAAATTTTAATGATTATAAATCCAGATCTCCGAGTAGCACATCTTACTCCCGCGACACAGATCCTGGGTTCTATCCTCGGAGCTGGGAAGTTTGACTAAGCTATTCATCCATTCAGTGGGCCGATAAAATGAGTAAAACGCATGCTTGGGGATTTCTTGTTCAGCCTTTCATCCAACCGGAACCTCTTCTCCTGCACCCTATACCCCAAAGGTCAAGAAAACTGGGATGTGAGCAGTAGGCTCTGGCCCTCCACGGGCTGTCGTGCCCACTGAATTTAGTTTAGAATATTTTTTGACTCTAATTTCACTACTAGATTTATATTAATTTGAGTTTTTTTTCTTCCCAATCACTGTGTAAAAGTTTTCAAAGATGACTTTTCAATCAATGATGTAATGCCATTTATTGATTCGTTTTTTGCGTCCGATTTGGATTGGAAAAAAAAGATGTTTCTACGCTTTCGTCGAGATTGTAGAAGAATGCGAGGAAAAAAAATTGTGCAGAAGAAGAGCCGTGATCAAATCATTTTATTTATCGAATTATCGAAAGAAAAAAAAACGATTGCGTTTGGCCAACTGAAAAGAAATTTTTTCTTTTTACCACTTGTCACTCAACATACATTGCAAAAACTTCGGACGTTAAAAATAGAAATATTCTGTATTCAACTAAACTCAGACAATTTAGATTTTAATAATAAATTGATAATGATTTGAATAAAAAAAAACATTCTGGAGAAGAAAAGAGGAAAGATTTCGCTTTAAAAAGCAATATTTAAATTATGAGAAATGATGCAATCTTAAATCCTCCCCCCCTAAATATTTAGATAGATTCATAAATATTATTGCATAGATATTTAACTTTATTCTATAGTTTTCTAAACAGCCTCATTAGCTTACTTGGTAAGAATCCTTGTTACCAATGTAAATTTTTGATACCCGTGTCATTGGATAAATTACATGAGCTCGGAATGTTGTATCTGCTGGGAACCAAGCCTCATCCATTGGGCAAGGAATTTGGAAGGCGTGAGGTACAGCAGAATTCCGGGTGGACACTTTTTTAGGAAATGCACGGCTCGAAGTTATATTCCAGTTGCTAGGATCATACCAAAAGTCCATCCTTGGTATAAATTCAGCATCTAATGTATGAATAAAAAAAATTAGTTCTTTTAGTTTTAGGAGAAAAAGAGATTTTATAATTTTGTTATATGTTTGAATTATCGATAAAATTTGTTATATTTCTGTATTATCGAAAAAGATTTTATTCTTTGTCGTACACAGTTAAAAAAATTTTTTATCGTATTAAACTACAATATAGTCCAAATTTATTGCCAACTTAAGAAGACGTTAAGTTGAACCGCAGTATCGTTCAATTTAATCATTATTCTTTAATTTGATTAGACGACATGAGTAATTCCAATTTGTACGGAAATATGTTTCAACTTAACATTTTCTTAAAGTTGCACCAAACTTGCACTTTATTATGGTTCTGTGTGCCAATATAATGGTTAAAGCATTTTGCTGATTTTTCAAAGAGTGTAGAATTAGTTTCAGGATTTAAAATAAATTCTCATTTTCTCTAAAAATTTTCTATCGTTTTCGTATTAAACTACAATATTGTCCAAATTTACTACAAACTTAAAAAAGCGCAAAATTGGCCATTTTCAAATATTTTATTTTTTATGAAACTTATTATAAATTTGAATTATTGAAAGAGATTTTATCTTTTGTCGCACACTATTAGAAATTTAGGATCGTATTAAACTATAATATTGTCCAAATTTACTGCTAACTTAAAAAGAAGCCAAATTGAACCATAGAATTATACAATTCAATCATTATTCTTTTGTTCAATTAGACATAACTGTGATTCAACTAGTGCGATTGAGGGAACCATGTTCAATTTAACACTTCCTTAAAGTTGCATCAAACTTGTACTTAATTATGGTTCTGGGTACCGATATTATGGTTCAATTTTGAGCTGATTTTTCTGATAGTGTAAAATTAGCTTAAGGATTTAAAAGAAATTCTTGTCTTCTTTTCTTATTTTTATCTATATTTAAGTTTTCAATGCAGTTTGGTCATGATATCAACTATTCAGATTCAGTTAATATTACACAAGAATACTTATCCGAATAGTTATGAAATCTGAAAATCAAACCAAATCGACTCCTTGTTTTCTAGAAGATTATGGAACCAAACTTACTTCAGAAAAGAAACGAAAAAAAGATTATTTCCGGTGACAACATTACATGTTCATATTTATACGAACATACACAACATCATATGTTCATATTTATACGATTAATTTTTACCTATGTTTTTCGGGTAGAAGAATATTTTGTAAAAAAGAGTTCTAAATCTGGCAAAATCGTTTGCAATCATGATTCTGCTGTCCTTAAGTTACAGATATAAATATGTTGAGCAACACTTTTCAAAAGAAAAAAGTACTATATCGGACGAAACTGTTTGCATTATGATTCTGTCATCATCAGGATATGATACGGATACCAACAGTAGAAACGTTTCCTTGGAACATATTGATAGAAGTTAACTATTGTCATTTTTTCTGTAATGGACTTACCATCATTGGGACATTGTCCTTTCTCCAAACCACCGCCAATTTTTAAAACAGCATTTTCAGGAAACACAAGCTCTCCATTCATTGGTAGAAGCTAAAATAAAGAATTAGTCAATAATCATTAAAATCCTATGATTAATTTCAGAAAGAAAATAAATTATTTAAAAAATTAAGAAGTACATCTTAATTCAATTATTCTCCAGTACCTTTTTATTTTATTACTGGTGTTGAACAGATGATCTAGACCTACAGATATCGGTGTTCAAATTCGCAGCTTTGTAATTTTGAATTGAACCCAGAAGATAAAGGAGCTCCTAGATCAGGTATTAGGACAACCTCGCCTTCGTCGAAGACTCTTCTATGAAACAGACCAGCATTTGCGTTAGACGGAGAGGAAAAAAACGAAAATCACCCAAGAATCGTCCGATGGTAAGAGGACTCTACATCACGATTCGTTTACAATAGGGATTAACTTAAGGCAGCACTGTGGTCGACGTGAGACGGTGGCAGTTTTCATCGAATAGGGAGCAGTCTTCAAGCGCCACTCCATTGGCTAGCGCTCAATCCTACAAGCCACCGTGGCTCTATCCAGTAATTAAATAGTCAAGAAAGAATCTAAATTTTATCCTAATTGGAAAACTTAGTATTGAGAACGAAATTATCTAATAAAAGCTGCACCTTACCATTTCAGACACTTGCAAAACTTCAGGCATGAAAATTGCGACAGGTGTTTCAGAAGGAAATATTACTTTCTGGTTAGAACATGGTATTTTGCCATTTTTCCAGTTACGAACATCATTAAAATTCATACTAGACCTCCATGTTTTTACATCTTGACCTGTTGAACATTTCACTGAAAATAAAAATAAGAAAATTTTAATTTTCTGAAATGTATTCATTTCAGAATGATTTGAATGCTTGTCTCTGAAGGATTTGTCTCTAATAAATATTATTTTCAAAATAGCATTTATATTACTTCTAATATAATTTATTCCATATAACACATTAAATAGCAATTCTACATTATAAAATAGCAAAATATTATCGGAGATGAGCTTATACTATTCTTTCTTTAAAATTATTCTTGCGAATTAATTAATTAATGTATTCTTAATTAGAGTTAACCATATTGTAAATATTGTTTAATTTATATTTATTAACTATATCAACATATTTCATATTAAGAAACAATATTTTATTTTGATAATTATAATGAATCAAATACTACTAAAGGCCCCTATATGAAACGATTTTATGCAGAGCGCTAAACACGGGACACAGAAATCGGAGTATCATACGAGTTAAAAACGCCAAATTGAGGTTAAATTCTACAACCTCTAGTAATTAAAGCTAAAAATATTTTTTCTGTGAATTTCACGTTCTCTGAGACTGTGAAATTCTTAGAAATAGAAAAGATAAACTAAAAATCATTTCGAAACAAAAACCTAATTTAGCCCTAATGGATATAATTAAATATGAAATTTTTGAGGCTAAAAATGTGTTTTTCTTTATCTATGAATAACGTAAAGCTAGCTTGACAAAACAAACTCATAATAAATAAGAAGAAAAAAATTGGAATTATTTTAGCTTTATAAATTGTGTTGGCTTATATGGTTCAATTTTATGCATGAATTCATAGTGTTTGCAGTATCGATTTATTAGTTATTTTCTTTCCTTCTTTCTTTTATTTTACTATATATATATATATATATANTATATTGAATTATTTTTTATCTCTCATGGGACCTTCTATGGGCCGAAACGAATGTTGCCTCCTAAAATTATACCTCATAACATCTCACTAGTTTATTTCAAAATTGGTGCGAGTCACACTTTCCTAGTCTCCCTTGTTAGTGACTCAGATGCAAACAGGCTCTCCCCATAAAGATTTCTTAACGCAACTGACTACATTTGTTATTTAGGAGTGCTTTTCATATTTTTGCATTTATCTGTGAAATGATTTAACCTTGTCATTTGAAAGCTGAATGCAACATTACATATTAATATTTATTGTAACCAACCAAGGATGTGTTTGTTATCTTAGGAAACTGATAAATTTTATGCTAAACGTAAAAATGTAATTTTTTTTTTTGTTACCAATTTTTTACTTTGTTTATATTATTATTTTGCGTTAACCTTTTAATCGCGTCAAAATTAAGACTCATAATCTAAAATTTAATTTCATAGAAATTAAAATAAAAAAATATTAACAGGAAGCTTTCCTCTGGGGGGTGAATAATTAAAAGGTTTGAAAGAGTGTTAAATTAATTAAAAACATTAATTATTCTCATATATAAGTATTGTAGAGAGACATCACTTAACAACACGCCAATATGGTAGGTCCTGACAAGAGGAATAATATAGAGTTTGTCCGCTAGAAAACAATTTCAACACAATCGAGAAATCTGGTCTTACAGCACTCTCTTATACATGCGTGTGTAACATAAGTTTTAAGTAATATTTTTATCTAATTCTTATCTATCTTATTATTCTGAACAAAACATTCTTTCTTACACTTTAATATTCACATCCTACTGTCCTTTAATCTATTTTTGGCTCCAAGTTATGCATTATTTAACATTGCACAGTTTTCCCTTTCACTATCTGAGAAAAACCTTAATTTCTACTGAAGAGCATTTCGATTTTGTGTCACTTGGATCTTCATGAATATGTCTAAATAAATAATAATTACGTATAGCCTGGTGCCAGAAATTTGCTTATTTCCCCCTCTCGGCGAGGATCTGATATATATATATAAGCTCAAAATGTAGAGAAAACATAGAAAAAGTTGCAGAATAATAAAAAAAGAAAAGTAGAAAATTCATTTAAAAAATAAATAAATAAATAACTAAAAAAATTATAAATAATAAAAATCAGCGAAAAAAAGTATAATCTCTTCATCAGCTCACTCGATTATATCCGCAAAAAGAAGTGCTTTCTAACATTGCATCAATATAGCCAAAGCAAAATCAATACGATAGTGTGAGAAACCTTCAAAAATTGTTTTGAAGCAAAACAGAATAGAACACATTAAGTAATAAATATCACGTAAAAAACAGAAAATGAAATCTAAAGAAAAAACAGAACATACATAAACAGAACAATTTCATGGTCTACGTAAATAGCATTGGTGGCTAATTACGTATTTAAAAGGTTAAAATAATATTGAAAAAACACATTTGATTTTAATCAAAATATTGTAGGCAATTAAAAAGCATCGGCATTTATTTTTAATAAGAAAGTAGTATATGGGGGGNGCTAATTACGTATTTAAAAGGTTAAAATAATATTGAAAAAACACATTTGATTTTAATCAAAATATTGTAGGCAATTAAAAAGCATCGGCATTTATTTTTAATAAGAAGTTTGTTACAAAAATGATATCTTTATAATTTTTTATTAAAAGCACGACATTATTGTTAAAAAAATTATAAAGCATACAATTATTAATTGAATTTTGCCTTATTAGCTTTTTATTACAATTCAAAACTAAACTGATAACAACTTTCGAAATGAATTAATGCAAAATAAGTTTCTACAATATAAAAAAAAAACTACTTTATTTATATATTTATTATTATTTTTTTTATATTTTTCTAATTTATTAATGTCAAGAATTTTAATTCCACTCCACACTAGAAATTAAGAAAGAAATTGCAATTACTGATCTTGTTATAATTTAAAGTTATTAAGAACATATTATTTTACTTAAAAATATAAAATTCTCTGTGCATTTTTAGAGGTAGTGTTTATAGTCTAGAATAGATTTGCAAGTTAGGGTAACTTTCTTACGTAAAGTAAAATTAAGTTTTTGTTAATGAACATGAACAGATTATATATTATGTTAATGAACAGATTACATAGTATGTTAATGAACAGATTATATAGTATGATTATATAGTAGGTAACAGATTATATAGTATTCAGTTAGTTTCATTTAAGGGTATTTTTTTCACATTATTTAACACCGTAAGATCTCCCGTTATTACCCATATTAAATATAACAGACGATCAAGACCTACTAACAAAAGTTTTACGTTTTAGAAAATTAAAAATACTTACCTATTAGATTAAAGTAAATAAATATTTGTATTGATAGTAATTTCCTTTGCATAATAATTTTGAAATATACACACAAGACAAATGCAGGAGTATTCAAAACGCAATATGAGTCGAAAAAAGTTAATTCGTTTCGTTCCTTGTCAATCGGTACCACACTGTAACAATCGCAACAAAAGCACAGCCGAAAGACATCAAAGAAAAAGATGATCGAGTCTATGTAATTTAAATGGGGTACTTTTACGTAAAATAGATACTAATAAAAGGACGTAGTTTATGTTCTCATGACTAAAAATACATTGAAATAAATGAAATTAAAGATGGCACTCATAATTAACTGCAAACCATACAAATTTTAAATGATATTCTTTATTCACAATAAAAAAAATTTAAAAAATTGTGACCTTCAAAGTGGTAAACGCTATATTTTGCTTTTTTTCTTTACCTTTTTAAATTCTTAATAATTTATTGATGTTTTTAATTTCCTTAATTTTTAATGATTTTAAAAAAATGTGTTGCAAAAGAAATAATACATTAAAAAATAATGCTTGATAATCGAGCCAAAACAAAAATTAATATTACGTCAGTTCATTAAAAAAAATTGAAAGATATTTGATACATAGATTAGATTGAAGTAATTGTAAGTAGAAAAAAATAATCCATTATTTGAATGAATTCGATCTAAGATATCAAAATTTAAAACTGCAAAAACTTTCTTTTTCTTTGTTTATTACAAAGGAGCTATTCGTCGGATTTCATTTAAATTTCGGATATTGTCACTTAAAATCGCATTGTTTAAGAATATGTAAAATATTTATCTATTCTTAAAACTTCAAAGTAAGTTACAATTCGAAGCTTGTTAATCATTGTTAGAAAAAAAATTAATAAAATAAGTAATAATGATTAATAAAAACTATTTTTTGCGCATAATTTGTCAAGCGAAATCGAGTCTTAAAAATGGAAGGGGAAAAAATAACTCACTGGTAGACAATTGCTAAAGATGGATGATAATAGCAACGGCAAAATTAAAGATAGGAAAATGCGAAAATTAGCAAAAGTGCGAGATACTGTAAAACGTGTTTTGCGTATGCAAATTTTGGGTTGTGGCCTGCCGACCTGTTGTGCACATACCATTGTTCAAACGGTTCAAACGTTACCGCAGCTGTTGTTTGCAATGGTGTCTTCAGTATCGCAGCTGGAGCGAAAAGGACAAGTATGGCGAAGGACATCTGCGCATTACTTCAAAAAAGTGCAAAATAGATCAACATCAATGATTTTATTTTTACCCAATAATTTTATTTAATTTCTTATTATTATTTCGTGTTAGGGCCAAATTAAAAAAAAGCATTCAACATTTAAAAAAAAGACCATAATGCAAGAATGCATGATTCCTAAATAAATCTTTATTTAATTATTTTTCCACAACCATAGCAAAGAGACAAGATAAGCAATTTGTTTCTCCTCTTATATCACATTGAAAGATTGCAATCGTTCTAAAAGGGGAATTATCCAAGTAGGAAATGAATTAAATCTCATTAAGGAGAGTCATAGATCTTTGGTGATGACCAGTGGACAGAGAAATGTGAAAACCATGGGGTGTCCCAATCTAGCTTAGACTAATTAATCTGACCTAAAATGCTTGTAAATCTTCGATTACATCAGGTGTTAAAATCTCTTTGATGAAAAACGTTTTCGGAATCTGTTGAGTAGATTTAAAATGCCCCTGATGTAAATGAGCTTAAATCCTTCCAATAACGATTTTCGCCACCCATGGTGGGAATTACTTCTGCAAAATTGTGAAATCCTAAAAATAGGAGGTGCCTTTGCCTCTCTCGACAACTATATAGTTAGGTTAACCAGGGGATATAACCAGGGGAGGCTGCTCTGAGTACTGATTCGGCAGGATCTATACATCCAAATATCCTGAAAATTTAATCACTTGTTCTTTCAACTATAATGTATGTACCCAACAAATATCATTTTGTTATTTGCATTCCTTCCTGGTGTAGTAATTTTAATGGCCGATAGTGTATTTTAGTGAACAACGTGTACAACAAGGATTTTGTTTTTTGATTGCAAGGAATAGTTTCCAATATTCAAATAAATGTATTGTACTTAAATTATTAGTTTCCGTTATCTGCGTTTATTTTCTAGAAGTGGTGCCTATATGCAGGAATGCCAACTGCTAAGACTTCTCGGAAATATTTTATTAAGTGGTTAAAAACTAACACTTGCTAAGTCTTAGATAAAATGCTTACCACGAGATGTCTGAAATGTAATTGTGTTTCCCACGAAAGCTCGAATTATATATACGTAGTGGCGGGAAGAATAATTTTATATCAAATTTACATAAACTATAAGAATCAAACATTAAATGATAAATTTTGCTACCACTGGAAAAAAAATTTCCCATTAAGCAGAACAAGTTTGCATCTCTGATTGAGAAGGACATTTGTTCTCCCCTCTTTATAATCTTATAAATTAGAATATATAACATTTTGTAGTTTTTATTATTACTGTCTTATGACAAAACATTTAATTTGCAAATAGAATTTTTGGAAGCAAAAAAATTGAATAGAGTACCGTCATGTGGGGCTACTTCGTGCAAATTCGAATTTGGCACTTTTCAAGTGCTGCTATTCAGTATTATGTTTTTTTCAAGTTAAAAATGTGTGGAATTTGAAAATAGAAGTCTCCTCTATTACTACAAACATTTTTTCGAATTTTAAAACAATCTCAGAGTGTGTTTTGTTTATTCAATGTCAGCAACTTTCCGAGAACGTCGGACGTCGCAAAGTGTGCTTGGAAACTTTATCTGTGAAATGGAAAGACGTGGATAAAACAATTGACGTAAGTGCAAAATTTTTTATTTGTATATTAATAAACAATTATATCATGTTAGCGTTAAAAAATTTTGAAAATTAATGACAAATAAACGGAAAATGAAAAAAAATGCACTGTGGGGCTACTTTGTGCAAAGTTTCATTCGTTTTTTTTTTCGACAGAAGAATGGTCAGACGTTATAAAAAAATACCTGGAACGAGAAACTACCGTGATTACACTTTAGAAAAGCTGCAACAATGTTTGCAAGCAGTTGCTGGTGGTATGTCGATTGCAGAAGCTTCTCGGAAGTACAAAATCCACAGAAATACTATCTCTAATAAAATTCACAAGAAACACGTGAAACGTGCCAGTAAACTATTATTTTTCTTCTACAAAGATTTTTCTAATGAATTAATCAAAAGATTTAACACATAAAAATATATTTTATAGGACATCAGGTGATTTTGACAGAAACTGAAGAGCAAGTTCTGTCATGTTCATTCAAGCATGTTATGTTCAAATTTATCAATATTATAAATGTTAATGAATATGTAATAATTATTATTTTTGAAATTTCATCCATTTCAATGTTCAAAAATGTATATGGTTTCCTTTTGTTTAAACTCAAATGTTTTGAAATAAACATTCTTTTTAAGAAAAAATTCTTTATAAAAAATGGTTTTTTAACGCTGAAAATTATTTTCAAACTAATATCTTTACATATCTTGATGTTTTTGTTATTAAAAATGTCAACAATTAACTTTTTTAACAATTTTATATCAATATTTTACTAAAAACATGATTATTAAACTGAATTCCTATCGCTGCACAAAGTATGTTTTGACTTATTATTTGTAAATATTACATACAAATAATGCCAATATTGATCAAATTCACTCATGTGAGTCCAGTTATGAATATAATATCGATAAATTTTACTAAAGTTTGAATTAACCTAGTTTTTTTAGATGTCAAAGTTCAAAAACTGCGAAATCCTGCACAAAGTAGCCCTACCTGACGGTATAATGAAATAATCTTTAATGCATTCTTATTAAAATTAATTTGTAATATAAAAAAAAACAACGTTAAAATTTTAAATGTTATTGGAAACATAATTTAAGTTTCCTGAAAAATAGTTGAGGTTAGTAAATAATTTTGTGTATATTATGTAACATTCATTAGAAATGTTTTTCTTTCGATTCATTAATAGATTGATTTCGAGTTTAATCATTTGTAAAAGTTCGATTTTTTTTCTTTCTTTCGAATAGTTAGATTAATGAACATATTGTCAGTTGTTGACATCGTTTTTTTAATTTAATTTATTCTTTTTTACTCTAAGTTACAGAAGTATTATTCACTCACAATTTTTATTATATTTTAATGCTTTAAGTATAAGTTTCAATAATCCCTCTATTTACGAGCTGGGAATAAAATAGAATTTTTAAATTTATAAAGACATGCTTGCTTTGTATTTTTAAATTTCATTTATTTAATATTAAAAAACATTTTTTCGAGTTATGGAGCACGCTTCTATAGTATCTCGGGCACTCGAGCTCAAAATTTTGCAATCTTTCTCCTATATCTTTTCGTTTATTTCAGATTGCCATTTTCTTCCTTTTTGAAAAAAAAAAAAAAAAAAGAAAAAAAAATTAGATTAAATAATTACTATTTTTTAAGTTTTATAAGTCTTTTACAATATATATCATTTACATTGCAGATATATCACTATATATCATATTACTTGAAAAAATTGTTTTACTGTTTTTAAAAAGGTTCATAAAATAAAGTGTCCTTCATTTATATATTATATTTGCTTCTTTTATAATCAAAGTTAAATGGTAACAAAGTAATATTAATGCCATAATATGTAGTTTATAACTAATCATTACAACAGTTTAGTTTCTCCAAAAAAAAGTAGTAGGTCATTTAAGTGACAAATAAATATCTTGATTTTAAGAATATAAAAAACAATAAGCATCTTATTTATAAAAAAATTAGAGCTTGTTTGAATATGAAGCATGCGCATTCTTATAATATATTTTCATACAAAAATCCCTCTTTTCTCCAAATATCTCTGTTTCCTTAAAAACAACTTTTAAAACTATTTAAACTTATTAATTTTAAAAAGTTTTTTTTTTTTTGGTTTCTTGAAAAGAAAAAAGAAAATTGCAAAGCAGGTGGATCTAAATTCATACGATGTTCGGATTCCTAAGAAATCGAATTTTGAAAAAGTCATGTATTTAATACGTGGTTTTTTCAGGAAATATTCGATCTAATTTTTTATTTTTCCATTTTAAATTACCTTCTTCAAAAACGATGTAAAAAATGTATACCTTACAATTCAAATTTTTTCGGCTTTTAGTAAATAAAATAATATTTACTAAAAGCTATTTTTGGACAAGTTACACAATTATAAACGAACTATATAATTGTGTGCAAAAATTTTTCGCTTCACTTGAAAAGTTCTCAGATTGTGGTTATCTCCTATTTTTGGGGGTACAGAAATCCGAATCCAACGAAAAAATGGCATGTTTATTCAGAGAAAATACGTTTCTATGTCTGATTTCGTCGCTTAAAATATCGTCCTGCACTTTTAATTAGCATATTAGAAGTCCTTCCCTTGAACTATTAAGAATGAGTCATAGAACGTAAAGATCTGATCAAAACTTATCAGGGTGGTCCGTTTATTTATTTTTTTGAGCACTGAACGAAATTTATAATTCAAATCGGTTTAATTTTTTCGCTTTATCTGTAATTTGTTAAAATTTACTCTGTGATCTTTAAGGAATTTATTATATCGCTATGATTTTATTGTTTTAATGTTAGTAAAGCATGATCATTAAAAATAAAAATCTATTTCCGTCAGTTTTAAGTTCAACAATATCTGATATGTAATAGTTCTTTCTTAACCCAGAGCTACTTTTGTTGTGTGTGTGTATTTTTGTAGCCAAATTATATTTTAAGACCTTTAAAATATAGTTGTGGTTAATTAAACAAATTGTCAGAATTTTTATTGCTTTATTTACGTCACACTAGAGCTGCACAGTGGGCTATTGGCGACGGTCTGGGAAACTTCCCTGAAGATGATCAGAAGGCATGCCATTACAATTTTGATCCTCTTAGAGGGGGTGACTCCACTGCTTTGGTAGCCCGACGATCTGCGCACGAAATCGACCACTTTATGGTAGAACAGTTTAACGAGGACCGATGCCGCGCACCCCGCTCCCTACACAGGCTGATAAAAGTGGTCAACCACCCGCTTACAGACCACAGCCAGTGATGCTTGACTTCGGTGTTCTACGCGTAAATGTGTCTTTGCAATCAGTCCACTGCGGGACTGAATTTTTATTGACAACTGAAAAAACGCAATAGAATCTTCCATAAATATGATAAAGCAGACTTTTTATTTCTAACTAACGATGATTTTGTATACACTTGAATGCATTACAATTAAAAATAGATAATTTTATTGTTATAGTTAATTTTTATTGATCTATCTTTATTTAAATACAAGGCAATTTTTTTGCAGTATTGCCTAAAAGGGTTAAATACTTCAAACAATGCTTTTATTTCGTATTTTATAAAAAAAGAAGAAAGAAAAAAAAAAGAAAGAAAGAGAATATATATATTTCAGAAAGGGCACCAGTACGAGATTTGCCATAGGTGCTTCTTTCTATAGATACGCCACTGACTTGCGTCTATTCTCAGATGAGAGTAGATTCAGTCTCTCGTTTGATTGTGATCTGGCGCAAGCTTAGTATAGCGTATAGTGGAGCAAACATACAGAAAAGAGACCAATATCCTACAATGTTATGATATGGTCGCACCCCAACATCGTAACAATTTCATTTTTATTCCAAATCTGGCCTTTTTCTTTCTTCCTTCCTTTTTTTCTTATGAGGATTTGAGTTTTCGTTGTTGTTTCAGGTAAGGGATTATAATGGATGCAGATTTAAAATGGTATAATAAATTAAAACATATCATATAATAAATTCGTATTATATCACATAATAAATGTTTAAATTATATAACTGAATATATGCATTAAGGGGCCGTTCAAAAAGTACGTACATCCCGAAGGGGGGGGGGAGGGGATTTGCTATTATGTACGGTTTTGTACGATGGGGAGGGGGGGAGGTGTTATACAAAGTACGTACTTTATAAACATACACCAAATTTAAATTTGACTTTATCCTACACCCTCCTTAAGTAAATATTTAATTTTATTTAAAACATAATTATTTTAATTTTTATGAAAAAGGGGGGGTAGACTAATAAAATGTACATCCTCTAAGGGGGGGGGAGTAAGACCGTTTGTACGGTAATGTACGAAGGGGGGGAGGGGTTTAAAATTTCTCCATTTTTGTGTACGTACTTTTTGAACGGCCCCTGATTAAAGCATTGTAAAAGCTTTACTCAAGTAATCATGTATTCATATCAGCATAGCTTTAATAGTTAAAGATGCAGCCAAAACTCTAAATTGTTTATGGAAATGCATCCTGCCTTGATTTGTTTCTATTTCCCTCCCATTTTGTTTTCGTCGATGAATTTTGTGTTTCCTTGTTTCGTTTTCATCATTCAAGTTATGTCATCTTTAGGAGAAACATTACGTTTGAGTGCTGAAACATATCAACCTTTATTCCCATTCATTTATGTAGCAAAGAGAATTGTTTTTAAATTTATTTTAAAATATGTTATATAATGTTAATTTATTTTAAAATATGTTATATGAATATAACTGTAAACATTGAACGTTACACATTGAAACAAGAAAAGTTAAATATTTCATTAAAATGTTCATTTAGTAAAATATGTTCATTCGAATAATTTGCTCTCTGTTGCGTGTGAAAGAGTTTTTTTTTCCACTTTAGTTCCATTGAAATTACATTCCTGTTGCTTTTTTTTAAAAAAAAATTAAATAAAGCGTAAATAATTATATGATTTTAATATACCTAACAAATTAATCCATTTAATGTATTCCGAAAAATTTGAAAAATGTCGAGATTCAAAAGCTTCTACTGACTTTTGGTCAACATAATATCATACGTAATTTATATCCAACTGGACGATTCCAGACATAAACGTATGTTGCTCATCTAGATGCATCCTGATATTTTGCAAGGCTAGAATTAAATAATCAGAATCGGATTTCAGCTTGGAGAGACCATAAGCAATTGAAGATAGTGGGAGCTTAGGTTCAAACGCGAACTGTCATTTTTTTATTTTTGCTTATAGGCATTAAATTAACATTATTCGAAAATTTTCGATTTTATTATTTATACGAATTCTAGCTAACAAACAACTTCTAGTTGTTAATAAAAGCGTTCTATTCTACGTTCAAGCGGATAGTGAAATCAACTCTATTATTGATAAAAAGTATAATATGAGATCAATCTAAACCCCTCCAATTTAGTAAGTGCTCCCATTTGCAAAAGATGTACCATGAAATTTGACACCAAGAAAGCCTGGGAAAGGACAACAGTTTGGGAAGCATTTTTCAAGAAATCGGGGAGGAATCATTCTTGCTGATTATTTGTTGACTTTGACCAATGCCTAGCAATGAGAAAAAGGGCTTTTTTAGGGGGGGGGGGCTTTGAACAGTGCTACTTAGAAAAATATATTTTACTTTGTGGGCCCCTGCGATTCTCGGGGCTGTAGAATGCAACCTATCTAGCTCATACGTAAATCCGGCCTTGCTAATAACTCAAATATAACAGATTTTGTATTCATTAATGAAACTTATTTACCTAAAGAATAAAGATTGCATGACACAAAAAATTATATTTAATAAATGTTTATGATTATTTAGTTTAATTATGATAGAAAGTTTTTTAAATGTATGTTATTACAAATTTTCATATCATTGGACAAAATCCAAAAATTGAACAAATTTGGTCAAATAGTTTCTGAGAAATAAAATTCCAAAAATACGTCTTTTCGAATTATTTTCTTTTGGAACAGTACAACAAATTTCATTCAAAATACATTAATTAATTTTTTAAATATTGCGTTTTTCTTATAAAATTTAAGAAATTGAGTGCTTTTCAACAATTTAAACATATAAAATTTAAGAAATTGAGTACTTTTCAACAATTTAAACATTTGAGATCATTATTAAACAAAATAATAAAAAAATACTTAATACTCAATCTTGGTTATTTTTTGCAAGTGAAATAATGAAGAATAAAAAAAGGGAAAATAAATAAATATATAAATAATGTTTTTTTTTTAAATTTAAATTTAACAATTCTATTCGGCGCAGTGGGATTACTTCGACTAAAATTTTGTATTTATCAGTGGAGAGGAGGTAACTTCAACCTTCCTGGCTTTGAAAGGGGTTTCGTTTCTTGGGGTGCATTGAAAAGTGTGGAAACATCGCACGTGGATTCCGAAATGACCTGGTTGCAAGAATCATCTGTACTACTGCAATTATTCAACAAAACCCAGGTGTATTTGAACGAATCGCCAATCCATGGCCCAACAGTGTAACGCGTGCATCGCTAACAAAACAATTGTAGATATTCAACAATTGTGTTGAACATCTTTTGTGACTTTTTATAGATCATTTACCATAGCACATGTAATATCTTTTACCAATAAATGTTTCAGATAATCTCAGTCATGTGTCTCTTTGTTTCTTTTTACCTGTCATACTTCTTTCCCATGACTCCCATACTTCTTTCCCAATTCTGGGAACACATTCACTCAGGTGTAGCAATACAGCGCTATCCCTAATCCTGATTTTATTAGCTTTTCTAAAATTTAAAGTGTGCTGAGAAAATTAATACCATTGCAGTCTTACACTCGAAAATTTTTCATAAGATCAAATTTTTTCCACCTTTGCTTCATGTTTTCATATTATTCCCATTAGGCAATCGATCTTGGTGCGTGCATGGAGGTATTGACGTCATTGTAAAATACAACTATTCAAATTATTTTTTAACCGAAACCGCATTTAAAAAATTAATGAAGTTTTGGTGGCAACAGATAGTTTATATTCTGATTCTCCCTCGCCTTCATCGGTGTGTTGTTAATGAATAATGATTATATTGCACCGGTTAATTAAAATATATGTATGTTTATAATCTTATATTTTTCTTTTAATTATTTTTTTCCAGAAAAAATTTGTCGTGCATTTGACTATAAAATATAATTTTACTGTTGAAAGTTTGTTCAACGCAATTGCCTTACTGTAACATCCAATTATTCATTACGATCTTTATTATTTGTAAAATATTAAGAAGTACCAGAATGATCGAAAATTGTGAAAAAGAAACAACCTATTCTCGCTCTTATAAAAGCGGAAAAATAGAATTGGGTGATGTAACTCCTCACAACATTCGCCAGTTGAAAAGACTAAATCAATTTGTCTTTCCTGTTAGTTACAATGACAAGTTTTATAAAGATATATTAGTTGCTGGTGAACTTGCTAAGTTAGCCTACTATAATGATATAGTTGTTGGAGCTGTATGTTGTCGTGTTGATGCTTTTGATAATTGTAGAAAATTGTATATTATGACTTTAGGTTGTCTTGCTCCTTATCGTCGATTAGGTATTGGCACCAAAATGTTGGAGCATATTTTGAACTATGTCAAAGAAGACGGAAAGTTTGATAGCATATTCTTGCATGTACAAGTTAATAATGATAGTGCAATCGAGTTTTATAAAAAATTTGGTTTTGATATTGTTGAAACTAAGAATCGGTATTACAAAAGAATTGAACCAGCTGATGCTCATGTACTTGAAAAGTTTTTAAAATGAGTTTTATTTGCAATATTCTAGTGTTAAAGTTTGATCTGCTTATTTTCTGATGAAATTGCTGTTTTTAAATAATAAAAATTTTCTTTCATTTCTTTCTTGATTTATTAAATTTTTTTTCATTTAAAAATTAAGTTCTTGCTAAATCAGTTTTTTCAGCACTACTGTGTGATAAAATAGTGTTTAGTTCTGTTCAAGACAATTTACTTTATAGTATGCAGTGTGAAAAGACATCTCTTCCTTATTGTTAATGTTGTTTGCTAATGATATTTCAGCAACGGTACCTGTTAGTTAACTATAACTATTATGCTACCACCTAAGGAGCATGAAGAGTTTTAAACCTGAATTTTTTTTTTTTTTTTTAATATGTAAGGCCTTATCTTTGGAGGTGGTCCCCAAGTGTGATTTTTTTTTTCTTTTTAATTTCTTGCATTTCATTAAGTTTCTGCTGCTCCAAAGTCTCCAAAACTTTGCGATTATGTTAGTGCAGGTACCGAGATGAAAATCTTTCCTGTTTGCTATATTTAAATTTTGTGTCAAAATGAGTTCCAAAAATGTTTTTGCTTCGCTAAGCTTTATAATCGTTTAAGCTTTATTAATATTTGATCTTTAAAGTAATTAATAAAACTTAATAAAAATTTTGCAGAAAATATTATAATTATCTTATTTTATATTTATTACAATGGTAATGGTTGCTTAAGTTGTAACCAAATAGTTTAAATCTGATGCCATTTGTTAAGATAATAAATTAGGATTTGAAAATTGAGTTAAATGAAGTGATTACAAAAAGGGTTATATTAATTTGAAACATTTGTAAGATAAGAACCATTTCTAGAAATTTAATCATTGTCAACAATATTTTTTAATATAATATTGTTAATTTTTAATATTAGTTCTATTATTTTACTTAGATTGAATGATTCAAATTTGAAGTTTCCAAGTGTCTAATATTGTAATTTATTTCTATTATAATTTTTTATTAATATTTAAAATAAGGTATAAATAACTTAATCACGCTATATTATTTGTTTATCTATAAATATGAAGTTATATTTGTAATGATAAATAATGTATAATAATAATTAAGGTTCTACTTTTACCTCATATTTCATTTTTTCTCCATTGTCAATACCTGCAAATATTTTACACTATTTGCATTTGTATGACTCTTCAATTCATGAGATTCATTACTTCGATTTATTATGTTTTTCTTTATTATATAACTTGCCCTAATAAAATTATTAACATAAATTTGCTCTTTTAATGTGAAATACCTAGAATTTTCTTTAATTTACTTATGCTGACATCTAACTAAAGCTTGAACCATCAATAAATTTGCTACTATTATAAAATCATGCGTCAATTGTTTTTGCATTGAAATTAAATATCTATTAAAAATAACTTATGCTTGGATGCTTTTAAAGTAAACTGTTGTGTCAAAGTTTTAAAATTTTGTACCATGTATCTTTAAATTATAGTTTTACGTTTGGTATGTTTTCATGATAAGTTGAATGTATTAATTGAGGCATATTACATCGAGAATCTATTTCTATGAACTTGTTTTGAGTATAGTCAAGTATATTGTTTTGCTTAAGAATGCTTGCAAATGTGTTCTTATATATATATAAGAGGAATGTTTAAATTTGCATACATTCATTTATTTAAGTAATGGTTGTGGAAATAAAATTACCAACAGAAAAAAAAAATTATGTTTAATATTTTATTGCATACAAAGAGTTTAATGCTAGCAAAAATGGTTGATATAGTATATAATCTTATATATTTAAAAACATCTTTATCAACTTTTCTTCTATTTTGCTCTCCAATTAAATTAAGATAGAAGTAATAGTGCGAATCAGGACAAGGAGTAGAAAATTCTCCAAGCCTAATATTTCGTAAGAACTCAGTTTTTTTGGATTAAAATTTCCCCTAATAATATAGCTTTTTCTTCTTATTTACACTATTTTTTTTAAGAATATTTTTAGAAAGTAAAATTTTTCTTTGTCAAATATTAAAAACAAAAATTCTTTTGATTTTACAGAATTCTTGATTAAATTTGGATATGTGTTTGAAAAAAAAAAAAAAAGAGTAGAGTTCAACATACCTTGAAACAGTAATAATCTATAAAATTAAGTTCAAGGTTCTTTTCACAAACTTAAAGAATTTAAGCTAATATAATAATTGACATATAAAGTTATTTGTGTTATATTTAACATAACAGGAAAAATTCTTTCTTTTTAGATAGATATTTTCTTTCTTGTTGATATAGGATAAGGAATTAAAAAAACTATGTTGATATAAACCTTAAAAATGTATATCAGGAGTGATTGTATTCCGGGTTTTTGCGTCATTCTTCCGTGTCTAACAACTAGGAGCAGGGCTTGCGATTTCATGTGAATATCGCAGAATTCCGCGTATCTCAAGACCATTGGTTCACGGACTTCTGTGAGTCAAAAACTTATATTGGGACGGAATTTTTAAGCTTTTCCTAAATCCTGTTATCGAAACGTTTACGTACATTCTGTCGTCAATTACGTCTTAAGTGATTCTTTTGACAATTTCATTCGTTTGCTTTGTCGGATTTTTGCTATTTTGAATACGGAGTACTGCGCATGTATCTGCTAATATTCTGATTCTTATTCATACAATTTTAATATCAAACATCAATTTTCTTATTTACCTGATTTAAAAGCTATGCGGGGCAATTCATATTCATGCAATTTAAAAATCATATATTTCGATTCCTATCGACGTGATTTAAGAAATGCAATATCATAATTAGTATTTACATATTCTCAGGACAACCTGAATTTATTTCCCCATTAACCTCGTTCACGCGATCAGACATATGCTTACACCCTTGAGTAACCTTCTTCAAGCTTAGTAGTTTTATTAATTGTGAAGTTTATTCCAATTACTTTCAACATTAAAATGAAATCTTTTGCATTTTCTTTATAAAAATATCTGATTTAAACAAAAACAGCAAATTATTCATGGTGGTATGAGTCAAAATTTAGTGGTCCCGGATCGTCTGGCAATCTTTACTGCAGATACATTTATATGTATTATTATTTAAGAGGTTGATTGTAATATTATTGGTAGTAATGAACTAGACATTTATATTATTGGTAGTAATGAACAAGACATATTCAAATTTTGGTTAAATTAAACTTTTCGGCGATTAAAAGAACACATTTGTAAAGTAAACATGTTTAAAGAAATTTTTCTTGTTAATGAATGCCAAATTAAGATTATAAAATGTAAGCATATAAGTAAAAATGACCCAGAGTCCTTATTTGCCTTTGAGATGTTCTTATTCATTAAAAACGCATAATTTCTTTTCTTTTGCAAACTTTTTTAACAGAAGTTTTGTTTATGAATATTGCCATATAAGTATGAAGTTGATCTTTTTAAAAATATGTTATTTTGTACTCAATATACATAAAGTGATATGGATTTTAACTTCAGGTAGAAGAGTAGCTTTTAATATGTTGAAACTATTTACTAGCATTTGAAAGAACAGATTTTTTTAATACTTTTTAAGAACTGTAAATTTTAGTTACATTCGTATAAAGCTATTTTCATTTAAATCTGTAATATATACATATTAGTATCCAGCTCCAAACTGTTTAATTTCACTCTTGATTATGTTACAATTTGTAGAACTAAAATTTATGAAGCGAGTCGAAATGTGCAACTTCTTATTTTCAATAATTTAACATGTAATGTAGATCTTTGTACTGGACTGTTGTTATTCATATACTGTACTTGTGTTGACATGTTTGTAAAGAAAGTTCTCTCATAAATAAATTTAATAAAGTTGTTTTATTAATATACTGGTTTCTCTGTGTCTTTTTTTATTGCATACTCTTTCATATTCACTATAAACACTGCGAAACATTTCTAATTTTTTAATTGTTTTGTAATGACTGAAACACAATTTTGTTTTTTTATTTATGAGAGGAATTTCAAGATTTTAAAGTTAAATTTTTTATTTGAATTGACTTAATCAAATTTTTAATCAAATTCACTTAAAGTTTATACAATCGTTATTAAAATAAGTTTTTGATTTTAGGTAGCCTAATGTTTCCGTGAAGCAAAATGGCATCTAATATTTATTCTTTCTGCAAACAAATACATCCTCCAACTGGAGTAGAACATTGCCTCTATTGCAATTTTTACAATTCTAAAGAGCAAAATTTAATCATTGCTAGTGCATCAGTGTTACGAATATACAGATTAACGCCTGAAGCTGAGGTAAGGATTGTGCACCTGAATGTAAAAACTCATTAAAAGTTATCAGTTTTATTTTTTACTTAAACAGGAATGTCACACACATGTGATTGTAATCATTTTTTTACTAGTTTTCTTAACTTCATATACTATTAAAAATACTAAAAAATCTTATTTTTTTCCTTTTTCTATCTTTTTGTTCTGATAATATTTTTCGATTTTCAAAGCAATATGCTTATTCTATCAGTATCTAATTAAGCTGTTCTGACATCTTGTATAGAACTTGAATTCCATAATTTTTTTTTTAACATACACATAACATGTTTAGTTTCAGCAAAACCTGCAAAATTGTTAAATATTTTTTTAAGGAAAGAAAATTCCTCTGATTGAAATAAATGTTTAACATATAAAATTATTATTCATATAAAAAAGAACAAAAGATAATCTCTTAACAAAATAACAAAAGATAAAGAGATCTGTCTGAAAAAGAAGTAGCTTTTTTGATATTTCTTTTCTGTTAATTGTGTGCTGAATTTTTAATTGTAGACGCTGTAGCAGACACACAAAAAGGAATTTGTTAAATAGACAGGTTGAGGTTGACAAAAAATGAATAGTGTAAACAAATTAACATTACTACTACAAACTTGTTCATATAACAGCTTTACTCTTAAGTGCGCACCATTAGTCTAAACAAACTCATTCTAAGCAGAGAGAAATTGCATTAGAAAACTGATTTTTGTATTCGGAGCAAAGATGAGGCAAATATATTTAAGTTATGACTTTATTCTCGTTTAACAGATAACTCAGCTACATCACAAAATGAAAAGCCGACTAGCTGTAAATTATAAGCTAAAACCTGTACTGTACAATTTTACTTGAATTCAGTTGAGCTTTTGATTATATAATTTCTAATTATGAGAATTTGAAACTGACTAATTTAAAGTGCTTAGTGGCAAGGTTCGCCAATTTAGAAAAACCAATCTTTAGACCCGCAGAAAGTTAATTTTTTCAATTTTTTACTTCATTTGAAATTAAGTTCAAAATACATTTAAAATTTTATTTGCAAATATGAAGCCAATTTTTAACTTGTTTTCTAAATTTAGCTTAGTAATTATATAATTAATTTAGTAACTAATACCATCATGACTAAAAAATACCGATCTCAGTGTACATCATTCAGTACCCTTTATATAAATTAAGTCCTATTTATGAACAAACTTAATTTTTTTCCATTGATTTTAAAAGTAAAATTATGTCAAAATATACAACTGTTAAAAAATATATCAAATGAAAATATTTTAAATATATCTGATGCAATCACAGATTAAAAGTACATAATTTTATACTTTTAACCCCTTAACGGTTGGTTAATTTTCAAGAAAACGGTCATAAAAGTGCTTTTTTTATCCCTGAAAATTATATAAAAATATGTGTATGAACAATATATGTATATTCATTTTTGATTTGTTTTTAGCTTGAAATTTTAAAAAACTAAATTGTTAGGAAAAGCCAACAATACTATGACTTAATGTTGGTTTTCCAGCAAACAAGGAAAATTTTAAAAATATGTGTTTTAAGCATTAAAAAAGAATTTTTAAAATCATGAGATACAGAGGCTAATGTCACAATCTGGGCAGTAGTAGTTTAGTGCTGACATCTAGTTAAAAAAAAAACTATTTATAATTACCTTAAAAATATCCTGGTACTGCCACCTGGTGTGTAAAATGAGAAATAAAATGTTTTCCTGGCAAAAGAAATGAATTAGTTTTATTCTTATCGGTGCGGTGCGTTACTACTAAACCCTCCAACCCGGAAATATCATGGGAGCGAGAAATAGAGGGTGAAACCTCACCTTGTCATTTTCACAGGAGCGAGAAGGAAGGGGTTAATCTACATAGTATCTTTTTCAAATGGTATACAAGAAAAAAAAAGTGATTTTCAAATTTTTATTGACTCCAAAAATGTATCGGTGTTGAAGAAATTTAAAATCTGATGTACAGAGTATCTGCGTCCCTTGAAAATCATGGGTTGGTACCCATGTTTTCATCCTCGTAACAGAGGTGATAGTCCGGAAATCACTTAATGAAGGATGTAGTAATGAGAAAAACCACAAATTTGTGGATTATTACAATTTATTTCATCTTCATATGTTGACAGTATTGATATGATCTCCAACAATTCATCGTATTAAGCACGAAGCAAATAAAAAAAAGAAAACTTCACAATTAAAAAAATAAAAAAAAACGTGAATCAACTTGCACATCATATCCCCAAGACTGAAACCAAGAATTTCGTAATTGGAAAAAGTTTTGCAGTGCCTTAAGAAAACCAAGGGTCATTAGTAAATAACCAATCAGGAACAAAAAGGAAGAAGATGTTACCAGAATAGCTAATGGAAAAAAAAATGGGCAGTTCACACTGAACCCCCTAAGAAATTATTGGCCATAAGAAGAAATTAGTTAAAGATCGTAAAGTAACAACACATGATCAATACACTTCCGTGACAAAGCTGAACAAGGTCAAGAAAACTTAAGTTTATGATTTCTGTCCAAGAGGCATTAAAAAGTTCACACACTGTGAGTGAAATAGAAAAATGTCACATATGTTGAGGGAACTAAAGTATAAAAATATGTATCTAAGTGATAAGAGCTGCAGCTGCAGAAAGTTGCTAAAAAAGAGGGGAGAAGACAAGGAAAAACACCTAAAACACTAACTCCCTTGCAAACCAAACTGACCAGATTCAGGTGTCTACAGAAAGACAGGAAAATTTAGAGGAAGAGGAGTTCTAGAGATAATTTTAGATTACAAAAAGTAAAAATATATTGGGGAAAGATATCTAGTGAAAAATAAGGCACTGCATGACATAAAAAGAAAGGGCAACATAAAAATGCAGGTAATACACAATCATATAATAAATTCATATTGCACAATTAAAATATAGATTATCAAGCTTGTAATTAAAGCATAATAATAATCTGTAAATGTTAATAATAAAATATGCATTAGTTGAACATATACACAGATTAAGAACAAGTTTAAGTTTCAAAAGTTGAAAGTTAATGAAGTTAGGGCAGAAACCCATATACAAGAAATTAGAATTAAAAGGCAAAAGTAAAACAAATTGAAAAGACAAAAAAATTTAAGGAGAGCATGAACTTGTGATAAAAAGTATTATCACATTATATGTTGTAAAAGGGATGGTTAGATTGTCAAGTTATCAAAAAAAATAATTTTAAATTCTAAAATAATGTATTTTTAGGACATAAATGTATACATTGGGCAATTAGGTATTTTCTTTTTTAAAATATAATTAAATAAACAGAAGTCGACACTTTCCGAATGTTGTTACTTTATTGACAATAGCAAACCTTCAGATTAATGATGCAATGAAATTTTAAGTGGCTAGCTTGATTGCAACTAAATCTATGAACCCAATTTTTCAAAATTTGCAGTACAATTTTGATGGTTTCTAGCTCTAATTTGTAAATAACTCAAGCAATATTTTACTTATTGACCTGAATTGTTATGGATTACTCAGCATAACATCAATTACCTGAACAATAGCCAACAAAGAAAAGTCTAATGGCATCGAATAACCATTGTAAGGAAGACAATTGACTTCGCCAAAATGACTTATTACAGGAATATGGAATTTAATGTTCTCAAAGTAGATAAAGATAGTTTTATTTCTTATGTAGCACTGATGTTCTACTGAAACCAATATAAGTTCAAATCCATATTGTTATCTCTTCGCTTTAACAGTGTTACAACATTAATATTTTCTGCTTATTTCACAAATTAACGTACAGCTGGTTTAATTGGTGCTTTATTTTGAATAAAATTTCATTTTAACTTTCAAATTGTTCCTGCAGCATAGTACATGCTTTAGAAATGAGATTTTAATTTTTTGATGTTGATCAAACATAAATATATTACTATTTTTTCAAACTGTTTCCAGCAATAAACTGCTATCAATGTTTATATGACATCACTAGGTGGCCAATTTTTTTTAATAATTTATTTTAATTATTTTTTTAAAAAATTAATTACCTTTTTTAGATAAAAATCATTAATAATTCTTGTTTCTGATTATATTTTATGTTATTCAAGTATTATTGGATTAAATAAATCGATTGTTTACTGTATTTATTTTTGTTTTGTTTTATTCTTTTCTTTAAAGATACCTCTAGTTGGAGAACCTAAATTAAAATTAGAATGTGTGCAAGTATTTCCTTTACTTGGAAATGTGATGTCTATGCAGTCCGTGAGGCTAGCAGGGTCGCCAAGAGAAGCTCTTCTTCTTAGTTTCAGAGAATCTAAAGTAATATTTAATTTTATTGTCCTTTATATTTATAATACACTAAGAATTCAGCATTATTTTTAACTAATTGAAATTTTCTATACAAAAATTTGTAGATTATTTAAATATTTCATAATATGTAATATATTATGTACAAGCTGTATGAAATAGGCTGTGATTTATTATTTGTAGATTGTATCTAATGGATAGAAAATATTTTTATGAAATTTATTTTGTTAAAAAATAAATGCTTATAACTAGGATTTATTTTACAAGTTTTGACTACTTACTATTAATTGAAACAATTATGATAAATATTTATTTGCTTTTTTCTTTCTTTCAAAAGTTATTTATTTATTTAATTGAGTATAAAATTATGCTACTGTCTAAATTATGACTAAATTAAAAAATTTCTTACTAAGTGGCAAATTTATAACAAATATGAATTGTTAAATAAATTACTTAAAGTTGTCTAGTATAAGAAAGTAATTTTAATAATTTGGAACAGTTACTGATTATCTAGAAGTTTAATATTAATCACATGAAATGTAAATTGAATTGATTTTGTAAATTGATGTAACTGAATTGAATTGTATTAACTTCTTCTACAAGTGGCTGTATTACTTTTACATCTCAACATGAGTTAAACAGCAATACCATATGAAATTATCATTTTTTGCTTTTTTCAGAATTCTTTCTTCCAAATAACTTCCTTTTCAATGTTAGATATGACATAGAGTTTTGGAAGTATTTTTATTTTTTATTTTATATAAACATAGAAAAACTGAAATTTTAAAATTTAAATTATTTCAGTAAAATTCTAATATTCTTAAAATTTTTCTGTGCAATTATGAAATGTAAAAATGGCATAGCATATTTTGAATGTAATTTTTTTTTTTTTTTTTTTGTAAAATCTATGTAATGTCTAAAACAACACAACACTGACTACATAAACAACATTACCTCATCTAAGCTAATTAAGTATATTTTTAAACATGCGAAAAAATATACTCGAAAAAGGAAAAAAATGTTCCTTATATGAAAATTTCGATTTTTTCTGTGAGCCACATTCTAGCTTTTATTAGTCTTACAGGTTAATACATTTATTTAAAAATGTACATCATTGTTTTTATAGCTTGTTTTAATAGCATATCTTTCCTTTTTTAGTTGTCATTAGTTGAATATGATCCTTGCACACATGATTTAAAAACCTTATCCTTACATTATTTTGAAGATGAAGACATGAAGGTGTGTATGAAAGTTTTTAAGTTTTTTCTTGATGCATACGCTGCATAATGCTTCTTAATGCCCATTTTTATTCGTCACATCTATTTATAATTTGTTATTTCAGAAAAAATTTTAAAAAATGTTTTGTCGAACAAAATAAAAATAAATTTAAGCACAGAGAAAATTTCAAGCTTGTACTAAAATAAACAAAGTTAATCAGATTTAAAAATATAAATATGTACTAATTTTCTGTAATTATTTTGATTACGTTTTTATATTTTTTCAAATATTTTATCTGATGTGCATGATGAAAAATCTTTTGTCATTAATTTCAAAAAGTCAATCAATAATTTTGTCAAATTTTAAATGTTTGTTACATTTCTGATTTTTTTCAGATTTCCAAATGAATTTTTATTTCCTTTCTGTAATCATCTCTTTAATTCTCTTTTTGTTTTCATAAATCATATTTTTAATAAAGACTTTAAAGAAAAAGTTTTACACCTAAGGTTGGCAACTTCTTACAAACTGCTAATTTTGTGCCTTACATGAACACTTAAAATTATTTGTCAAGCTGATATTACCATTATTTACACAAAATACTATTAATTAGTACCTTATTAGTAATTTATCAGTAGTTTATCACAAGTTAATTAAATTAAAAAGTTAATTGGTAATTTAATAAGAACTTTATTACGAATATTACTTGTCCTAGTTATTTGATTAGTATTGCGTATAATTGTTGTAAGTATTTGTTAATTAATCTACTTAATAAAAGATTTTCAAGCTTTTTAGATTTTGTGTTCATATAAGTTCATTTTGATAGAAAAGTATTACCCAAGATGAAATTTAAAACTTCATGAATAAAAGCTATTAATGAAATCAAAATAATTTATTTTACAAATTAACATAATGTAAACCACAGAAAAATAGTTTGCGATTTCATTAGAGAGACATACAAGCAAGACATTAACAAGAGAAAGAAAAAACAAGTTGACAGTTGGTTTAAACAGTTAGAAGATACAAATTCCAGCTGAAACAGTTTGATAAAATGAAACAGTTCAAATTCTACTCAGAGGATTATATTTAGATTTAACTCATTCTAACTAAACTCAGAGGATTATTAACTTTAACTCAGAGGATTATATTTAGATAAAAATGCAGAAAACAGCTAAAGGTTCTACAAACCATTTCTTTGGTCATATGGTTGTTCGTTGGCCATATAAATTTTTCTGTACTTGGTTCTTTTTAATCAATTTGATTCATACTAGTGTAAAATAATACATTATTAGTTCCTTTTGCTTTGCAACCTTCTTAGTTTTAAGCATCTAGATATAGGGAGAAAAATTAATTAGAAATTTCAGTCAAACACTTAAAACTAGTGACGAAAAACAATTTCTAAAATTCGGTTATAAATTTTGAAGAAAAAATTATTAAAAAGAATTTGCTAACCATTTCAAAAGATTAATTCTCTATTTACTAAATTTCACATTTTCATCCTAGAGGTGATGTAAGTTAACTTATTTGCTTTGCAGGCTGGTGCAAACCATCATCCTTACATTCCTTTTGTGAGAGTTGATCCTGATGGACGTTGTGCTGCAATGGTATGTTATGAGAGAAGTATCGTTATTCTTCCATTTCGAAAAGAAAATATTTCAGAAGAGCAAGAGCCGTCTTCCTCTAGCACACATATTGCACCTGGCCTGTAAGCTATTAGCTATTTGTACTGTTTTTTAAATTTTGAAAAAATTGCAATATTAAATTACATTTAATTTATGTTTTCAGCAAAACTCCAGTCCTTGCTTCATATACTATTAAATTATGTGATATAGACGAAAAAGTTAATAACATCAAGGACATGCAGTTTCTTCAAGGTTATTATGAACCCACTCTTCTTTTATTATACGAACCTCTGAGGACATGGCCTGGGTAAGAATTTGTATTTAATGACTAATATCAGATTTCATAAATTTTGTTTTTAAACCAATATTTGTTGCCATAATAAAGCTATTAATTAATTCTTTTCATTGTAATATTTATATAATTTTTTTGTTGTTAATAGCTGTTTTAAAACATTGAGAATGTTATTCATAATGTTAAACAAATATTAGATACAGTGCTCTGATTTCAATTCAGGCTACTGGATATGATCGATATTGACAGCTTGTTTTATTTTATAATAAAACAGTTCATTTAAGTTTGCATTTCAATTTATTTTAAAAGACTATTTCCAGAAAAGGCAGTCAGAAAAGATATATTCTGAGAATAATTTTGCTACTTTAAAATAGTGTACAACTGTGTTTTATTGAAATACTTAGCTGATAATGCATGTATAAAATTGAATGTATTGCTGTTTCACAAAAATTAATTCTAAATTGAAAAATTGAAATAATATCTTTACAACACAAGTAGCCAACTTCTTGGCCAAATTATTTTAAAAAAATTATATTTTAATAATTATCTTAAAGAGGCATTGGGTTGATTTCAATGACTTTTCCCTTTTGAATTTTTTAAATGATAATAACTGTTTTCAAAATTGTATTTCTTATCACTTATTTTTTTATTAATAGTTTATTGAAAAACTTTTTAATATTTAGCAGATTCATTTAAAAGAGTTATCTCCAAACAATAGTTGTACTCCATCAAATTTGTAATTGGTTTTGCATGTTAAATTTGAACATTTAAAAGCTACGAGAAAAAGTATTCAATTTGATCATAACATATAAGTAATGACATATATACTTCAATTTGCTATTATTGTTTACAGTCGAGTTGCAGTTCGTCAAGATACATGCTGCATATTGGCTTTATCATTAAATATAAATCAAAAGGTTCACCCTGTAATTTGGTCTCTTAGTGGTCTACCTTTTGATTGTCAGTATGCCATGGCTGTGCCAAAACCTATTGGTAAGTTGATTTTTTTTTTTAAATTGAAAATTAATGTGCATGTTTAATTTATTATAATTATCCTTAATATTTCATAAAGATAAATAACTTCCTAAATATAGAATACTTATTTTTTAAATTTTATTTTAAGCTTTTATCTGTATTGAATAAATTTTTCTATTTGTATATTTTTAATAATTTTGGGATAATTTTGATAAACTGGAGTTACAGTATAAAAGCTTTTTTTTCATAAATTTTTTTATTGTATTGAGAAGCAATATTAGGAAATTACTTCCCATTTTCTTAAATTATATTTAGTTAATTCATCATGAATAAATTAAATTTAAAATGTCTATTTTGATTTCGTCTTAAATTGTAGTGCAGTACTATAGTATGACATTCTAATTTTGCTTGATTTGATGTCATATTTTAAATTTATTATGAATTACTGTATTAGAAATTTACAATTTGTTAAATATTTTAGGAGGAGTCCTTTTAGTTGCTGTAAATTCATTACTTTATCTTAACCAAAGTGTTCCTCCATATGGTGTTTCAATGAATAGTTTTACAGATTTTAGCACATCATTTCCATTGAGTAAGTTTCTTTTCTTGTTTTCTTTTTTCCCCCAATCAAATTCATGATATATTTAAAATGAATTGATTTAAAATGCGGATTTCTGGTTTGAGGTCTTGGAACAAAAATGTAATTAGAGAGAAGTAAAATTTTTAGCAATTATTTAATTTCTTTGCTTTAATTAATCAAACAAATTTAAACAATTTATCAATAAATTAAATTTTTCACTATTACGTGGCTAAAATAAGGTGATCCTTTATATGATATTTAATTAAACAGTTTTATAGATTAAAACATATTTCATTTAGTAAGTTCTTCCTTTCCCATTCAAAATTGTGTTATCTGATTTAAAATGAACAAATTTATGTTATGACTCAATTTAAAGTGAGAGCTGTTTGAGCAAAATTTTATTATTAAGAAATAGAGTTTGTTAGAAATTTATAATTTCTTTAATTAATCAAACTGGTTTTTGTATATTGCTTAATTAAAACACCATTCCAAAGTGTATAGTTATAAAAATATTTATTTAGTGGAACAAAAAAAGAGCCTGTTTATGGTTAGTTATATATGTTACATATATTATGCTTATGTTGCTAGGTATAAGTTAATGGAAAGCTACAGTTGTAAACATTAATATGTTTTGATATTAAAATAGAAATAAGACATATATAAAATCTCTACAATTAAAAAATGAAAATATAAATGTGTGTTTGCAGAACAGTACTTCATCAGGAGACATACTGCTATGTCTATTTTATGTATGTCTTATTTCTATTTTATATAAAACAAATTAGGGTTCAGCTGCCTTATGCGCTGCCCCAATTCGATTTAATGTTTCAATGTGTTTATTTACCTCTTATGTATCAAATTGACATCGTAAATTGAATTGATTTTATGATTAGGTTATGTTTTGATATTGTAATTCAAACTATGCATACCTGTGCAGAGCTATGTTTACCTTCTTTATTTTATTTTAATGTGAATTTTTATTTATAAATAAGTATGCAGGGGTCTGTCTAGGTTTTTCTGAGAGGTACCTATTTTGTGAAAATTTAGACATAATTTGTGAAAAATTAAAAATTATATTAAAAAATCAACACAAAAATATGGATTTATCGTTTCTTAAGGGATACAAAAATAAAATTTTAAGAAAAAGTATTTTGTGAAACTAGCGTTTTTCCTAAAATTGAATTTGTGAAACTACCGTTTTTCCTAAAGTTGAATTTGTGAAGGTACCGCTAAACGGTAGTAAATTCGGCTTGGACAGACCCCTGGTATGTATTTATAAATTATGTAACATTTTTTAAATTTTTTTTTATTACTGTCTACAGCAGGTGAAAAAAACTATGCAATAAATAGCTTTGTGTGAATATCTCATGTTGGCTCATAACTGTATGATAGAATCCACTCTTAATTACTAAAACTATTCAAATACAGTGTTACCCTGTAATATCAGTATTTATCATTTTATTGATTATTTATTTTAACTCAGAGATCCCATCAAATTTCTTTGGGAATTAACTCCTTCCTAAAAAGAGCCAATTTTGTTCCAATCGACACTAAAATTGATTGTTTATGTTATGATTTTCTATTTATAAATAAAATTAGTTAAGTTTAATAGTGTTTTTTTTAATAAATCCATAGAACTGCAATTATCATATATTATGGATTTTCTATTTCAATTGAAATTACTGTAAGAGTAAGGATTATATTTAAAGTTTACATTGTCAATTAAATTTTTTAAAATTTTTTTTATTTCTCAATTTAAAGAGCTTTTGAACACTACTAATTTTTGTCTCGTGTTTTTAAGAACTTCCAAGTTTTTCAATTTTAAAATTTTAGATCTAATGAAAGTGATTAAAATGTTTTAATACTTGTTTTCTATTAAAATGTTATAGTTACAAAAAATGATAAAAAAAAATATTAGGAATTTATTTAGTGCTACTTGCAAAATGAACACAAATTGCATTTTTAAAAGCTTATATTCTAAAAATTAATTTTATGGTATTTGTTTTTTTTTTTCTACTGAAAATTATAGTACTTTAAACTTTTATCTAGATTTATTTTGACAATTAGGAAACAGAGAATGTTTTTCATAATTAATTAAAAAAATATTTGACACATTATGAAATATTTTAAATTATTTAGCTTATTTTCAGGTGTATTGGTTGTTTTTTTAACCTCTAAATTACAATATAAAGTTAGTAATTTATTTTAACAGTTATTATAAATTTAGGCACTGTCAGATTATTAATTTTGTTTATGTTTTTCCGTAAAGAACCTCAAGAAGGACTCAAACTTGCCTTAGATTGTTCCTCAGCAGCATTTATTTCTTATGATAAGATAGTAATTTCTCTTAAAGGTGGTGAGCTGTAAGTATCTAGTTAAGTAATTACTAATAACAACTTGGAAAACTAGTTTATTATTTTGATATTTTAAAAATTAATTGTAATAATTGTTTTCAGCTATGTATTGACAATGTTTAATGATGGAATGAGAAGTGTAAGAGGATTTAATTTTGACAGAGCGGCTTCCAGTGTTATTACTACATGTGTAAGTATTCTCTGTTCAATACTAGTGATTTTAAGTCTTGGCTATTGTTTTATATGAGATATGTTTATGTGTATTTTGTAATTTCATTATTATAATATAATTTGGTTAATTTTTTTGACATCCTTTTGAAATAGTGTTTTTTTTTTTGGTCTAAATTAAGTTTCATAATTAAAATCAATTGAGCGTTATTATTTAGTACCAGCTAAAAGTTTTAATAATGAGGATACTTGTGACATTTTTCGAAATATCAAAATGTAAATAAATTATGGCAGGATTCTGCAGTGGGGAAGTAATCCTGCAGTAATTTGTTTAGCTTTTAATATTTCCGAAACATTTTTTCCAGCATTTGAAACTTCTAGATTAACTTGAATTCACTTTTTCCTAAATTTCTGATTTTAAATTACTAATGGAGAGGAAATGGAATTTGCTAAGAATAGTTTTTACGACAGTATAATGTTTACTTAAGCTTGAAGCAAAGCTTCAATTATTTTTTATTTTACATACCATCTTGCTGAAAAGAATCTTCTAGACTTTAAAACAGACTAGTATTAAAAATATATATTATATACATATTAAAAAAATATCAAAAATTATTTTTAAAAAAATAGGCAAGAAGGCAATGTTAAAGTCATTAACATTAATTAAAAATTCTTAATTAGTGTATGCTTTATGAGTCCAAACAATGCATTAATGGAATGACTTTACAAGCATTGAAAAATTATGTCATAAATGCTTTTCATGAATGAAAATCGACTTTTCATAATTTTGAAATTTTGTGCCATTTTTATAATCATCATAGGTTTGGGATTTTGAACATTTAATATCAATTAATTAGTTATTTAAATTGTATATTTTAGTTATTTATTTAAAGTTATTTAAATTGCATTAAAGATCATTTATTTATTTAAATTGCATATCATTGACTACAAAGTGGCAAAAGAATCTTCTAAGAACAGCTTTAAGTGAAAAAAATTATAAGGAATTTAGAAATATTTTTAAATGAAATACAGTGTATGCATATAGTTTCATAAAAATTTAAAGGGTGATATATTTTAAACAGTATTTCTGCTTTATTTCTTCTACTTAATAAATTTCATGTGATATAGTGATGAAAAAAACTATATATTTTTTCTTTCTTTCTTTAGATGTGTGTCTGTGATGATGGCTATTTATTCCTTGGATCACGTTTAGGAAATTCCCTTCTGTTAAGGTATACTGAAAAGGTGGATAATAATAATATTATGGATGTGGATATTGGAATCAGAACAGACATGCTAAGACAAAGTACTGAAGATAAACAAAGTGAAGAAGTAAGAATGTGTTTTCAAAATATCATAAAATTACATTGTTTATTCAATTTGTATGAGAAAAAAACCAAATATCAGAAATCAATTAATTTTTTATTATAGATATACATCTCTAACTTTTCTTCTTCAGTTTTCATCAGATTCCTAAAGACATTTATAATAATTTTTTTTGTAGATTTGTCCTTAGTTTTCAATTAAAAAATAAAATTTTTGTGTTAAAGTTTATTCTTAATACAAAATTGTTCTTTTATAATTTAATTTTATTGCTCTGTTTTATCTAAAAGCAGATTATGGCTTGGCATCTGCTTAATTTACGTTTTCAATTGTTACAAAAAAATTTCCATTTTCTGAATTTTTATAACACATCTAAAAAAGAAACATTTTTTTTTTTAAATTATGGCTTTTCTTTCATTTCTCTTCTTCCTTTTTTTTTTATTTTATTGAAAACATTATAAGATTAATTAATGGATTATTTTTACAAAAAGAAGATCTAGCGTTATTTAATCTTTATTTATTTCTCAGTTTAATTTAAAGTCTGTCTAAATCTTTCAGTGATTCACTATTGATTTGAGTATAAATCCACTAATTAATTCTGCAGTTTCCAAATTTTGTTTCTGATATTTAAATGGTAATGTATGCAGCATACTTGAAATGGCAAGCTAACTGGTCTCTATAGAGAGCAATTTGGTGCACTTTAGCATTATTTGTATAAGGGCCATGAAAAATTTGAGTGTTTAATTAATAGGTTGTTGGTGTGCATTATGGAAAAGGGCAAGCTATCAAATTTTGAAATCTATTTGTCTTTTTATTTCAGATTACTGAAGAATCTGCTGCTAAAAAAGCACGTTTAGATACAATGGATGATTGGATGGGTAATTATTTATATTCTTTAAAAGTGATCACTATATTATATAAACTTATTTAAGTAATTTAGTAACATTTTTACATATAAGTTTGTGTAAATAATTGCTTCATGTTACTAACTAACTTTTCCAGATTTATGAGGCATAAGTAACATTTGACTATTTGAGGCAATGAATATTAAGTCAAAATCTACACAAAAAAGTTTTGAGATAATCGTGAAAATCATATTACCCCCATTGAACTTTTATGAACACAGTATGACTATTTTGAGAGCATTCATTCTAACAACTTTTCAGATCACTAAAAATGTAAAACTATTTGCTTCTAAATATTTATCTTGTTTAATCAATCGCTGTTCTTAAAACAACATGAAGCTGAAATATATCTGTTAAATTAAGATATACTACTGTGTATTTTGGTGTATAAATCAACCTGTTGAATAAATTGACCCCTATTTTTGATTATGAGATAGCAAATTTTTGCTGTGTTATTTGTCGCTGCTGTCGATTGTTGAGAAAGCCAAATATGAAAATTTCTAAATTTAAAATATTGGAAAAATGTGGATTCCAATGCTATTGTAAATTTTTTTTAAAAGTGTGGAATTTCAATTTTTTTGGATGGGGATGAAGAGGATTTTTTGTGAGGCTGTTGAGAAAACCAAATATGAAAATTTCTAAACTTAAAATATTAGAAAAATGTGGATTGAAATGCTATTGTAAAATTTAAAAAAAAGTGTGGAATTTCAAATTTTTTGGGTGGGGATGAAGAGGATTTTTTGTGAGACTGTTGAGAAAACCAAATATGAAAATTTCTAAACTTAAAATATTGGAAGAATGTGTATTCTAATGCTATTGTAAAATTTTTTAAAAAGTGTGGAAATTCAATTTCCTTGGAAGGGGATGAGGAGGATCTTTTGTGAGTCTGTTCAGATGAGTATAAAATAAAATCAATTGTGAAATGGGATCCGTATGATAACACTGCTAGCCATATTGACCATCTGTAACCCAGATGATGTTCTGAAAATTTTAGATTTTGTTACTTTATGATATGTTTTTTTAAAAGTTCTTATTTTGTTATAGTTTTTTAAATGAAAAGATTGATGCAGAGTTATTCATATCTATCTCATTGTTTATTATGCATAGATGTTTCGTGCTCAACAAATGCCTGACTTTATTGCACAAATATGTATAAGGCGACACTCTGCCTTTTGTGAAATTTTAGGAGTTTGTAAGGTCAACTTATACACCAGGATATAGGGCAGGATACAATAGCAGTTGCTAATGTGATGTTTGATTAAAATCATAAAATATAGGTGTTCTTGTATTGAAAGTGGTTAAACAAGTAAAGAGTATGTTTTGTAGATTTAATGATCTTCACAATTTAAAAAAAATGCTTTAATGAAAAACAGCATTCAGGTTCTAGAATGGGTAACTCATTTTTATATTAGCTTTTCTAAAGTTTGATTTGTGTGCTGTTTATTTAAAATATTCCGTGTACTTCTTTATCTTTATTTCTACTGTTCAGGAGTAGAAATTAAGAAAATTTAGTTATTGGTCCATGGACGAGTGACTAAAAAATCTCACAAGTCCATATACATTTTTACTTGTTCGCTTTTTAATTCATATTAGATCAGACTTTATTTTTAAGCAAAGTAAATTGAGTAAATTTAAATAAAAAGCTACTGTATAAAGAATATGTAATGTTCACAATTATAATGAAATATGCTATTTCTTGATAATATCATAGACCATAACCTGCAACTGAAAATAAAAAAACCGAAACAGTATACCATCTTTTTACATTGATTGCTGGCTTGGGAGACCACTTATTATTTCATGGTAGTCCCAGTTAATTTTTTAGTGGTCATGGATATATGGACCATAGTTAATTTTGAGTCCTGCTACCGTATAACAAAACACTTAATATTTTACTTGATGTATACTTTACAAGGAATGTTGTTGTTTTTTTCTGTGTTATCAATATAACGTAGGCCTACCAAATACATTAGAATTTTTTTTTGGAGCATATTCACAAAGCAATTATCTATGTAAATTTTTAAGTTCTCTCACTCTTGATAAGGTGAGTTTTAAATTTTAAATACGAATTGAGTTGTCAAAAAATGAAAACAAATTACTCAAATAAAGCATGTCTAATTCTAAGATGGCTAAATTTGTATTCAGTTTTTGATATTTTGTTTCATAAATTATAATTTCTTCAATTTTGCTCCAGTTTTGTAAAACTGTTTCCATTCATTGCATTTCCATACAAATCAAGTTTTTTTATTAATATTTTAGCATCTGATGTGGCATTGATTCAAGATCCGGAAGAGTTAGAAGTATATGGAGACGATTCCCAAACAACGAAGCAATTAACATCTTATTCTTTTGAAGTAAAAACAAATTGGTGTTTATGTTGTTGTATTTTGATGAATATTTTCATAAATGCTGTAAATGTTGATAAAATGATTTTATTGATATAAACAGCTCATATTAAGTATAACCTGATATAGACTGTCTACTTATAGTTGTACAATAGACTATTGATTGTTATTCACTCTAAATCTTCTGAAGAGCCAGCTTGTTGAATATATCACACATATTTTAAAAATATTGGAAGAAAGGCATTACATTTGTTTTAAAATCATTTGCACAAAGTTTGAAAGCATGTAAATATTAAATTACTTCAATGCATCACAATTGCATAGTAAAAAGGTGTGATGTTATAAATGAATTTTTTAATTTCTTTAATTTATAAATAGTGTTCTGATTGTTTAATTTATAAAAATCTCTTAGTGATTATTTTTATTTAAAATTTTTTTTCAATGTATAATTATGGTGGAAAAAAAAGCAGATTTTTTAAAAAGTTATTTTTACATATCTCCTTTTGTTACGAGTGCTTAAGATTCATTTTGGGATAATATTTTTTCTCATTATAGTACTATTTNAAAAAAATGTTGGCAAAAGCCCCAGAAAAGGAATTACCTTGTGGAATTCCAATAATTTGTTTATAAAAATCTAAACCATTAAAAAGAACATTCTCAAAAAGATTAAACTTGCATAAATCTAACCAGTTAAACCTTCAATGCATCACAATTGCATAATAAAAAGGTGTGATGTTATAAATGAATTTTTTAATTTCTTTAATTTATAAATAAGTGTTCTGATTGTTTAATTTATAAAAATCTCTTAGTGATTATTTTTATTTTAAATTTTTTTTCAATGTATAATTATGGTGGAAAAAAAAGCAGATTTTTTAAAAAGTTATTTTTACATATATCTCCTTTTGTTACGAGTGCTTAAGATTCATTTTGGGATAATATTTTTTCTCATTATAGTACTATTTTACTTTATGATGTCACATGACTATTTATTTATCGTATCTTTACTTGTAGCTTGATGTTTGTAAGCACTTAGAAGATTAACTTGATAAAGTAACCTTATTTTATATATTATTATTATTGTTTTTTTCGTTGATTTCAATTTGCACACATGATTGCTAAACTTTATAAATATTGCCAAAGTTATCTTTATCAATTTGAAGTAATTTTTTATTTTTACTGTTAAAGTTTCTTCAGAATATTTCTTAGGTATGATATTGACTTTGCAAGAATTGATATGTATGTAACAATTTTTGAAATTTGTGGTTCTGTGTTGTTTTTACTATAATTATTTAAACTTTTTTCTTTTATTAGGTCTGTGACAGCTTGCTAAATGTGGGTCCATGCGGTAAAATTTGTATGGGAGAGCCTGCATTTTTATCTGAAGAGTTCTCTGGAAATGATGATCCTGATCTTGAGTTGGTTACAACTTCTGGTTATGGAAAAAATGGAGCACTTTCTATCATCCAAAGGTCAGTTCGACCTCAAGTTGTTACAACGTTTGAATTACCTGGTTGTGTTGACATGTGGACTGTTGTTGGTCCTATTATTCAGGAATCACAGAAAATTGAAGAAAAAACAGCAGAAGTGAAAGAAGAGGATAGTGAAGAAAATTTAAACAAGAGTGCACAACCTCTTAAAGATTCACATGCTTTTCTCATACTTAGCAGAAATGATAGCAGCATGATTTTACAAACTGGTCAGGAAATAAATGAATTAGATCATAGTGGCTTCAGTACTCAAGCGCCAACTATATTTGCTGGAAATCTTGGCAGCAACAAGTTTATTGTGCAAGTGTCACAGATGGGTGTACGTTTACTGTTAGGATCACGCCAAGTACAACATATTCCTCTAGATGTTGGATCTCCTATAATTTGGGCATCTGTTTCTGATCCATATGTTGTAATCATGAGTGCAGAAGGTACAGTAGTACAGTTAATGCTAAGATCTGATGATTTCGGCACTGGTTCACGGCTAGCAGTATCTAGACCTCAACTGGCACAAGTGGTAAGTTATAAGTATTATTCATATTATAATTAAACAGAGTTGGCAAAATCATGATTTTTTTTGTTTTAGAAAAAAAAAGGGTTTTATTTGATTAAAATCATGTTTTTTTATTTATTATTATTTAAATTAGATTTCTTTGTACTTGCCAAATTATTGTGGTGACAATTGCCAAATTTAGTACTAATGCATTTTACAACTAAGGCCTATCTCATATCATCACCAACACATACAAATAAAGTAAGATGAAAATATCTGTCTAGAAATAATGATCACAAGGGAAGATAATTTACTTAAGCAATTTGAATGATGATTAACTCAATTATCAGGATTTACTCATTAAAATTAATTTGACCATGTGGCATAATAAAATAAGGTCATAACAAATTATACTAAACTAAATCAGCATGTGACAAACAGATTTGGAGAACATTTAAAGAAAAGGAATTGCACTATTGCACTGCTAGAGTCAGTTGAATTTAAAGTCACTTATCTTGCAGATGTGCTAGACTTGGCTTGAAATCTTGAGGAGCTGATGAACTATTTATAGGTATCAGGTTATTATTCTCTGGATATATATATGTATATATCAATTGTTCAGTCCTGTTACAGCAATTGTTTCAGGGTTAATGTATATTTTGCTTCAGAATTTCTATCAAAAACCTCTTCTTTTTTTTGATCACCTTCCACTCAGCTCACCAGGTCTTAACCCTCTCTTCCTCACCCCTGTCTTGCCCCTCTTCTCAGGTTTCCTCTCCTTATCCAAAAATTGGAAGACCAAAACTGCTTAAGTTATTCACAGAGAGGCTATCTCAAACACTCAGACAGTTTGGGTAGAAATAGGTTGACTGATACTCATAAAAAGGAAAAAGAGTTGTAGCAACACTACATTATCTGATAAAATGTATTAGTACTTAATGTTATTTAAACGCACTAATATAGTTAAAATAGTTAATATTTTTTACTAATATATTGAAAATTTTTACAAACTAATCACTGAATATCATGATTATATTTGTTCAAGCTAAATATCTTAAAATTTTTAAAATATCGAGGCAATTTTTCAGTTACATTGCCAATGAAGAGTAAATTAATTTAGATCATAATACGTTAATGAAATAAAAAATTATTCTCTAAAATTATATTTTAATTATTTCGGATTAGTTTTTCTTGACAGAACGAGTCTTTCTTTACTATTGATATAGTTTAACTGTATAATTGAAGTAAGTTTATTACCAGCAAATTATTTTACATACAGCTAATAATAAATCATAGTTTGAAAATTTCATGCCACTTTTATCTAATTATTAATTAACATACATACCCTTTCATTATTTCTTTGGATAAAAACTTCATTATCAATGAAATTAAACTTTATAAAAAATCATAACCAAAGGAATATATTTATAAATAATATTATATAAAAATAATCCTAAAAGATTTAAAATAAAAAAAAGTCAGGCGATTTAAATCAATGATTTTTTTAAAAAAAAAGTCAAGTGAAAGTTAGAAATTCTAAAAATTAGCTCAGTAATTTAAGTACCTTGGTTTTCAAATAGGGTATCAAATGCCAGTGTAATCAATATGGCCATCATCAATTGAGTTAGAGAAGAATGGCATTATATTTCACATAATTTTTATGTTCATTTTATAGAAAATTTGCACTCAAAACGACATAATAAATTGTTGTACTTGACTCTTATCTCTTCCTAAGCTAGAAGATTGCAGAAAACATTTTTAAGCTATATTTTTTACAAGTTACTCATTTAATTTTTTATAAGTTGCATTTTTTATGTCCTATTGTCCAAATGAATGCTGGGTTTGTAATTGTCCTGATTTCAGCTTTTTGTCCTAATATTCATATCTTGAGAACATACCATTTTCTGTGAATACATGCGAAAATTTTGAAATAATCGATTTGAAGAATCAAAAGATTTTTATTTTTGTTCCAACAGTTTTTTATTTGAATTAATCATGCTAGTAAAAATCGGAAAATTTAAGAGATCAGACTTAGGGACCGTTCCACAATACGTAGCTCAGGCATTATAGCTGTGCCTTCAACTACAAGATTTATAATGGAATCAATGTCTTATGGGATTCTTTGGTTCATGCATGACTATTAACTTAACTTTATGGGAATTCAGTAAGTTTGTAAAAACGTAACTTCAGTAATGGTTTTAAAAATTTTAGCGTAATGGATTCAGGGGATATACACTTATATATTATTTTCAGAAAATGCAATTACAACTTTTATAGAATGGTTTTTTTTGTAGTTTCAAGATTATTGATTTATCTATTTTCTCTGTTTTTCAAAGTAATTAATTTCAATAAACAGTAAAACATCATGGAATTTTCGAATGGTGAATTGAAGGATCATCCACTAAATTACTTTTATACAGAAATGTTATGCAGCATATTCACTGTTTTCATTTTGAGATTTACCCTACTTTAAACTAATTGATTAAGAAAGCCTTGAACTTGATTACGAATTTTTATCAAATATTGGTATGAGGAAATATCAACTGATTGATACTGGTTGTTTTTTTATTGCAACAGTATTATAAAATTTTTATGCATATTGATCTCAAACTATTACAAGTTGTTCAGTACTCTATTAATAAAATAATATTGGAAACTGTTAAAACTTTCTTCTGTTATAAACATAACAATTGAAATTAAAAATAGTATAATTTGTTATTTTTCTGTAATAAAATTTACCTTCATTGTAATTAATTAGAGCATTTTCTACTTTTTTTAGTTTTATCATTTGCCCTTTTTAAAAGTAGTTTGGTATATTACATTAATTGAAAAATTCATTCTCTTCAAAACTAAACAAATATGAAATAATGGTTAACATGTTTCCAGCCCTTCAAAAATAGGCACCCGTTTTCAAGACTTGCCTGATGTGAAAAAATATAAAAAGCAACAAGAATATACACAGTTGCCTCTAGGGTAAAATGTATTTCCGTGCGTTATAGAGAGGAGGGAGGAACTAATGTCGTCAGTAAGAGAACCAGCATTTGAATGAATAAAACAAGATTTCAGGGTATCAAGATGAGCTGATGTAACTGGGGTGGAATAATTTTAGCATTATTGAGATTGAATTTATGCCCAAGATTCCAACAATGCTAAGCAATTGTAGATTTCTCAAATTCTTGATAACGGACATATCTATCTAGTTCCTTAAGTGTACATTTTAAAGCGCGTCTAGTTTGCCAGATGTAGTCAAAGTCTCACTGATAAGGAATCTGGTACTTAATTTAGGAGACTTGCTAGATATCATACAGATTTTTACTTTTAATAAAGATTCAACTCATATTCATGGATATTTTTCTTTGTTGTATGATAATTATTTTCCTGAAACAAATTTAATATTTTAGAAATCCAAAGTTTGCACTCTATGCGTTTATAAGGACGTGAGTGGTGTATTCAGTACTATCCCAAGAAGTACTGAAGAAGAAACCAAGTCTCAACCAAAGCAAAGTGCGCCCGCTGTAAACATTGATGATGTCATGAAAATGAATCCTGAGTAAGTACATACTAATAGGGCCACAGGTTATAATAGTCTGTAGTGTGGAGGAGAGTGTAGGGCAACATATTTTAATTGCAAGTAGTGTAGCACCAACTATAAATGTAAAACATCCTCAGTGGTAAACGATTTATGGGTTGGAACCTGGAAAGTTTGTGTTTTTTTCTTTTAATGTTACATCCCTAATATAATTTTTTTTTGGATAAAAAACCAGTTTTTTCCAACCCTGCCAAATTTAATGATAAAATTTTTCCAATTGTAATTTTTTGTTAAATATTTTTTTTTTTTGCATTTAAAAAATAAAATCAAAAATAAGAGAATGTTAATATCTTATGCAAGCATTGCTCATACCCACCAGAGGACCATAACTGCTCTCAGCTGTATTAAAAACCTGCTGCTACATTAAAAAAAGAAGTTATAATTTTGATCTAAAAGTTTCCATTTAAATGTGTTAGGTATACATGAATTTTTTTTAAAACTTTGAATAATCTAACAATGACAAGTATTTATTTAGAATAAATGGTCTACCATTTCCTCTGTAACTACATCTTTCTTTTTTAGATGTTTATTATTATGATATGCATTCCAACAAAATGTAATCCTAATTTTAATAATATTTCCAATTAATATGCTATGCATCCCAATGAAATACTACAACAAAATATTCACTTATAAATTGGTTTACTTGTTTAGTTTGGATAGTTGAAAATAATGCTTTTCAGTTTTTCTTCCTTCATAGTTTTATCTGTTATATTTAATTCTTTCATATATTCTTAATTTTATTCTTTTATTTATTAATTTTTAATAGCTTTATTAAATTCATAATTTCTACTTTTAGAGCTGTTGATGATGAAGATGCTTTATTGTATGGTGAACCTGCTCTTTCAAATGAAAAATCGATTGATGAAGTTAGGATACCCCAAAAGAAAACTAAGTAATATTTTTGTTTGAGTGATTTTTGTAAGCTGAATAGAATCTATAATCAAATTAATTCTAAATATTCAATTACTTTTTTTAGACCTAAAATTGAAGTTAAAGACATTAAACCTACATTTTGGTTGTTTATTGTGAGGGAGAATGGAGTTTTAGAAGTATGTATAGTTTTTTTTGTAATTATGCTCATTGATTATGATCATGATTGAATTTCTATTTGCTCATCAGTTAATTCTTATTTTAAAATAATAAGTTCTACTTTTAATAATTAAATTCAGCCTTGTCCAAATACAATTTATTATATATATTTTTTAAAATTTTAAATTTATTTTGCAGTAAAACATGATAATTTTTTTTTTATCAACTCATGTTTTTTAAATTGATTTATATTTGACTGTGACCCTTTTATGATGATTTCATAATTGAATTTGTATTAGTTCAACAATGCTCAGTTAGTTTTAAATTAAAAGCTCTTCTTTCAATAATTACTTTCAGCTTTGTCAAAATATAATTTATTATTATTTTTAAATTTTCTTAAGAATGCAAAAAAATTGTTTTAAGTGTATATAATATATATTTTATGTATATTATGTGTAAAGTATATATTTATGAACACTTACAATGTTATGTTCTTTTGAAGCTTAGAAAAATTTAGAAACCCATTCATTTATTTATACACATAAAAACGAACCTTAAAAGTGTTATAAGAAATCAGAATAGATTAAAAACAATTTTTTTAACCACTCAATGAATATATTTTTTTATAGTTTTCATATTTATAATTTTTTTATACTTAATCATTAACCTCATTACTTTTTAGGTTTATTGCTTACCTAGCTATAAACTGTGTTATTTAGTTAAAAATTTTCCAATGGGTCAGAAATATCTAGTGGACAGTGGTCAAGCATCCACAACTATTTCAAGGTGGGTTTTATTTTAAAAAAATTTATGAATGCAATGTGTAAATATATTTTATTATGTGTTTCACAATATTTTTTGTGTTCTATAATTTTTTTAGTATCACGTCCGACAAAGCTACTGAAAAACAACATGAAGCATTGCCTCTTATACGTGAAATACTTGTTGTTGGCTTAGGAATTAGATCCTCAAGGCCTATGTTGTTGGTAATCTATTTTTTTCTCTTTCAATACCAAACTTAGCTTCGCTTTAAAATAACTGCATAATTTTTTTTAGCGAATTAAATTACCTATAATAAATAAATTCTTTTCTATTTAGGCTCGTGCTGATGAAGATTTATTGATATATGAAGCCTTTCCATTTTATGAAACTCAAGTTGAAAACCACCTCAAGCTGAGATTTAGAAAGGTTAACTTCATGATTTTTTATAAAAAAAAATTTTAACTTAAAAAAAACTTTTGATTAAGTGATCAGAGGTATGGATAAATAACAAGACAATAAATGTTAGCATTTTGAAGAAACCTCTGCTCCTCTCTTTTTGTTTAAATAAAATTCTTATTAATTATTTTTTTAACAACTCAAGTTTTAAATTTTTTAATTTTTACTATTTTAGCTGAATCATGACATCATAACTAGAGAAAGAAAGTTGTTCAAACCTAAAAAAACAGATGATGATGATAAGCCAGTTGACCACAATCGACGGTGGTTGCGATATTTTGCAGATATTTCTGGCTACAGTGGTGTAAGTATCCCTTGTGGCACTAGACTGTTTTAGGGCGATTTTCAAAGTTACTGTAATTGATAACAAATTATCTTTTATGTAGAATACTTTCTTGCTTTGCACATGGTTTATGCTAGAGGAAAAAAAACAATTGTGCTTTTTTTTTCATTAATTCTTTTTTGTTTTTGAAAAAAAGAAGGAAACTTTATAATTTCTTAAATCTTTTTAATATTTGAGGATCAAGGGGAAGAGCAGTTTAGATCCATGAAAGCTGATTCTAAGAAAAAATGAATTTTAAGACATGAACAGTTTAACATGTTCAGAGATGATTGTGCTCCGGAAAAAATCCCGATTTCCGGATTTTTTGCTAACCGAGATCCGGAAATCTAAGGTCCAGAAGTTTCAAGAAATCATCAATCACAAAAATTCTTGTATATTTTATTTAAAAGCATCAGAACTAGAATTTATACTTGGCATCTCTTTCATTTGTAAGTATTTTTTCTGGTAGAATAATAAATGTGATTGCAGATAATAGTAAAGTTATACATAATTATTAATTTAAATTATGCTGCATATAATTTATTTAGAACTTAATGTAGTGAAAATATCAAAAACATAAATTTATAAAGACGTTAATTTTTTGAAATGCGTCGTTAAGGATTTTACTCAAGAAATTTTCAGGATTTTTGAGTTGGGTTTACAATCACCCCTGCATGTTTCCATCTTCAATGTATAATAAGTCTCAGAGAGAACTGATTTTCTACTTTATTGGTTTGTCAAAACTTAGTAATCTCCAAAATGCAACAGATATTGAATGAATTGTCATTTTTGTGAAAAATGGACCTAAACTGTTCTTCCCATTTCATCTTCATTATTTTAAGAAGAAAAAAGAGAATAATTATTACTCTTAACTAGTTTATATAGTCAATATAATTATGTATCTGTGAGAAAATGCAATCAAGAAAGATTCTTTATAATGTATACTTCAAAAATTATTTTAAAAAGGGATATTAGTTTATTAAAGCTTATAAAAGAAAAAAATCATGTGAAGCAATTATAACCAAAGCTGTTTTTTAGGTTTTTGTTTGTGGAAATGTTCCTCATTGGCTATTTTTAACAGTACATGGTGAACTCAGAATGCATCCAATGAGTGTTGATGGCACTGTTACTTGCTTTGCACCTTTTCACAATGTAAACTGCCCTAAGGGATTTCTTTATTTCAATAAACAGGTAAGCTACGTCATTGGCAGTGTATTTTATTATTTTTTCATCCAATTTTTATTTCAGTAATTTCAAAAATATAAATTACCAAAAATATACCCAGTTTTTTTAATATGAAGAAAAATCGGGAGAGTAGTTTTTAAATTTTTATTATTGATGAAATTAGTAACAGACACTCATAAAATATTATTTTGGTGGTACATTTTGTGTGCTGTTGAAATTACTATTTATTTTTCATCACTATTTTTTTCTTAATTAAAAAAAATAATGGTACTTTCAAAATATCGAAGCATAAACTGCACATTTTCAATTAACAGGTTTTAAATTTTGTTCAATTTGAAAATTATTGAAAAATTTAAAATTAAATTTTTTATAGTACTGTGTTTTCTTATAAATGAAAGCTCATTCATTGTTTTTGGATGACGAAATTCTAGTCTGTTGTGAAAATGTGAAATAATTTCAATCCTTAAATTTAGAAACATAAAAAGCGTAACAGATAAAGAGACAAAATGATATTTTTATTTGCTTAACTTTATCCCCCCCCCTTTTTTTTTTTTACTTTTGAATTTTTTTTAGACATTTGCTTAAGTAATAATGGACTTAGGTAGTTAAATATTTTTTTGAAATAGTAAAATGCTTTAAAGTTATAAAGTTAACTTTTAAATGCTTTTCCCAATGTAGGGTGAACTCAGAATTTGTGTTTTGCCTACCCATTTGAATTATGATGCTCCCTGGCCTGTTCGTAAAGTGCCTTTGCGTTGTACACCTCATTTCATCAACTATCATCCAGAAACTAAAACATATTCCATTGTGACAAGTAACATGGAGACTTGTACAAAACTTGTACGTTTTAATGGAGATGAAAAAGAATATGAAATGATTGAAAGAAGTTAGTAAGATCTTAGTAAATTTTATTTATTTCTATTAAGTTATTGGAAAACCAAATATTACAATTCAGCTATTGCTCTTAAACCTTTATTTACTGTTATAGATATTTTATGTTTATTTAGAACATCTTAATTTATCTCTTTATTCATAAGTTAATTTTTAGAGTACTGAAGGTGATTTCTATACACTGTTAGTTTTGAAATATAATAAAATTTCTGATATAGAGCAATAGCACATTGTTTCTATTAATGTTTTTCTAAATATGGAGACGGATTTTAATATAAATGACTTTTTATTTAAAAAAAATTTTTTACACAGATTTTGCTTATCGCTTTTTTATTTATTTAGCACATTAGTTAAAAGGGTATTATAAGTAAAGTTAAAAGTTTAATTCTCCATATTTCTTCTCTATAAAAAATAGAACAAAAAATTTTTGGGTATTCCCAACTAGCGACAACCAGACTTAATTAGTAACAGTTAATACAGAATTACAAAGAAAGATAATATGATTAAAAAATTTTTTCTGCATAATTTGTTTAATCAGTTTTATGGCATAGCCACAACTAAAACAAAACAACTACCAAATGTTAAGTTAATCTTGTTAAGTTGGAATTGGTAGGATAAAGGTTTAATATATATATAAGGAAATAAAGTTCAATATTCAGAAAGATCATAAAATAATGTTATGTATATAGCATTCTACTACTTGATAAATCCGGGATCACCAAATATGATAGCTAATATAGTAAAGATGGCTCAAAAATAATCAAAAATCTTACTTCCACAAAAAAAATCTATTCAATTGCAGACATTTAAGTATAGTACTCCTAATAATAAATAGTTGTATATCTTTGCATGTTAGATTTTGGCAGGATGGGCGTAAATGGGGAAAGAAATTTAAATGTTGCTATCAAGATAAATGAGGTAATGTTTCTAAAGTATTTCTTATGCTGAATCGATTGAGACCAAGTTTGTTGCAATAGGACTAATAATTCAAAAGTTATAATGATTTTATATTAAAAAAGTTCAATGTTTATCTTATACATATTTATGTATTTGAATGCTATCTATTTAAGTATAGTTTCTTATGTTTTATGAGAATGTATAATGCTGATTTTAATTATCGAACTTGTACCAAAAGGAATAATAGTTCTGATGTTGCTAGGGTTTTGTATTATACATATATTTAAGGAATTCAAAATGCTATTTAGATATTAACTTGTATTTATCTATTTATTTTTGTGATTTATAGCGGATGAGCGCTACATGTATCCTTTGACTGAAAGATTTTCCATGCAACTGTTTTCACCTGTGAGTTGGGAGGCGATACCCAACACTCTCATGGAATTGGAAGAGTGGGAACATGCCACTTGTGTTAAAAACGTTCTGCTGGCTTCAGAAGGTACTCGAAGTGGCTTAAAAGGTTATTTGGCTATGGGAACAAGCTATAACTATGGTGAAGATGTCACCAGCAGAGGAAGGGTATTCACTTTAAATTAGTTTTAATATTTATTCAAGTAATTAATAAAAATTTAAGGAAAGGATCGACTTAATTAAAGCTACAGTGGAACCTCTATCCATGTTTTTTTTGTATATATCGTCTTGTTTTACTGATCCCATCATGAATGCTATTCTTATAATGTGAATACTACACTTTTATGCTGTTTCTAGTGATAAAAGATTCATGCACCTATCATTGGAGAATTTTAAAGACTAGAAAATTAAGCTATTTCGTTAAAAAAAAACAATAATTCCAGATGCAAATAATAAAAGGAATAAAGATATATTACAGTTTGGGGAAAATACTTCAAATGTTGCATTTGATGTTTATGCATCAGTTGATGAAAACATTGAAACTTGTGGTGTGACATTGGTTGCGGAAAAAATGGCTGCAGAGACTGAAGAAGTACGAAATGATGCTGATGAAAAGGATAAAATGTGACCACAGCTAGGGATAACATTTTTCAAAGGCCTCAAAGCCTTTGAAATAAAAAGAAACTTTATTTATTCTTATGAATTTACAGAAAATTAACAGTAATCTGTTACAAATGTCAATTTTATTTTTGTGCCAAGAAAAAAAGGATTTGTTAAATTAAAATTTCAAAACATTTTAAATAAATCAATGTATTTTATTTATATATATATTTTTTACATGTATAATAACATTAAATATACATTTTAGTTATATCCTTTCATTTAAGTCATAAAATCTGACTCTAGAACTATATTTTGAATAAGCATGTCTTTATTCTTAATCAATTTATGATCAATTTTTTAAAATCATTTTTTAATCAATTTTTATTTTATTTTAAAAGTTACGAGGCTCAAATTCCTCAAAATATTAAGGACAACCATATATTGCTAAATGTGGTTGAAATTACACCTATTATAAAGCGAAATTTTTCAGTTAACAATTTTATTCGAAAAATATATTTAATTTCTTTTATAAGTTATATAGATTTTTATAATTGATTTTTTTATTTATAAATAGATTTAATAATTACAAAATTTTTTGGATTTTAAAGTATTTAAAATTTTACACCTCTTAAAGTTGTTTTATTTCAAATGAGAAAATTTGAAAGTGAAATAAATTGGTTTTAAAAGTTTAAAAGTTGCAAAAAACGTAAAATTTTATGTAGTAGTTTAAAAAAATTGCTAAATATTTTATTCTACATTATATTTGTGTTATTTTTTTTCTAAAAAATTTCGTTAATTAAAACGATTTTTTTAGATATTTATCTTAGATATCATTGAAGTTGTTCCTGAACCTGGGCAACCACTAACGAAAAATAAAATGAAGGTAACATGTTTAATGTTTTAACTTAGTTATTTATTTATTAATTCAATTTATTACTTCAATAACAAATATTTCTACTTCTGTAGACTGTTTATTGTAAAGAACAGAAAGGCCCAGTCACTGCTTTATGTCAAGTTTCAGGTTTCCTGTTGAGTGCTATTGGCCAAAAAGTAAGAAAGATTTTGCCGAATAATTTTTAAGAAAAATGATTGCTTTTTTTAAAGTTTTTTTTCTGTTTTGTTTAGATAATTATGTTTATTATTAATGTTTAGTACATTTTAAAGATATTTGTGTATATATATCTTAATTTTTAAATTTAGACATATACTTATATATTCACTTGATTTTTGTTATTTTCTAAAATTTAAATGTTCTATTGAGACTTTTTTTAAGAAAATGCGCATATTTGTGTTACATGATCAAAGAATGACATTGAAGATACACGAAATTAAGTTTGATATCTTAACATTTTATATCTTAAATTTTAAAACAAAAACAATATATTTTACAATTATATGTATCACAATACAATGTTTGCATTGTATGTGTGATTTGAAAGCATATTTTTTGCTATTAATTTTTGTAATTAGTACCTTTGTAAATATAATAAACTAGAAAAATAAGTAATAATAAAAAAATACTGAATTAATGCTGATAAAACCCTTGTTTTTAACCATAGTCCTGGTGATTTGGAGTTCTAAACTTGCAATGTCTGATAGCTTTTACTCTTTTATTATTAAATTCCATTAAAATTAATTCACTATTCAAAAGGCAATCCACATAATCTTGAAACATTTTCATTTTAAGAAATAGATTTTTTTTTAAAAATTAATCCTTAAAAATTTTTTGGAATTTTTAAATTAAATTTCACTGATACAGTAAATGTTGAATTGTTGTATCCTTATTTCTTATTTACCCTGTTTTGACATTTGTAAATATAATTAAAGAAGAGTTTATATTTAATTTATTCAAGGCTTTATCTTAAAAATTGGCACATGTTCAGTGGCAGAATTTTTAAGATTTTAAAATTTTTCAAAATATTTTCATTTATGTGCTTGTCCTTATTTTTGCTTTATGTATGATTAAATGAAGATTATAAAATAATTATATTTATGAAATAATTAAATGAAGATTTGCTCTTTTGATGTTTTACCTTATCAAATGAAAAATTTCTTTTTAATTCTTTCTGAAGTCTCAATGTTTTTAGTTAGAGTTTTTCAAGAAGTGTAATTCTTTTCTATTATTTTGATTTTTCTATTTTAATATAACAAGAATTTTTTTTTATCCTTGTGAGAAAATTCCAAGTACAAATAAATAAATAAAAATACTGAGTTTAAGAAAAAAGTCTTTTGAATTATAGAACATTTAAAACCCTAAAGTTCAATACTAAGAAAGGAGCACAATAATTTTATTGAAAGGTAGTTTTAACATGTTTTACTATGATTTAGTATTTTTGTTTTTACAGGTTTGATTTTAAAAAGATTATTAATTATGATTAACGATTATTTTATAAATTATGATCAAAATAAAAACAAGAATTCAACTGGCTTATTCACTTGTAATTCACTCTTGAAAGTGCTGTAAATATTTGATCAGGAAAGAAAGGAAAGGTAAAAACGTAAGTTGTGTAAAAATTAAAGCACTTTCTTAACTAGCTTATGAAGTTTATCTATTAATTCACAAAAGTAAGTTAATAGTAACTAATAAATTTAATTAACTAATCATTTATTAACATAAGTAAATATCCATAAATTATTTTTTAATGTAATAAACTAATTCACTCAATTTTTTATTGTTTAGATTTATATATGGCAGCTGAAAGACAATGATTTAATTGGAGTTGCTTTTATTGATACTCAGTGCTACATTCACACAGCTATATCTTTGAAAAATTTAATTATTGTTGCTGATGTATATAAATCTATATCTTTGCTGCGTTACCAAGAAAAAAGTCGTACTTTGTCTCTTGTTAGCAGAGTAAGTTTTTTAATTCCTATTTTTTAAAGCTTCTTTTTTTAAAAAAAATTCTTAGTGTTTTTACATTTGTTACTAAAAATCCATAAAATTAGATTTAAGACTTTTTTTACGCCTGTGTTTGGGGGGGGGGCTTAACTAATGGGTGGCATCACTGCAAAAATCGGCATCCAAAGCAGTAATTAAATTAATGTATTGGTGAGAAGAATAAATTTTCAATACTTAAAAGTGAAATGTTTAAAATTTTATTTTCATTTTCTAAATTTAAATTAATTAAACTATTCAACTGAAATTTTAGAAGAAAAGATTTTTAAATGTTTTAATTATAAAAAAAAGATAATTTATATTGTCCATAATTTTGATTTTATTTAAAGGATGTAGCGATTATATTCTGGAACACATTCTAAGATACAATATGTGCATAATTTTTTGTATAATTTTAATATCTTTTGCTACAAGAGAATGTGTTCTAATCTGTTACAATCTTTTAAATTAGCACAGCGTTTTTTTATTATTTTAATTTGCTTATGAATTTGGAAGCAGTGAACTTGATTTGTTCATCAAGTAATTTTGCTTTCGTGTTTCTAAAACAGTTTTTTTTAAAAATAATCAAATAAAATTCCATTTTTTAAGTAACTTTTAATATAGTTTCTAATTTGTTAAAAACATTTATAAAAAATTGCACTTATCCATCTCCATGCCTAAAAATTTAATAATACATTCATTATTATATTGGGAACGTAACTTCTAGAGAACATGGTATTATTATCTACAATTATCGTTACAATAAATGACATATCATATAGGCTCATGTTTTCCCTATTCATTTTGATTTTGTATTGACTTTTTTATATCATATAAAAAAATCAATGTAGAATCAAGATGATTGGAAACCTACCTAAATCAATAATATGTTAGGTTTAAACTGAGAATATTCTTTGTGTAAACAAAGAATATTCTTAAGGTTTGTAGGTTTAATCTTAAGGAATTGTTGGGTTTAAACTGAGAAAAGTCGGAGAAAACTAATAAACTTGTGTGCGAGGTACCTAAAAGTGTGATGCTTTTCCAGAAAATTCTGTATTTTTAATCCTAATAGCCACCTAAAATGTTTTGTAATGTATTTAATGGTTGAGAATAAAACATAACTGAAAAAAATTATAATAAAAATTTATACCATAGGTTAAAAAATAAAAAAATTAGCGAAATTTTAAGAAGTCAGTCGGGAAAAGTTTGAGAATTTTTTTCTGAGTGTTTGTGACCACAATTACAATTTATTATGCAATTACAGTTTTATAGTTTGCAATTTTTACTTTATGGGGCTGACAAATTTTTATTTTAAACTCGTTTGTGTTTGAGAAAAATATTTTTCAAAGGAAAATGTTTGTGGTTTTCTTTCGATTTTTCAACTATAATTGTCAAATCTAAAAATTAAGATGTGAAAAGTGCACCAAGGTGCAAGGCACTCTCCTATATACACTACCCAGCAATAATTGAAGAGACACTTTTAAATTTTGAAATTTTTTTAAATTTCTCAAGAAATACTTAAAGGATTATTTTATAATTTTACAAGTGTTTAGGTCACACAATTTTTCATACTTATCAATAAAGTTGAAAGCTTTCAGAGGTTTGAGGGACTGGTAATAAATTAAGAACAACGAAAAAGTATAGTTGAATACCCTGCCAGAAAATATAAATGAACTTTCAACTTGTATTGATTACTTAGGTTTTTATACGCAATAAAAGAGTTCGTATAAGAGTTCAGTAACCTAGTTTAAATATTAAGGAAATTTGGACAAAATTATGTAAAAATTTTTTTTTATTCATTTTATTTTATGTAACAAAAATTAATAATATATGATAATAGTTTATAATAATGTATGTTATGGTATAAGGGAAAAAAACATGCAAAGGAAAATATACTCTTATAGGGGATGATTTCTCTTGATGTTGGTGTCATATTCTAGTAAATCCTGTTTGTTATTTTAAAATATCATTTGTGGAAAACCCCTTATTATTTTAAGAGCTTTTTTTCAAAGTTTACGTAAACTACTTCGAAAATTGCCTGAAACTTTCAATTACCAAGACTGACTTTTTTCATAATTTATCAAATAGGATTCACAGCAAAATTATTAAAAAGAGTTTTTAAAACATGTTTTGCACATGTGCAGTATGAAAGGATTACTTTAAATGAAAATATCTTGTGCAATTTTTTACAAAATTCTTTCTTCACATTTTAAAATGATAATTTTGCTATTTTAATTGAAAATTGTTTTAAAAATTTTGTTTAATTTTATTGAATATTTAAGTTACAGCTAAAATCATAAGACAAAATAATAATTATTTTTTCTAAAAAAATGTCTGTATCTTCATAAATATTTAAGCTAGGATGATGAAATTTTGTGGAATGATTGCATATAAAAATCAAAGCAAAGCAATCGATACCAGTTTATTGCTATATATTCTGATATAAGGTGTTCAAAAACAAAATTTTTTTTTTGTAATTTATTGCCGGTCTCTCAAATCTCCGAGAGGTTTAAACTTTATTGAAAAATATAAGAAATCGCATGACCTAAAACACCTCTGAAATTATCATTCAGTATTATGTAAAAATTTTAAAAAATGTCAAATACAGGAAGTAATTCTTCAACTATTGTAGGGTTGTGTATGTTTGATTCAAATTTAAACCAGTTTTGATATCCATTGTAGAGCAATTTATTATTTAGTTATAGTAATAGTAATTTACTTAAAGAAAAATATATATTAGAATTTAAATTAAACATTTAGTATATGCACTCTTGCAGAACGTTTCTAAATATTTTTGAAACTGTTTTGGTTTACAAAATCTCTGATGAAAATTTTTTTTAGAGTAATGTAAATAAACTGAAATATATTTTCTTAAAAAATAAAATAAATCCCAATAATGATGATAAAATAGGTAATATCTCTTCAATTATATATCCTTTATTTAAATTTTATGGAAAAGATTGCATCATAAATGAAAAAAATTTTCTTTAAAATTAAGCTGACAATTTCGTATTGTACAAGTGTGTATGTTTTTGAATATTTCAGGATGTAAAGCCTCTAGAAGTTTACAGTGTTGAATTTCTTATTGATAACAACCAAGTTGGATTTTTGGGTAAAACTACTAATTCACAGTATAAGTTTTGTTTTTAATATCTCATTATTTTATCCATTTTTGTTTACAGTCTTTCTTTTTTTTAATTTTAGTTTCTGATGTGGAGAAAAACTTAATATTATTCATGTATTGTCCTGAAGCAAGGGAAAGTTTTGGGGGTTCAAAACTTCTTCGCAAAGCAGATATACATGCTGGTTATCATATAAATTCATTTTTTAGGATTCGATGTCGTATAGGTGAACTATCCAACTATGATAAAAGACAAGCAAATCTCTTAGAAAAGAGACATGTCACAATGTTTGGTATGTATGTTTATTTGCCTACATGTTATTTTCCACTACACTTAAATATGTTGTAAAATATATATATATATTTAAAAAAACTTTCGATTAATTTCAGCTACTTTAGATGGTGGATTAGGGTATGTGTTACCCATTCCTGAAAAGACTTACAGACGATTACTTATGTTGCAAAATGTTTTAGTTACTCACATTCCACATACTGCTGGATTAAATCCAAAAGGCTTCAGGTTGTGTATTATTGCATATTCTTTTTATTAATTTCTAGCATTTCTATTATAACTATATTTTATTAATGATAATATATATATATATATTAAAAGTGTCACTGAATATAGTAAAATTGATAGCTAGTGAATAACAATTTGGGTCTTTTCCAGCCTTGCTGAAGGCTGCCCCACAGCGAGGCATAGATTCTACAACACAGGAATGGTTTGCCAAACATCAAAATCGATTGCCCATCATTTAGTAAAGGTCACTGGTGTAGTGTGATATGGTTTTACATCTGTCTTTGAAACATCTCAATTAGAGACCAATTCTTGATAGATAAGTCAGAAAAATGCTTAAGCTGTAGCTAACCAGGATCTGTGAAAGGTGCGATTGTCTTGGTAGTAGAATACAATAAATACACCATTTTGATGTGCATGACAGTATAACACAAATGGAGGTAATGGTCCCGCAACTCTACAAAACAAATCACATTGATGAAGGTTTATACAAATACGTAAAATATGCCAAGCATGGCCTCACATCACTATTGAGCTGCAATGATTTTGTACAGTTCCGAACTGGCATGAAGGATTCATGAGCCTGATGCTATATTTGCAGCCTCCCGTTGACATGAAGTAGTCGAAAATGATCCCGACTTTAGAGTGCATTCTCTTGCTGAACCAAGAAGTACAGCCTAATCGCTCGCACTGAGCAATGCCAATGGTTCTCTCGTGAGTCTAAGGCTTATAAAGCCTATATGGGGAAGCGAGTATAGTATATTCACCTTGATGCATCTGACTGGTAATTTGAGTTAATATATCTGCTGAATATGTACTACATGTCTAAACCATCTCACACCACGCTAATTCAAGATTAATTGTTTTTAGTCTATTTCAGATCTTTGGCTTTTAAACACTACCTTCTTTATATTGAGCTGAAATTTATCATATTTCATGCATTATTAATTAATTTTTTTATTGCAATTTTAATTTTATGTAAGTTATCAAATTAAAATTTTTAGAATGGCAATAGTCTTGCAGATATCACATTCATTTTATCTTTATAAAGCTTAATAAACTCTTATTAACTAAAAGTAAAAATCTTATAAAGAAAATAAATTTTTTTAATAATTAATTTTTATTAGCCATATATGTAATGCATGTCACTAATATGACGATTAATATAAAATAGAAATTCTTACCCTAAGAAAGTATTTTTTTCTTTATAACTTTGCTATAAACCTTTTTTTTTCTATTTTATAAAAATTCCTTAATTATTTTACATATTTATTTATTAAATATTTATAGATAATAAATTTCTAAAAATGTAAATTTAAAGTTAATTTAGAAAAAAAAATAAAATTCAATATTGTGTTTGTTGTTTTTAAAATAAATCTTATTTGTCAAGTAATAAAAATATTTGTTTCGCACCAAAAAACATCTAAGTAAATTTACTTTTTGTGATATGCTACAGGATGTTTAAAAGTCAGAGAAAATTGTTACAAAATCCACATAAAAATATTTTGGATGGAGATTTGCTGTCTATGTTTCTCAATCTATCGATCTTGGAGAAAACAGAAGTTTCTAAAAGAATTGGTACTTCATCTGATCAGGTAAATTTTACTTGGTTAATATGAATGGACATTTTTTAATGCATAACATTATTTTTCATAAAAAAACTATCCATTATTTTTTAAGAATTTACTGAGATTTCTACAACAAATTTTCATATTTTATTGTGATTTTGAATATAAATCTTTTTATTCAATCAAATAATTAAAATATATATACAGTTTATTGTGACATTGTTTTTGTATTAAAAAATTGTTCAAAAGATTAAAATGTTTTAGTATAAAAGAATGCAATTATTTTGTGAAATCCCTAACTTAATTATGTAAAAAATGCTAATAATTTTGAATCAAGTCATTCATGAGCTTTTTTAAATAGAGCAATTTTTATTTACTCTACACTGCTCAAATTAAAAACTGTATGAGTATATACATCAAAGACTTATAAAGTTTTTTTTTTCTTCGATCTCAAACACTCTTATTTGCCAGAAATGTATTTAAGGTTCTTTTTCTGTTATAGATAATTGAAGATCTTCTTGAAATTCATCAGAGCACATCATATTTTTAAAAATGCTTTTATTATGAAGAACGACAAGTACTTATTTTTATAAACTCATTTTATGTTTTCTGCATATCTTGATGCGTCTTCCCCTTTATCTTACAAACCTTCGTTTTTTTGCATTTCTGTTTCGCAGTGTTTACAGTGGACTTTATTATTTATTAAGCATTGTCATAGAAAAAATGTGTTTTTTTGTTACGTTGTACATATTATTTTTATAGTAAAAATTTCATCTGTCTGATATATCATTTTAGTTTCTCATTTTTATTATAGAAGAATCAAATTTTCTTCACTAAAATATAAGCATCATATTTTAAGTACATGTGAAAAATATGACTCCTCTATAGATAAAATGTTTACTGCAAGAGAGTTTTCTTTGAAGAGTGCTGTATTAGGACAAATTTTTTGAAGTGGGTTATGAAATTACCAAGTATAAAAACAATTTAAAACGTTTGCACAATTGTATAGACTAATATGAAACATGTCAGGGGAATATAGCAAGTTATCTGGGTCTTAACTAGCCAAATTACCAATTAATTAATTGAAAATTTGATTTAATGCGATTGAAAACTAGAAAAAACAAATAAAAAAACATTCATCTATTAAGCCACATTTTAAAACATGTATACCCCAATTTCAACCTCTTCAAACAAAAGCCAGTCTCATTCTGTTCTAAATAAATTTAAAAAATTCACACGTGACATTGCCTGTTTCATTATTTTTTTTGCTTATGTCAGCCTGGCTTAAATTTATTTTTAAAGGTATTGACATGCCGCTGCCAAGAGAAAAATATGCTTTCTTTATATGGCGAAATTTTCTCCCAATACAATGAAATAAAATTTAGTTACTATAAATAAAAATCTCATTTAGGCATATTATAAATCAAAGTTAATAAAAGTAAATCAAAGCTACTAACTACAGATAGTTTTTTCTCAACTGTATGCAAACACTATCAAACAATTAAAATTCATGCTTATATTATCTGCAACCTAAAACTTAGATATAGTGACTAAAAGTTAATTGAAATATTCCTTAAAATTTTCTTTTTCATCATTTACTTTTATCATATTTCCTACTTCTGCAATACATTACATGTGTTATTTCACTACGGATTTTTAAGTGTAAACAATTAAACACTATTGGTGATATTACATCTCAATCTTTGACCACTACGTTTTGCTTTAAATTCATATTTTAACTCTAATAAAATTACAACTAGCATGCAAGAAGAAGTTTTAAAACAACTAAAAATTACCATAGAAATACTTATACTTGGACAGTATTTTCTTAAAAATCAAGCAAAATATTTATGAAAAAAATCAATCTAGCCAAATTCCATAAATTTTTTAAATATCTACTCTAACCATTTATTATTATTTTTTAACCCACTTTTTTTATTAAGATAGATAATTTTTTTCTTCGGCACTAACTTTAATAAGGCTTGTATATCTTTCTCAAAATTCAGGTCCAAAGACTCCATCATAGAATCTTCTGAGAATAACACTCTTTTGCCATTTTTTCCCCGTCAAGGCTATGTTGCTAATCAGAGCCATAATTTCTTGTCTTTTTATTTCATGAGGTATTCTTCTGAAATTTTTTGTACTAATCTAAAAACATGAAATACGATGAAAACTTTTAAATGCTTTGGCGGTTTTTCTCAATTTCATAATTTTTTCACATCATAAATTCCATTATTTTTTATTTTTGACTGACTGGAATTATCTATTTTCTCTTCCGTTTTTGCATTTGACATCTCTTTTTTTTTTCTATACTTCCAAACTTGATGTTCTAAATCTTCAGTTAAATCCACATTATTTACTTGTGCTATTTGGCCACTTCTTTCCATATTTCCAAATGCCAACAATTATAAGTTTCAAAATCTTTGTTTGACCCTTCTATTAGCCCTTTTGATCTGGTTACAGATTTATGGGCGTTGCAAGTACTTTGCTTCACAATTCAAAATAATTTGTGTTTCTTGCAAAATTTATGATATTCCGGTGTAGGATGATTTGATTTCCTCCATTTATCATTCTTAATCCATATTTTCCTTTGGAATCTAGTTGACTGCTTGAAACACCACAAAGCAAAACTTTTTTTTTTTTCAGGTTCCATTGCTCTCGCCAACTGTTTTGTACAGCGCTTCCTTACCAGTACTTTCACTTCAGATTTTTTTTTTCTTTTTAACAGATGGGGCCTACCATCAACTTTTGATGTATTTTTCTTAGTAAACCCTGCATTTAACTTAAGTTTTTTATCCCTACGAGTCTTGCTATAAACTTTTGATACACTATGAGTTTTAGTGCCACCAACATGTCAAAGTGGTAAACTTCGTTTCCAGTATTCTCTTGACTTCCTACCGGGCTACAACATCATTGAGTATTAAATTCCCCAATTTAACTTTTCGGCACTCAAGGTTGCTTACACTCTTTAATGCCACCTCGTCCACTTTTTCATTTTTTCCGTCACCACACTAAACATTCTTGCCTCTAAGGGTTGTTTCCAGCATGGTTTCACTGACCTCAAATTTATTTCCATTACCCATTTATACCTCAGTGGCATTTATCATATAATTGGGTATACTATAGTCTACGTCACAGGTTGTGTTATTCCTACTAAATTTAACCCATGAACGGCATTTTCTGCGAGCCTAACTTCAAGCCACAAATAAACAAACAAAGTGTTTGATCGTTTAAATAGTTGCTCGCAAGATTTTATTGCATTATAAAGAAAAGTAATTGATATTCGATTTTTGATTAATAATTGATTTATGTGGATAGTGGCATAGAATTTAGCATTGCGTCATGGTAAATGCTATTCCTACTAAGTGGAAGTAGTTGTGTTTTTTTTTTTATATTATACCCAATTACTTTCTGTTGTAAAGAGCGTGTCTTCAGCCCACAAGCATGCGATACCAAAAAGTGCTTCTTGATCCACCACAGAAACCTCTGGTTTGTCCACCTCTGAAACTCTGTTCACATTTGTCTCTCTTAGTACTTCGATTTTCGTTTGAATTATTTTTAAAACAATATTTCCACATTATGTTCTTCCTTTCTACTTTAGTGACAATTTCTAATTCTTATTCAATTCATATGAATCCCGACTTTTGACATTAAACTTTTTATAAATTCTTCTCAGATTTTGTACCTTGGCGACTGTTCCATTTGTTCCTCTGTAACTTGCATGTTTTTTACTACTTTATATTTTGGAAACTTTTGTACCTCTCCCATGACTCCGAAGTACTTCGGAAATCGAGTTTCTCAATATCATTTATTGGCCTTTCGAACAATCTTGAGAGCTTTTAAATTCAATCTTAGAAATTCTCCTCATTAACAACCATGCATGTCTTGGCAGCATATTCATTTTCTTGGCCTGCAGTTCTAAATTCTTATGCTTTTCCCCCTTTCCTGCTTCTAACTGCCATCGAGCGTAAACAGTAAATTTACTTTTCCACACTCCTTTCTCAAAAGCACTAGTCCCACTTCATAAGACGCCAGTTATCAGGCGAATATGATGAGCGATCTTGGTCTAAACTAGCTGAATTACCAATGAGTAAATTGAAAATGTGATTTAATGCAATTATAAAAATAGGAAGAAAAAAACAAATAAACATTCATTTATTAAGCCGCATTTTAAAATACATCTACAACCAATTTCGAACTTTTCAAACAAAATCCAGTCTCGTTCTGTTTTAAATAAATTTAAAAAATTCACTAATGATGTTGTATGTTTCATCATTTTTCTAGCTTTTGTCAGCCTTGCTAAATTTTATGTTTATAAGTTCTGACAAAATATATATATTTAATTTTCACTATCACATTTTAAGTAATTTGAGCAAAGCTTTAAAAGCCATTGTGTAAGTTCAATATTTTAACTTTAAACAAATCTTCTCACTTCAAAAGGTTTTTTTTTTTTTATAAAATTTAGTTATTACACTCAACTGTCTTAAATGGTGGTAAAAAACAATCTATAACAGTAAGTTACAGAACTGGTTTTTTCTTTCACAGAGTGTAAGATTGTAATGACGTCCAATTTCAACCATCACAAAATAAACCTAATTTTAATATCTGGTTTACTTAAAAATTAATTCTCCCCCCCCCCCTCCCTTCCGTATGCCTAAAAATCTATGGCAAAATTTTTTGTTATCTCGTAAATATATATTTTGATTTATTTATTTATAATTTTTAATTCCTGCACCTGGGTAAAAAAATAATTATACTTCTGTGAGTCATTCAAAGTACTTTCAAATAGTTTTTAAATAATGTTTTAAGTGTTATAATCTTAATTTTTACTTCATGTTTTTGTTGGCCCTCAAAATAGTATTTTCTAGTTTTTATGGTCTGTTATTCAAAAATAATTGTGCATTCCTGCTTTTAAACAGTTTATATTTTAAAAATTAACAAATAATTATTATTTGGTGCATTTTTGAAACTTATGAAAAAATATCTAGTATTTCCTATTTAAACAGTTTGACACAGAGGAGCTTGCCAAAAAGTGACCACAACTAATGAAATATAATACAATAATTTATTTTCAAAACAATTAATTGAAAAATATATCCTATTCATTTACAATAAACTGGTATATAATATAAATTCTTTAAATAAATATTACAATTTATTATCTAGATTGCCATAAATCATTTATATTAAAATCACTTGGAGCATTAAGCTTCTTTAAATTTTGAATATAAAAAATTAGCTCTTGAGTCACCAACCTAGAAATAAAGAAAGAGAGTAGCAAATTAATTTACTTATCAAAATATTACAGATAATTAGCCATAACCTATACATTAAAAAAAATATTGTGCAAAATATATTTGGAATTGAAAAAAATTTCAGTTGCAATTTTTCTTTTTTTAAAAGTACCTAAATACAGTAAGTACATATGTAATATGTATTGAGTTAAAAAAAACATTTAAAATTACTAAATGAAATCAAGATATCTCAATTAGAAAAGCAGTGAAAACACATTTTAAGCCCCATCTTCTGAAAATAAAGTAATCTATACTATACTATTTATGTTTTGTTAAATCAAGGAACCTTTAAAAATAATAAATAACTGTAAAAGGTAAAAATTAATGTTGTATCACGAACTATATAGATAACAACAACAAATTTGTGCAAAAAGAAGACAAATTCTAAATCTAAAAGCAATTTTTAAGCCGAGGTAAATTAAAAATAATGTAAAAAGATAAATAATTTATATTTTTTTTTGCACTAATTGTTAATTTACAATCGCATATTATTATATCTAGCATACATTTTTATATCCTTATGTTAGCTGAATAGATCTGTATAAAAGTTGACTTTTGAAATTAACCTTAGAAGTAGTTTTAAAATACTCTCAGCTTACAAACATAATATACTACAATAGGTGTAATATACAACTAATTACACTCATGTCCAAAAATTAAGGAACAAATACATTTTTGTGGACAACTTATGAAATGAAACCAAATCAAGTAAAATTTCTGGCATGAACTTGCTTTATGGGCATCGCAACAGATTGTCCAAAAGATGTGGCGAAATAGCACTTCTGGAAGGTAGAATAAGAGGTACAGTCGCTTCCCCCAACAGCAATGCAGGTCTCACATGAATTCTCATGCTGTCAACAAGGTTGACAAATTTTTACATAAAATCTACTTTTCCCTTAAAGCAGTACTTAGCTCCTGGAGGTTTCTCAGAGGGTGTGTCGAGACATAATCATCCTGCTAAGAGCAGCTCAGACATACTCAAGAACATTCACGTCTGGCTGGCTACTCCTCTGAACATCTTTGTTCCAGTTCTGTGGACACTCCTTGTCCTCTTCATCTAAAAATAAACTGGGGAACAGTGCCTTCGAACAAACTTACATAGGATAATATTAAGCAACCAGCCCTTTACTTCAGAAAATACAGAGTACCTTTAATTTGCAACCTTGTAAACAGCACGAGAGATTAGTCATAGGTAGGGCTGCAGGTTTGTCGCGGCTCGAATTTCCGCGGAATTGTCATATATTTTTCTTAAAATCCGCGAATTTCTCAATATGTCTTGACTTGCGCAAAAATTGCTTAAAATTTGATTTTTTTTTCCATTTTTTATTTATTATTTTTATTAAACAGAATTTTTATTTTCCTGAACCTTAAATTGAACATGTAAAATTTATTAGATATTTAGGGGAGTGAATCAATAGCAAAATGACATGAAAATAGTTCCGAGATAAGAGATAATCACAATCTTGTCAACTAAGGTGGTCTTTCTACACTTAGGGAGGGTTTACCTTCCTGAAGTCAGTAAGAATACAAAAGAAATTGGAATCACAAAAGGAAAATGTTATAAATTAAATCTTTGACAGAAAAATTGTTATACATGCTATTGCACTGGGCAATGAAATTTCTACTGCCTTTCTACATATCCAGTTAATTCTTCCTAGGCGGCTTCTTGTGATTTCTTAAATATGGATCAGTTTCTTAGATGAAGGAGGGGGACTAGTAGTTAGTAGAGACTTGTAACTAGTAGTTTGAATGTAGAATGTTTAAGTTGTCACAGCAATTACTTCTTACAAAGCAACGGTCAAGGAATTGCGCGTTGGTAAAGGAAAATTGATCGAGTTTTGGATATCAAAGACCGAACGCTCCAAAAGTGGCAATACGAAGTTTGTCGGTGACTAAAAACAGCGTTGACGCAGAAAGATCGCTTTCTAAGTATAAAAATGTATTAAGTGATGAAAGACAAAGGATAAATGAGAATAATCTGACAATGTACAATACTTTGTACCAAAATTCTGTTCATTTAATTAAAAATATAAATATTACTTGAAATTCAAAGAAATACTTTCATAGTGTATTTTAAAACTTTTTTTTATTTGCGCAATTTCTGTCTTTTGCATCATTTATATAATAAATTTTTTTATGTTTAGAATTTGTGTAATTTTCAAAATTTCCCGCAAATTTGGGGTCTTTTTTCCCCGCGACAAACTTGCAGCCCTAGTCATGGGGCTTGTATTGCCAATTCACTATCCTTCGCAGGTATTATTTTACGTATTGATGCAACAAAAGTTACATCATTTTTGAACAATCTTGCTGTGATGCTTGATCTTAAGCCACAACTTTTTTTTATCTCGCAGGGGATACCTCTCTTTTTGGATTTTCATATTTGCATTAAATAGCAAAACAGTGCATAACTGATTAACTGTAAATCGGACAAAAAAGAAGAAAAAAACTTTTTTATTATCACCATTTTTAAATAAATTTTTAATTGTTTTCATTTAAATTCACTTAATTTGTATCACAATTTCTAAAAATTTGAAAAACTGTATTTGTCCCACAATTTTTGGACATCAGTGTACTTAAATTTTGTGATTCTATTTTCTCATTCATTGTTCTATTTCATTAATTTCACATCTTTATACTTATAAATCTTTCAAACTCAGATTCTGGTCATAAATTATATATATTCAAATGAGTAAAATATGCTAAAAAAGAATTGAAATATTCTTTTAAAAGCATGTTAAGAATATGTAATTTTAGCTGAAATAAATTATGTTATATTTGTGGTTAAGAACAAAAAAATGTAAATAAACAAATGAGTTTCTTCCAAACATAATTTCTAAGCTTAAAAAAAAGTGCAGTAAGAAGGAAAAAAATTTCAAGAATTGGCATTTGATTTATTGCTGAATAAAATCTCATTATCTAGACATAAAATAAAATTTGGAAAGAAAAAAAAAACTCATTTATTTTGAAAAATATTTTTCTTAAGAACTTGAGAGCAGAAACAAAAGAAATTACCCATGCTGGGGTCCACCATCATTGTTCACTTGCAATCGGGTAAGATGAAATCTTAGTTTAGTTTTAAAATTATTATTAACTCTACTGAAAATGTTATTCAATTCCTCAGGAGAGAGCACATTATGAATTAGTCCATGAACCTTTGAAAGCTGCTTAGAAATGGCAGTGAATGATGGAGAAGGAACTGGAGCTTTAACTTCCCACTAAAAATAACATAAAATTGAATTATGAAAAGTATCATTAATCACCAAAGTGCTTGTAAATTCAAAATAAAAATAAAATTATCCCAACTTTTAACTTTGGAAAACAGAAAACGTAAGACTACAGTGATATTTTTTTCTAGTACACTATTTTGGAAATTATACAAAAAATAAATTAAATATAATGAAATTTAATAAACAATTTATTGTTAAAAGCTATATATTGAAAAAAAAAACTTTTAAACATAGACATTATAAACACTTATTAACATAGACATATAAATAATTTCTTTCATAAATATGGTAAAATAAAATTAAATTAAATTATAACACTTTGACCAAGGTTTTCAGGATAAATGCTCAAAAATCTAAGTTAATAGTAACTTTTATCTTCCCTTTCCCTCCAAAAAAATCAAACTTACATATGAGTCTTTATAAACATTATTATAAGTGATTCCAAAAACATCATAAATGATAAAGTATAGAAAAATTATTTGTTAATCAAATTAATTATTTTTTTTATCTATTAAATAATATACATAGTATCAATGGTTGGAAAAACTACATTATTTTTACTACAACTACTTTTTTTAATTGTAGTAACTATTTCACTACTTTAAGGAGATGAACTTAGCTGGAGAACTTAATTTACACTTGGAACTAATGAATTAAGAACTTTATAAAAAATTGTTTTGAATAAGAAATCGACTTAGATTAAATATAGAGTAATAATTAATAAATATTTATTCATGTTTACATAAGCCAGTTCTTTATTCCAAAACTTATTATTTTTTTTAATTTGTTAATTTATCCTTCAACTTTTTATGCATTTTTGCAAGAGCGAACATTCGATATAAAAAATCTGAAATTTTAAAATACCTGAAATTTTTTTTATTGCTTAATGCCCATTTATTTCCTCTAAGAAATTAAGTACATCCAAAAGAGGTTTTCTTCCTTTGAAATAACATCAATGTTTTATGAGTGTGCATTCACCCGTGAAAGTGTGACCAGAGTGATTGATTATATTCTTTTCGTAATGGCTAGTTTAAGCTTTAGTTATACATGATTTTAAATATGTAATTTCTATGAATGCTCAGCTGCATCCATTGACAGATCTGCAAAGACTGTTTCTTTTTTAAACCAATGTTGTAAAAGTAGTTGCCAAGAATAGCTACAAATTAGTTTTTTTTTGTATTGCTTTACACACTACACTACTTTTTTTTCTTCAAAAGAAAAAAAAAGCACACAACACTACAAACTGCGGAAAAATACTGACTACAGTAGTTTCCCTACTTGTCATACGCTATTGCTGACCACTGCACAGTATAGCATTTTATTAATAAAAATTAACAATAAATCACCAATAGTTACCTTTCTCAATTGCACATCAAACATATCAGAAATTATTGATTCAAGTTTAAGACTGATTTCTCGAATGTGTTCTGTATAGTTCTAAATGAAAAGGATAACAAAGATTTAATAATACATTTAAGTAAATGGAAAACAAAAGTTATTCGACAGTCAAATAACTCGGGTTTTTTTACTAGGTAAGTTGAAAAAGTTTTGCTAACAATTTTTTATCAATTGCAATGATATTACTCACCAATTTGAAAACAAAGTAGAATAAAAATTTAAAAACTGGTAATAAAAATTTATTTTAACTACTTACTCTAGTAACATGATCAAAATGTTTATCTATTGTTTGCTGCCTAGTTGATGTTTTACTTTGGAAATGATTCTTAATGTAAGGAATGAAGTACACTATCAAATGTAAACATCGAGATGTCAAAGCTGCAATGAAAAAAAAAATCATTTCTAAATAATAAAATACTGTCTTAAAACCTTTTCCAAATATAATTGTTATTTAAGAAAACTTCATACAGATAGTTAACTCTATCAAATGACATCATCACTGGAAATGTTTTGTCTTAAAAGCACATATAAGTTTAAAAACTTATTTTTGAAAGTGATTTACTTGGGGGGGGGAAACAATGCAAGTTAATTTTGAGTGCTTCATTAACTATAGATTAGCTAACACGTATTATTAGTTATAATAGAATCCGCATATCCTAATATAAAGCATAGACTAAATATATTTACAGTGTAATTACTATGTATTTTTATAGTTTGAAAAGAAACATAATAAAGCATGAATCTACCTAAATGCTTGGTGTTAATTGTTTTTAATCCAACTAACTGTAGGGCTCCTGCACCAAGGACCAATTGACAAGTTCTTGAGTTAAACACCTTGAAATATAAAACAATTCATTAACCTTTAAAATGATATACATTCTAATAACTTACATATTTATTTTTACAAAAAATAAACTGCCTTTTTTTGCATTGCATCATGCACATAAAATTTTTGTAAAATATTTTGAACATATTTGTAATAAACACTTATAAATTATATTAATACCTATTTCAAGACACTATTAACCCAGAATTATACAATAACTCATGCTCGTCACAATCTTAAAAAAAAAAAAAGTTTCTTTTTTTTTTAAAATTCTGATGGAAAGAAATAAAATGAACAAAGAAATTTAGCACCTCTATGCATTATTCCCACAGTCACATACATATAGTTTTAAACTAACTGCATGTATCTACCACACAGATTCTTCAAACTGTGTTTGTTTAGTAGCTGCAGAATGCATAAAGAACATGTCAGAACAATAGAGTATGAAAGCACTAAATCACTTGTATTTCACAAATTTATAACTACAGCTATAAAAAGATTACAGATGCTGTCAAACTTCAACATCGTGAACTTTGACACAAATTTTTCGATATCACAAAAAAATCTGTATTTTTGGGCATTTGCTATGTTATTAATAAAAAAGAAATTTTTTTTTAGCCAAATATATTACTCAGTACCCTTCAATTTTACGAAACATTCTTCATCACAAAAAAATATATTTCCGAATTTTCAAAAACTTTAAAATAGTCTTTCAATTTTTAAAAACAATTCTGGAAAAATATCGAGAATAATTTTTTTAAAACCTAAAATAGGAGATATTATCATGTTTGAAAATAAACTGCTTGTGTTATCTATTTTTAAAAAAGTGAATACGTAAGACGTGTGCATAGAGATGGATACTCGATCATAATATTGGAAAGAACTTACTTCTTGAATGAATCCCCCCACCCAAAAAAAAATTTGATACTTAGGAGGTAGTTATTGTGGACAATAATGTTACAGTATGTGGTGATTGGGAAGAATCATAATTATTAAAAGGGATTAAAGTATCCAGAACTGCAGCAAATAAATAAAAAGCTAAGATACTCATACTGATGATAAAATTATTGATATCACAATTTTTTTTAATGTCTCCCTTTGAGTTCATAATATTGAGGTTTGACTGCATTTAGATATTTCCGATATTTATTATACTTTCTACTTGCATTATGTTAAGTTATAACATTTCAAAATATCTTTCTTAATTACAAACTTATGAATTCTTCTAAAATAAAAAAAAACAAGTTAACATGGATAAAGAATTAATTTGTATCTACTAATAAAAATGAATTTTATTTAATTTTTTATATAGTTTAAGCAAATAAAAATCTAATAATTTTCAAGATTTGAAGAAATTGATAAGGGTAACATTTTTAACAGGCAAAAACTGTTAACTTTTATGATAAATGAATTTATAGATACCTTTAATAAATCAATAAGTCGATTAGCAAGATCTGTTGCCAGCAGTGGTAATTCTTCCGCACACTGACAATATTCAATGACCATTTTTAATAACATCAAGACAGTCCTTAAAAAAAAAGTGAACACATATTAAACTATCTATACATGATAAGAATGGTGAATTTTCTAAAAATTTGATGCTAAAAAAATTAGAGCAAATATTAATGTTTTCAAACTTACCCACAAACTGCAAAATTTTGCCCATCAACAACTAAATAGAGCTGAGGTTGTTGGCTAGTAGCTAAGACACCTTTTTTCATATAAGTAATACTTCCTGTTTATATTACAAATGTATTGGAATCAATCAACGATTTCAAATAAAAAAAAAGTGCATTAAGTTTAATAAAAAGAATATTTACCAGTAGATATGATGCGATTAACCAACTCTTGAAACTCAGATGGAACATCAGCTTGTTTCCACTGCTCATTTTCCAAAATTAAACTAAAATAATAATAATCATGAGAGTCTTAAATGTTAATAATATTTATCCACAAAGTAGTTACAAATGAGACATAATAGTTTTGAAATTAAAAAACATTCTAAAGCACACTCTCAAAAAAGAATATATAAAAAGAGAACATTGAGATATGACTAAAAACAATTTTATTTAAGTACAAGCTATCTTATAACAAGATTTGTTTTTGTTAGACTTTCTTCTCAACTTATTGTGAGTAGATGGTGTGTTCTATTGTTCTTTTTTTGTCCTTATACAAATTTTAACTTCAGAAAGCATATTGTTCAGCACTCTAAGTTATTAAAAAAACGCAGTATGTTTAAAATCTTGTTATTTCTATATAAGAAGTCAATATTAAGTTCTGCATTAACTCTTTCATTGCAACGGACAAGATAATTCATCTTCCAGGAATATTTGCTATGCTCTATCGTTGTCTTAGTGAATAGGGTTATTAATTGCAATTGATTATAATTTTTTAAAGTAAAATAAACAAATTTTAAAGGAATTTGCATTATATTTCAATTTTAGTGCTGCAGAAGGACTCTAAGAGCTGAGGGAGGGACAGAGACGCGTCATTGCTGCGATGAAAGTGTTAAGTTTTATATAACTGTAATATTTAAAAAATAATATTAAAAATATTTAATAAATAATTTACTGATCTCTCACCAAAACAGTTCACAAAAGCATGATGGATAGGAAATTTTATAATGGCAGATGGACTTAGAATAAGTTCATTAAATAATATTAAAATCAAAGAAATCAATTCATGTAAACTAGTCATTGAATCAGAATCTTGCTCAAAACAATCCCTGAACTACTCATTAAAGTAAAGTGAAATATCTGTTTTGGGAATTCTCATCATTTATGATTTTTCATCGAAGCAATAATTATAAGAAATAAAAAATTCAACAAATTAATTACCGGATAAACTAGTTATGAAATCAAAATATTTATTAAAACAATCCAGGGACTACTAACCAAAATAATATTAAAAATTGATTTTGGAAATTTCAATTAATTAAGATTTTTCAGCAAAACATGCATCCACACTGCTTTCAACAATAAGAGATATAAATAAAATAGTGCCGAAATATGGAATATTGTCTCTGACAACATTAAAATTTGGTAAGTTTCAAAGTAAATTTTCAACTTCAACCTCACTATTCATATCTCAATCACATAAATATGCAAGCAAAAAATAAATAAAGGAAATGGGGGGAAAAATTTACATGTAGAAACTTACATTAATTTTGTTTTCTTTTCTTCATGAAACCTTGATACAAAACGATTGGCCTAAAATTTTAATAGTAAAAGCATAAATCAACAAAAAGCTAACATTTTAAATAAACATTCGGAAAAACAGTTGGAAAAAAAATACTAAAAATAAGTTTACATTGAATAATAATATAATAGAATACATAGTTAAAAGAATATATAAATACACCCTTGCCAGGGAGCAATGTTACAGTATTTTTCTTTATAAGCAAGGCTTACCAAACCGTCGTTTGCAGACCCTTTGAATTAGCTATGGGTTCCTCAGCAAACTTATTAAGAATATAATTAATATTTCCAAAAATAATAGTAAAATGAATAAATAAATTTAAAAAGTAATATCACTAAGAACTGAAAACAAAGAGGGGAAAGAATGGTTTAGGTCCATTTTTCACAAAAATGACGATTGGATTACCCATCTATTACATTTTAAGGAGTTTAACAAATTTATAATATGAAAAATCGCTTCTCCCTGAGAGTTATTACGCAGTGAGGATGGCCCGTACTGCGAAGAAACCCTTCCTGTCCGCACGTGAAATTATTTTTGTTCCTTCGTTTATGGACGTAAACCATGCATTCCTTTTGGTCTTTAAATGAGAATGGGACAAAATAGTTACATGCCCATAGCAAGAGAAGAGTAACCAAACTTTTTTCAAATGTTTATTTACATTTCTACGGCTGCGCCTGGGTATTTAAAATTCGATTTCTCAGGAACTATTCAATCGATTTTGCTCAAATTTTGTATTTTGCCTGTAACTTAACTGCCTGTAACTTTTGCCTGTAACACACTTAAAAATGATGTAAAAAATTGCATACCTTAATATTTATTACAGCTATCATTCGGATAAACAAATTTTATAATTATGTGTAAAAATTTTCAATTCATTTAAAAAGTTCTCAAGATATGGCGAAATACGCAAAAAGTAAAATTAACATTAAAAGATAAAAACTTTGGATCACTTTCCTGACCAAAACATGGGGACCATACTTCCCAGATTGCGGCTAACCTCTATATTTTGGGGGTCAGAAATCCAAATCCATCAACAACAAAAAAAAGGCAGGTTTATTCAGAGAAAGTACGCTTTTGTGTCTGATTTCGTAACTTAAAATATTGTCTGCACTAATTAATTAGCCAGAACGTGAAGATCCAATCATTAGATCAAAAGTGATTCAGGGTGGTCCGTTTATTTTTTGGGCACTGTACATATAGTTTTTATTACAAATAATTCAACAGTTTAACACAACAGTTATTAATTAGTGTAATATGATGATAAGTGAGGGGAAATGACAATTTTTACAATGGATTTATAAAAATTAATGCTGAATTACCTGGTTTTGTAAAGAAAGCCTCAAAGCAGTACTTTGCTTTCCAGAAATAATTTCACTCTTACTTTGAAAGTCTTCAATACTTTTAGCCAAAATAAGAAATTCTGACATGTTGAGTTTATCTAATGAACCATCCTAAAAAATATATAAACCATACTAATTTGGAATTTTAAAGATAAAATAATTAATAGGAAATTGAATAAGAAAATATCTTTCCATTTTCAATAGTTATTTTATCAACTTTTTATGGATATCTGCTATATCTTGATTAAAATAGCAGGAAAAGTGGCTTGACCCAAGCAAAACTAGACAGGAGAAAGATTAAGAACATAAAATGTTCCCAAGATTTTATTTGATTTATGGAAATTCAGAAGAGCATTGAGAACTTGAACTCCAAGTTGTTAATAGTTTTATTGTTCAGTCTGATAAAATTAGAACTGAATAAAAGTTTTAAGTATTTATAAGAATTGGACTGTGTTTAATTTAAAATTAATCAAGGAGAAATCATTAAAATTTATAAACATAATTCTAAAATAAACATCCAGCTGAACTAAAGAATAATTTTACTCAGATAGAAATAAATTTTAAAGAGAAAGGAAAAAAAATAATATTTAATAACTCTTTAAAGGATTTTTTTTATTTCATTCAAATGTATTAAAATCTCATTTGAAATGGCTTTTATAAAATTGGAAATTATTTTATTTAAAGGAAAATGCTACACTAGTTGAAATATCAGTATTATTTCATTAAGATTTCAAATCGAATCATTCATTTCATAAAATTTGATTTTATATAAATTAGTAGTTCATACATCTTATCATTAATTATTTAATGTAATTTAGTTTTTACTTATAGCATGAAAATTAAAATTTGATGAAGTATAAAATAAATGTTTACAAAATTACATATTTTAATCTCCAATTAAAATTAGTTTTACCAATTATATGAAAATAATATATAGATATATCTTACTCAAGAATGAAAAAAGTTCATTTTAAAGGCATGTTTGCACACAAATGAAATGTCAATAATTAAATTTCATATATTTTTCATAAAAAAAGGAGATCAAAGAAGGCAAGCTATCATATTAAAAGTTTATACATCAACTTTGAATTTTTTTTAAAATGATAATAAGGACATTTTTAAGAAAGTGTCATTCAGGAAGAAAAAAAACTACTAGTTTTTCAGCATTCTAGCCATTGTTTGTTAGGAATCAACATCTTCTGTAAAATGTTTTATTTTTTTAATATTTAGAAAATTGAATAATAAAACTGGCAATAGAATTGATTGAAGCAATATCACTAACTTTTATTGACATAAAGTACCTCTTACCAATACCTCATACAAATTTAAAACGTGTCTTAACATTAGTTAATTCCTCCAAAATAAATCAACAGAATAGTTAGTGAAGTAAAAATAGAGAATTTATTTTTCTTGATCTTTACTTATATAGTAGCTCATACAGTCATATCAGCTCAAATCAGAGCACTACGCTTTTTTTTAACTCTATATAAAATATTGAAAAATGAAATTGGAAATTCAAATCTAATTTATTCAGGGATCAAATTTTAAAAAAATGATAATAAAATGCAACAATTCAAGATCTACCTAATTAATACAAAATTTAGATAAATCATAAGCTATTGTTACTGCTAAAGTGGAGAAAATAATAAATCTGATCAATATAAATTAATACAAGATTTTTAATGAATAATAAAGATATTTTTCAATTAGTATATAAAATTGCTCACTTTAGCTTTGGCTGTCAAAATTTTTGCACAACATTCATGTGCATGATCACAAATAGAGCATAGGACGTCTTTCAAGACTGGCTTAATATTTAAATAATCCTGCTCAGAAACCATCACTTCATTTTCATATTCTCTGAAATATATTAATTCAATTTAAACTAAATACTATAACATTAATGATCTATAAATAAAATTACTTTACACCTTAGTATATGAAAAGAAAAGATTCAATATTGATAGACTCCAAATAGCTTGAAAAATTTCACTTTTACTAAGTATCACTAAGTGTTTTATTTTGAAATGAAGTTGAGTTATTGTTTACATTATTAATGGCTAAATAGCAGAGTTGGAAAAATTCATGGTTTTTTTTAAAAAAAAAAAAATCAGATTTATTTGATTTAAATCTATTTTTTTAATTCATTTTATTATATTTACCCGCCAAATCATTTGACAAAGTGTGTTAACAGTATTTATTATTATTTAAAAACAATAATATAGCTTAAATAGTTATTATTTCTAACTAAAATATTTCAAAAATTATAATTTAACAATTACAAACTGTCACATTTACACTTAATGTAAGGTGACAATTTAATCTTTTAATTATATCTAATCCTTTAATATTCTTTAAAATTTACTTCCTTTTTATATAGCTAGCAGTTTAAATTTATTTTAACTTTCTGTTTGACCTTCCTCGTGGTCAACGCCCTTCCTTTGGGGAGAGTTACCCCCTTTAATCCTGCCTTTCTTTTTTTCTTCTTTTATTTTTTTAGGAGAGCTAAGTTAACCAATCTCTTTCCTTTGATTTTTCAAACTCTCCTCCTCTATAAATTTAATTATCTATCACATTTCTGGTCGTACACCAGTTAACGAATTTTTAAGACACTTTTAACAGATTCTCTTTTTCCTGCTTCCTCGCTGGCTACTTTTTTCTCTGATATGCGGACTTCGGTCCGTATTGAGGGGATTTTTTTTTACATTTTTTTTCTTAACCTTTATTTTAAATCAAATCCATAACTGTAATCAATTTCTGTAAATCAAACATCCACACTTTACACCTTTAATTTTCTTTAACACTAAAGACTCTCTTAAATTTAAGCTCTTTCCAAAAATATCTTTCTTTAAGGGCAACAATAAAATTTAGCAAGGTAAGAAAAAGAAATCAAACAGTTTAAGTATTTATTTAAGAAATTGAAGAAAAAAAATGTGGTTATTCCACATTAATAATGAGATTTAGCAACTGCCAAGTAAGTATTTGCATAATCTAGTATTTGTAAAAGCACAATGGCATTGCAGAACTGTATGAGTTTTCTGACCTGTTAGCAGGAAACTAACTTAAAGCCTAATGTGGGAAAATTTATGTACTTTGACTTAAGCACAAAGTGTCTATAACTGTCTTAGATATTTATGTGAATATTAACTAGATTATGTCAATTGCTATAAAAAATCTTTCAAACAACGTGAAATGAAAAGTTTTACAAAAATCATAGTGCTGTTTAACTGAACTAAATAAAAACTATGGTAAAAGAAATGTATAAAGTTTAGCACGGGAAGCGCAAGTGGTTAAAATTCCTAATAAGAATTCTGGGTTACTACTTCCAATTTATTTTCATGACTAAAATTAAAAAACACACAGAAATATAGTTATTTGCACTTGCACTGTTTTCAAAATTGCTATTTACCATTGAATGTAGAAATTCATTTAACCTTAGCTGAAGACAAAAGAAACTGAAGGTAAAACTCAAAATATGGCAGCAATTTTATTTTTTATATGGTTTTATTAACTTCCTTAAACCAATTAATGGCCCATGACTCATAAGAATTCGTAAAAAAACAAAAAATCTTATAAATGATAAAATAACAGGAAAATTAAAATGCAAATCTGACGAATAAACTTTCTGAGAATATCGAGCCTGTTCAACACATTCATAAACTTAACATAAATAGGAGGAGGGATACACCAGAAGTTTTCACTATTCTGATCCAGTTTTAGAATCTTGTAATTGTTTACATCAGTCTCACATCCATATCTTTCAAATGCTTAACATAGTTAGACACAATATTGGTAAACTTAAAGTTACAGATAAAAAAATAATTCCGAGCTATTTCTTAAATTTAGATGACTTTTTTAAAACAAAATATATAAAGTAAATTGTCATACATTAAATGCAAAACTGAGCATCTTCGGAAATTTTCTCCAGTAACAACATTGGAAACATAACCAGAAGCAACCTCCAATGTATCATCCATTACTTGATGTAAAGCCTTTAAAAATGCAACATTTATCAGATTAACATTTTGCAGGTATTACTCAAATTATTAAAAAATAACTATTTCAGCAATAGCACTTATTAAAATAAATAACTTTTAAGAACTTTATTAATTGTAGATAGTTTAATTTATCCAAATCAAAATAACTAAGAATACATTTATTAAATTATTCATTAATTGAATTAACGTTGAAATAAGTTTTAAATAAATAAATACAAGTTTAAAAATAAACATAACACGAAAGTATTTCTTTAAATATTAATGAGAGAAAAGTTTCAACTAACTAAAAAAAACTATTTCAATGAACTAACAAAAATTATTTCAATGAACTATTTTTTTTATTTTATTACTTAAATAGGATGGGATAAACATTCATTAAGTGAAAAGAAAACCAAGATGGAAAAGGTTTTACACAACAAATAAACTGTTTCTACATTAGAATGAAAGAGTTAATTTGATTATAAAAAGCTTGATCATAATTTTCTTAGAACATAATGTAAATCGTTTTTTATTATTACGTAAATGGTCGTCAGATAACTTAGTTTATTTAAAGAAGATTGTAAAAAGTGCATTTACACATATAAATTTTGCTAGATGATTTTTTACCACCTTTAAGAGAGCTGTATGACTCCTCATTTGAAAAATATCAGCATAAAAAGGGAAGGAAAAAAAAGCAAAATTATATGTTTCTTTACAGTCTCATCTAGTTGCATGAATTTTTAACAAAAATTGAAAAATATAAAGTTTGATGGCACAATGCAAGAAAGTATGATGAACATAGATTCCTTTCACACTAGATATTTTTTGGCACATTTTTGACAAAATTGTGCTTGGTCCAGTATTGCATGCAAGAGTGCACTTGGATGTTTCTGAATGAGGAATTCTGTTAAATATCATTCACCAAATAGCATAGCAGTACCAAAGATAAGTGTAAATTTAGGATAGTTATTCTCAATTTTTTTTACTCAGTTTAAAATTCCTTGATGATTATTACTCTTCTCTTTTCAAAAACTTAACATATAGTCAGACAATTAAATGATTTAAGATTAATTTTAAAAATAAGTTTGCTTTATACATAGTTATGATTCTGGTAGCAGAAATCTTCCAGCACAGAAGATTTATTACAACATCTGCAGATTATTTTTCATCTCCTATTAAAAAACAAATCAATTCCAAACAATGTTCTTCCGTTAAAAAAATTTTGAAAAATAAAGAACGCCATTTTCAAAATTTCAAGTATTCTTTAAAAGAGTATAAAAAAGACATTTTTTTAAAATCAGTCTTTTTTAAAATCCAACCCTAAAATTAAATAAAAATATGAAAAAAGACTTTCTTTCTTTTTCAAAAAAAAAAAAGTACCTGAATGCGTTGTAGGAGAAAATGCAAGTTTTTCATTATGAGTTGAAACAGCTCAGCCCATTTTTGAAAAGTCAATGACTTCAGCTGCTCAGCCAAACTAAAAAGAGAATTATGGGGTGTCATTTCTTAATGTGCTCGATTTATACTCTATGTATAGCTATGAAACTGGAGAATTGAAACAATCACAAACATACTGTTTCACTTATTAAAATAATTTTTTTTTAAAATTAAATTATAAAACATTAATTGAATATAATTTTACAACCAAATAAGTTGATTTTTTCAACAAAAATTTTTTTAAAAATATTAATGAATTAATATGTAAGTTATTGAAAAAATATCAGTACGCATTTTTTACATATTTCAAGAACAAAATCATTTAACTCATATAAAATAATATGAAACTGTGGCAGTTACGAGTAAAGCTAGAACAAGAAAATTCTCTCTTAAAATATTTCGTGGTAGTAAATACAGCATTATGATTTTAGAATAGCAGAACATGACTGCCATGACCTATATATATTGCATAGTTCTCATCACTTTTATCAGAATGTTAAATTTGTGGGGACATTAAGTTTTCTCTGAAAATGTGCAGGTGTGTACATAATCTTCTACAGATAAATCAAGTAGTATCAATCTCACCATCCACCAACAATGCCTGCAGAAAGGGCAAGATTTACTCTCCACACACCATCTGTTGATGCATTTTTCGTGAAAATGGTGCCCACATTTCAATATCACAGGGCTGAACATGGGGTTGAAACAAATGGAACAATCCTTAAAAAAGTATTCTGGCATGTCCAGTGCATATATTTGTTGTATAATTTCTTGCGCCATTCTTTTTCAGTTGATGTGGATAAAAGTTTGAATCCCGTCTCTTTTAAATTTTTCAAAGGCCATTTTCCAGAGGAAGCACTTTCCCTGAAATTGCCAAACTCGCCAGGCTATGGATCCTTCATAATCGTCCATCACAATTTGTAATGAGGGTCCATCCAACTTGTGTACAAATGTAGCAAAGGTTTTGTGACTAGAACTCCATCTATCATTGCCTGAGCTACTTTTGCTTCAGCAATATTGTTGGACATTAAGTATTTTTTTTTATTTTTTGTTGGCTTCTTCAAGTAATGTATCAATAGTTGTTGTGGAATCCTTGACTTCTTTCTTTGCAGTTTTTAATTTATCTTCTAAAATGGAAATATCCATTTTAGACTTTTTAAGCATGCTCTCTTTTTCTTCAGCTTCTTTAAGCTCTTCTAGCTTTTTTTCTTTTTCGATTCTATCTTCTTCCTTCTTTACTTTCTCTAATTCTAGATAAAGATTATAGCTTTTGTAAGCAACACGTGCTGAACATAACAACTTTTCTGAGATTGGAACCATTTCAGCCTTATTATTATATGCTTTTAAAGCATCAGCTACAGTCAAATGTGCATTCAGCATTCTAGAAGACATAGACGCTCTCTCTTCTGATAATATTCTGTCAGATTTGGAAAAAGCTCTTTCAACATCTGCACTTCCATGAGCAAGTGTCAATACTGCTGTAATAATATTTCTAAGATTCATATATTTAACACTACCATTTAAGCCTTGAATTTCAAATATGTCACTCCAAAACTTTTCAATTGGTTTTTCTTCAATAACTACTAACTGTAGAAGTTTCCATTCATCTATTACATCTCCCATCTTTAAAGGAAATGGTAGCAAGGATGCAATTTCTTGAATCTTTTTCAAACTGTTTGCTTTTTTAATATTACCATTTATTATTTTTAATATTATTAATATTTTTTAATATACATGACAATATAGATTCATTCATAAGTGGCCCTTTTTTCAAAATATAACACCCAACTGTAACAAAATGTTTTTGAACATTCAGCATGAAATTTCACTGCACTGAATAAGACAGTCAAGAATGTTTTTTTCTAACACAATATCCTTTGAAGGCATCAAACTGTCTTGATCAAATATATCACCTACTACACATGTGCTTTTTTTAAGATATGTCAAAGTTTCTGGTTTGCAAACTCTGCCACCAATTTTAAGCAGCAGTTCATTTTATGCAATCATAAAGTTCTTGCACTAAAGGTCCTTCATTTTGGAAAAATCTAGTATATTTGGTCAGAATTGCAGAACTAGCACAGACAAAATTTAACTCTGCTTTAATAAGTGGCAGTTTTAAAAGAAAAACAATTTTTTTTTATTTTTTCTTTCTCTGAGAGGTATAAATTTCAAAAAATAGTGGACAATTCCATCCCAAAGTTCCAATATTCTAATAACGGCTGGTTCCAATGTACGCCATCTCGAAGTTGAATGTTTGATAAAGCAAAGGTCTTTAAGCTTTTTTTCAACCAAAACAGTTCTAAAATCTTCTCCTTTGGCAAGCCATCCATCAAAATAGTGAAATAATGCAATAGCTAAATCAGAAGTGTTACACCCAAAAACATTTAAACTTTTTATAAATGCATTATGTAGCATGTGTATGTTGCAAAATCCCATATTTAGCAACCCAACTCCTCTAGTTGATTTTATTTCTTCATTCATTAGATTAAATATGGCTTTGTTAACATTAGGTCCATCACTGGAAAGCATTAACAAGTTGGAAAAATTCAAACCTGCATTATCTATGGCAGATTTTAGATGTTTCATTACATTTTCTGCTTTTGCATGGCATAAGAAAAATGTCTCCAAGTGATAAGAGAAAACTTTTTTATTTTTTTCAGACCAAAAACGTCAAATTGTAAAGTATAAAAGGAATTTTTAATCTCATTCAAAAATTCATTTCCGAAATAGGGAGCTAACGCATCAGTGATAAGGTATGTTGCTTTAGTTGGATTAAGTGAAAAGTGTTCCATAGTTGAGGAAGGAAACATACAATTAAATACTTCATCTATGTCTTTGCAGGTAGAAAGTGGAAAATTAGAAGAGATGATTTTTAGGCACCAAATTATTTCAGCTTCATAAGCTTGATCCTTAATGCTCAGCATACTTAATGATGANAAAAGGAATTTTTAATTTCATTCAAAAATTCATTTCTGAAATAGGGAGCTAACGCATCAGTGATAAGGTATGTTGCTTTAGTTGGATTAAGTGAAAAGTGTTCCATAGTTGAGGAAGGAAACATACAATTAAACACTTCATCTATGTCTTTGCAGGTAGAAAGTGGAAAATTAGAAGAGATCATTTTTAGGCACCAAATTATTTCAGCTTTATAAGCTTGATCCTTAATGCTCAGCATACTTAATGATGAAGAATGACCAGACAATGAAAGCTGGTTGGAGGTTTTTTTCCTTGCAAAATTTGACTTATGTTTTTCTGATTCAGAACGCCTTTTTATAGCATAAAAACCTTTATCAATATTTACAGGCATCATGTTACACACCACACAAATCAAATTATTTTCACGCTGGATGCCCCAATCAGACACAATGTGTCCATTAGAATCCTTCATACCAAGCCATTGTTTTAAAAATTTACATTTCCCCATGACTTGAAATATTTACGTTATGAATATTCTAAACAATTTTAACTAGAAAATGGTTATATTCTTAAAACAAATTATTTCCAAAAAAACAAAGCATTTGGTAGAAAACAAAGTCAAATTTTTGCTGAAAGAAATGAGTAAAATGCGGTTCTATTCGATGACGGCGGACTTTTGCGGTGGTAATTTTTTTTTTGCGGACTTTTGGGAAAATTGTGGACCATTTGGGAGGCCTATTTTATACATTCATTAAAATGTAACACATTCAATAAAATATAAACATAAGTGGATCAAAGTTGACAAAAAGAAACAAAAGACTCATGCTTTTGATGAAAAGGCTCCAGCATGAGCCGTCTAAATTTTGATAAACAATATGGATGAAAAATGAAGAGAAGAAATTAAAATTAATGTAAATCTGATCTGCAGTATGGGCAGTTATCACCCACCTGCATCCATTGCATAATACACATTAAGTGGAAGTAATGGCCACAATTTAGTCGCTCAGGACTGAACATTTGCTCTAAACAGATAGAGCAATTATCAGGTTCTTTATAAAAATAATCGTTCATATCCGGACCATATATGGAATCTATTAACTCTTGGGCCATTCTTACCCAATTAATGCGTATAAATGGTTGCAGGCCCTCCCGTCTCCATTTTTCAAATGCCATCATAAATAATCTATGTTTCCCAAAATAAGACCACACACGCCATGCAACAGATCCCTCGTACTCGGCTAAAGTAGCAGAAGAGGTGGTAACATCTAATGTTGAACAAATATCTGTTAAATTAAATATTGTAGCAGATAACAAAATATAAAATGGGCCACAATACCTTCTAGTGTATGGCATTGGGACGGGTAGTGTGAAGATATAGGGGGCCTGAATTTCGCATAGTACGAGGGTTACTTTCTCAAGAAAAACATCAAACCGCTCGCTGTGTGGGTAGCCCTCCTCATGATATTTTAAGTGGATTTCTCAGTGCTCTATTGTGAGTTTTAAAGAACGAACCAAAAGGCTGACAAGAGCTGCTAGTGAACACACAACAATGTGAAAATAAATTAAAAATGAATTCTTATAAAAAATTTTTTTTGCAAAAACATGAAAAATTATACATTTAATAAGTGAAGGTAAAATGTATATTTGTTTGAATTCTAAAAGAGAATTTTAATTTTAAAAAAACTTATCGAGTAAAAATGTATAAAGATCATTACTAAATGAAGAATACTAAAAACTCTGATTAAGTAGATTTTTCTAACATAAATAGAATACAATCAATCTGCGCTTTATTTTATCAAGTCTTTCAAAAGCTATTGAAAAAAGCAAAATAAAAATAGCAATAAAAGATATTGAGTACTTTTGCTCTCTCAATATTTTATTACATTATCTTGTAATATGGATTCACATAAATTGTGTTTTTAAACAACAGTTTTTCATTGTTAAGTCACCATTTCTTTGGTGGTATGGTGTTTCAAAAGATAATGTTAATGATTTATTCCTTTTTGCCATGATATTATAATACATTTTAGCACAATAATCAAACATTCATAACCTTAATTTTGTATCTGATAAAAACTCCTACATTTCTACTTTTGAAACATGTATGGCGAGTACTGTCTCAGATTAAGAAAAAAAATTACTAAGATTTAGATTCTATTATATTTGATTAAAATTTTTTTTAAAAAGTTAATGGCCTAATTTTCATAATTATTTAAAGTTAAATTTTTTTCTGAATTCTTGTAAACTGTAATTCGAATATGAATTAAATGGTATAAAATGCAACTATCACACAGAGTCATTAAAAAAAAGAACAATCTATTTCTTATCTTTTTTTTAAAATACTTTTTAAGCTTTAATAAACTGTGAATAACGATGTAACACATATAGACTATAATGAAATTTTAAAATAAATACTATTAAATAATGGTTTTAAATTAATTGTTTTTTGAATAAAGAAAATCATTTTTGATTCTATAAGAATTTTTAAAAATAGTCACATTTTTACACATGTTTATATTGACACTAACATTCATGTGAATAGTTATCATAAAAATGTTAGGGAGGAATTAAATTGAATTATTTTCAGGGTAAATCTTTTCAACAACAGAATAGTAATCATTAGAATTTTTGAAAAAAGTAAGATCTAGAGTAAGTAATCAGATCATTATGAACATTCTAAGACTTCACAAGATAAAAGATTATTTAGTAAATTTTCATTATTGTTAAATAAAGGAAATCATTTTGATTTTATGAGTTAAGCTCCTTTTAAAATAATGTATATTTATATTAAACTTTGTATTATTACTTTTTATAAAAATATTGAGGGTGAATTAAGACAATTTTAATTATTGCCTAGATAAATTCATAATAAAATATTAATAAATAGTATTTTCAAAAATTTTAATAAAGTTATTAAGAAGGATGTTCTTCCCCAACCATTACAACCTAAAAATATGAAGAAAAAAATTATAGCCAATTAAAGTAAATACAGCTCTTAAACTTCAAGGCAAAAATGTGAATGTAAAGATATTAAAACTTATAATATTCAACTAAAATTATAACTGATTTAAAAAGTCTAAAAATATAAATAAATTTTTTTATTTGTTATTAAAAATAATGCCTATATGAAGAACACATACTATAAATAATGACTGAAAAAATTATTATAAATTTATAAACAGCATGTTTCATTACTTGCCAGTGTTGCTTTCAATGTCGAAATCATCACTTTGAGATATCACTTCTATCACAGTCTGAAAAAAAAATTTAAAAATGTGATTATATACAGGTAAAATTACATTAAAATCAACAAGACATTTAAACATAAAATATTTGTAAAAATTTTGAATCAAACATGGTAAAATGTAAATATCTTTTCAAAGTTTTACAAATGACTCAAAATACCTAATCAAGTGTTATTAGTTGAAACTTTAAAAAATATTTTAAAAAAACTTTTTTTTTCTAACTTTCAAATTTCTTTGACTTTTTTTTTCAATTACCTTTACCTTAGCATTCAATTCATATTTTTCAATTCACATAACATTTTAAATAATCACTTTCCTACAAAGATATATTTTATAAAATTATTGGGTACCTGTTTGATAGTAGCTTTTACTGTAGTAAAACATTCTTCCTTAAATGTTTGTACAAACTGAAAATGGTTCTGCCGTAACATACCAAAGACTATAAGAATCAATTTTTCCTACAAAAAAGTTTAAAAAAATTGTTAGATGTTATTCAAAGACAATTTCATATTTTACACATTTTAAAACAAATAGTAAGAAAAATTTTAATCTTTTTCGGACTAATATCTGTGAGTTAAAGTTTACTTGGATAAGCTTAAAGATATATATCTTAAACAGTAAACTCCCGAATATCTGCGGAATTGGTTTATCTTGCTTAGTAAATAAGTAAAATTTCATTTTACTTATTTACTAAGCAAGATAAACCAATGACAAGCAATAAACTAGAGTTAATATAAATTTTTATTGAAAAATAAGTTCGATAAAGTTCTTTAAAAAAAATATGAATATCAATATATTAGTTTTCTTTAAATGATGTAGCATATAAAAATTGTAATACCTCTTCCATGACAAGACATTCAGTGTGAGGTCGATTTAAATCTGCAGTTAAATATCTAATAAAATCTGTTGCCATCATCTTACCGATAACTTTTTCCATTTCAGCTAGCTGTGAACCAAGATGCCTAAAAAGTAAATTAAGCATGTAATAGCTATGTGGTAATTTAAAAGCACTTAACATAAATTTTCATTTAGCCAAAGTTTTATGAACTTGATTATTCACATACAAAATGCTTATTAATGTTTTTTATAACATTAAATTTGAAAATTGGACAAAGTTAATTAAAAAAATCCTCTAAAATTACTACAAAGGAACAATTACTTTTCATTTATCTTCTGAGAAAAGAAATAATAACTTATATTCTGTTAATCTTCAAAATAATAATTTTGTAAAAAATAAACTAAGTAGTGGATTTTTGTATATTTTTTTTTTTTTATAATAAACAATGAAATATTTTAAGAAAGAAGGAATTTTTATTTAAAAAAAATATATCAATTAATAATATCAAGTTTTCTTTAAAATTAAAGAGTAAGTTTAAAAAATTTAAACTTCAAAATACTTCAGGTTGAAAAAATTACATCGTTATCACCATGTCAAAACCAGGGTTTTGCAAATTTGGCAGTCTTAACTGAGATGAATTTCTTAATTTGTTTTTCGGTTTACCACACTATGACAAATATACAAATATGAATGACACAAAGTAGTCTTGAGAAATATGTTTTTAATTTGTATATAGTATGAGAACCGTAAATCTTTATATACATCTTTAAATTTAAAAAATAATAATAATAACTTTTGTATATTTATGGTTTTGGTCAAGTACTGACTAAATGTCAATTTATTTTTCTAAATTTCTCCACTTGCTTCAAATCTTAATTTTTGTCAAGTTTGAATCTTTTTGTAAAATGTCCATCATTAAACATTTATAATAAATGGTTAAATCAAAGTTAAGTTTAAATACCATAAAATAAAACCAACTTTTTAAAATAAACAATAAATTCCAATAAAAAGTCACCTGAAACTGTGAACACCACTTAATTCTTGAGCCAAAACATCTTGTGTTGTATAAATCATATCTAATGCACCAACAAAATCAGATGTTTTTAAAAGTATTTGAATCGTAGGCTGAGTTTGATGAACAGTTGATATAAGATTTAGCTGCAATTTAAAAAATGTATAAAAAAAATGTTTCAACACATTTTAAAAAATGAATGTAATAAAACAAACACATGATAAGATTTCTAATTCATTATAAGTTAAGCTTAGTATAAACTACTAAGCTAAACATATTTTTCTTTAAATAGATTATAAAAATATATTTAAAATGATGCTCTAAAAATTCTTAAAATTCACATTGTCCGCCTATTGAATATTCGTACAATATCAATATAATTAATTACAATCATTTTAATTATATCAGGGAATTTATATTACCAAATACTGAAGAAACATATAGAAAAATAAATACTAAATAAATAATAAAAATTTTCACATTTTTTAAAGCTTGCAATTACAATTAAGGAGCTTTAATGAAAAAAATGCTTAAAAAATTTATTAAACTTTATAAGTTCAAAAACTAAATGTAATTGACATTGATCGTTCACATTCATGGCATTTTACTTTGTTGCCAAAAGAGAGTCTTAAGTTACTCATTAATTGTTTGTTACCAAATGCACTTGGAACCTTCGTCCAATCTGAAAACACTCAAAGATTACCACTCATACCTTCATCCACTCAGATTTGAGAAACTTAAAAATAAATGAATGCTGCATAGTAAAATAACATTAAAATATGTTCTTTCTTTTTTACTGCTAAATCTTATTTTTTTAGAAATAAAATGTCACTTGAAATCTCCTTTCCTCCAGTTCTTAATTTATATATTTTTCTACAACTCACTTTTTTATAAACGGCATGAAGATTTTTCTGTCTCCTTTTTAATTTCATGATTTTCATCGGCCCAGTTACCAAGACATCCTCGATAACATGAATTCTTTCCCTGAAACAAATTACAGAATTTGAACATTCTATAGTTATAAAATATGTAGTTAATGGGAGAAATAAACTTTTTCTACATATTAATTAAATTTTTAGCTATTATGAGAGAAATCTGTTTGACATGTTTCCTAACCTTTTTCCTCTTACTTACCCATAGATCAAATTTTATTTTACGGATATTTTCTCGCTCATAATCAAACAATTTACACTTAGTAAAAAATATGAAACTTAGATTTAAAAGTAAATGAAGCAGAAGACTCAGTCTAACATTAAAAACATGTGATATCGAATTTACAATAGCAGAAATAACATAACTTTAGAAAATTCTTACACAGTTTAACTAAAGCTGACATTTGTAATAATTTAGGGCACTATTTTACTCTGTAAATTGGATTCGAGAAAAACATTTAAAAAATGTAAAAGCTGGTGAAAATGTATAGATAAAACAAACTCAGTTCAGCATCAAGCACCAGAAGTAGTAACAGAAAATTTGCAATTGTCAAACACACACACAATAAAACAGATGACTGCTTGATTCTTCTCATAATAAATCTTTCGAAAGCTATGCTGTAATGATGAGGCATTTTATTTTTGATGAGCTATATTATATTTTAAATATTTCCATAAAAATCACTTTTAGTGGCAGTAAAACATAAAAGTGCAAAAATACAATACAGTAGAGTATATTATTGATTACAATGGGGAACTTTTTTTTTGTTGACATTTTTAAGGGATCTTGGATATTTTCATGCTGCTGATTTCAAATCTGTAGTTGGTTTCTCTCTCTAAGTTATTTTTAAAATGACATTTGTAATACCTCTTATAATACCTCATAGTATATTTCTGTCAAAATATGCAAGTTTAAACAGGGTGTCAGTATATAACAAGGGATCACGCAAATGTTGCAACAAATTTCTATGGAGTTAAGGCACATCACCAGGATATAAATTGCATAGAAAGCCCATGCTCAAAAATGTCGAACGTCACTAGGGGTGTTTTCCTATTATGAACTATTTCCTTGTGTACTTCTCAAACAGGTCATAATAGGGAAGTGCCCCTAGACGTTTACATAGAGATTTCCAGGCATGGGGTTCTTGTACAATTTTAATTCTGATTATGTGCCCAAACTCCTTTAGTGCAACATTTACACAATCCTCTCTTATATACAACATTACGTATAAAAATGTCATTTAAAAATAGCCTTAGGAGCAAAATAAATTTGAGATTTGAAATCCCCACACTTGAATTAGGCAAGATCAAGATATCTAAAAAGCAACATATAATTTGTTCCCTATTGTTATCTGTGAGAAAATAATCAGAGCTTGATAAGCAATGAAAAGAAAATGATTAAAAAAGTAATGATATGAAATCATTAGCACAATAATAAGTCAAAATTGATTTGCATGATACTGGAACAAAATGCTATGAATATGCAAATGCTATGAAATTTATTACACAATACTGATACAAAATATTTTGCTTGATATCCAAACAAAATTTAATGATAACTGACCTTAGTTCACAAACACACTTAATAACTTCAGTTAATTGATCCATTAAGGCATCATGAGATGTCATTGCATGGAAGAAGGCTTCTGATCTCAGTGAAATCTGCTGGGCAATATGAACTTCCGCTATATCTAAATAATGGCTCATCTACAAGAAGATGAAGAAGAAAAAAAAAAATTTTTTTTTTAACTATTTAGCATAAGACAGAGATTTATAACTTTTAACTTTAAAAAAAAGTAGTTTAAGGAAAAATATTAAAATAAATAAATTAAAATCTAGATACTTCCGATCTATTTCTTAAGCAGTTGTAGTCACTCCTAAGTGAAATCAATTTGAATAAATTTTAGAATATTTTGTTATGATGTTTAATATCCACTAATACCTTATCATTATCACATAGATTTACAGAGCCAGAAGAGCCCAAGGGATAGAAGGATCGCTTTTCAATGAGGCAACTCAGGATTGAAACTAAGAGATGGTTGATCAATGCCTATGCTGCTCCTGGCTCACAATGACCACAGAGCTGACGAAAAATATCTCCAACGTTAAGAAAATCATAGGTTACAGCCTCCTTTTTGTCAAACACAGTATAAATGTTTTTTGACTTTCCCTTTTCTTGTAACATGGATAACTTTGTTTAAAAATAAGTCAAACCCTGATTCTTGTTCCAAGAGTTATTTTTGTTGCACCTACTGCATCATAAATTAAATAACATGCAATTAATTATAGAATAAGATAAAGTTTTAGCACACCATTAAAAAGTTAATTCTTAACAAAATACATTTTTAAATAATAATTATACATCTATAACTTAAGAGGATAGAGCACTTTAAAAATAAGTTATTTTATGTGATACTAGAAATGAATATTTTTACTTATCAGAGGTATATACATCCAGTATCGGTAAGCAAAATTACACACACACACAGATATATGTATCTTGGCAAGGTCAATACAACTAAGGTATAAGGTTTTTGTTTTTATTTCACTTGCACAACACAAAAAATCAGTTCATCAAGGAGAATGTACAATCCACTTATAACTAATAACTTTACGCTTGCAGAAACATACACATAAAAGTAAAAACACTTTATCCTATTTCCAGGTGCAAAAATTTTAATCTTAAAATGAAATTAATTAATTTAATTTCACAAGAAAGCTTTTTAAAGTAATATTTAACAAGGTCACTAAAATTTCTTACTCAAAAACTTTCTACAGTTTTAAAAAATGCAAATTAGAAAGGCAAATAGTAATAGTCTTGCATTTACTTTTTCTTGTAGTAACTTTACAGAGTTCTTTTGATTTGAGCTGCTACAGGATTCGTGATTATACAATTGAGACCATGGTATAACAGCATTAAATGTATTTGGATTCTCCAAGTTAAAATCAGACTGCAAAAATATCTGAAAGGACAAAACTATAATATTAAGATACTAATTATATTAACTAGATACAATTTACAATTATGCAGCAAACAAATTATAAATTCCTTATGGACAAGAATCTTTGCTATAAAAAAGTAGTTAAAAGAAAAATCAAATTTAGTCTTTATTAAGTTTTTCAAGAGTTTTTGACAATTTTTGCAATGCTAATGATAGTGTATACTAACATAAATAAAGTTAAATAGAACAAGCAATTTTGCATTTTGTGATTTAATTGCCTACAAGTTTTAAACGCAATTTACAATTTAAAAATTTATCATTTAATTTGACAGAAACAAGCTTACAACATAGAGCAAAAAAGCTCATTTAGAGCAATAAAGCTTACTTTAGGAATTTCTTCAATGTCAGCATCTAGAAAGAAGAAAAAAATAGGTGAAGAAAATTAGGAAAAAAACATGAAGTAGAAGGAAAAACAGAAATGTACTATTCATAGTTTAAGTTAGGATAATATATTACCTGGCTTTTCAATTAAGGACTGCAGATATTTATTTGGTTGGTCTTTAATAATCTTCTTAGAACTCTTCCGTAGACCCTAAAATGTAAAACAACTATGAATCCATAGATATATACAGTGTTCTTCCTAAGCGTTTTTAGGAGGACAGCCAGCCCTGCCTGCCCTTTCATCCCTATAAATGCACCTTTTTTATACAAATAAGCTGCCATTCTTTAAAAACACTGTCTTTTTATTCATATTCCATTTTTAAAAAAATTAATTAACAGTTTAAATAATAATTACACATTGGTAAAATTATCTGAGTTTATATGTTTAGTTCTTATTACTATTACAAATATTTACTTCGTTAGGATTATTCTCAACTTGTTAAATTTTTATAATTATCTTTTTTTCAGAGGGGATATTAATAAAAAATTTTTATGACTTTACATTTTAAAATTAGTTTTTAGATAAATACTTTTTTTTAAAAAAAATATGACTTAAAATTTTCCTTTTCTCATAATTTTCAGTTTAAATCATAGTAAATGCTTTCAAGTTAAGTCAATTTTTTTTTTTTTTTGAAAAAAAAAAGATTTAGCATGTCTTTAACTATTTTTATAAGCTACAAATTTTTCTTTTAATGATGAGAGAGAATTATTTTGAGAAATATATACGTAGAATAGTATAAGAGGGTAATTTAAATATTGTTGACAATCATATGAAGTTATTACATATGATCTTTTCTGAGAGACAGTGCCTTGCCTTTTTTATTCCTAGGGAGAACTCNTATACTGCTATTAGTTTAACAATTGCGTGCCATCACAGAATTCAGAGCAATTATTTGTTTGCCTAAGCAACTTAATGGTTTTTTTCTTTTCAAAACAAATTTCTGTATATGGTCCTTATATTATTTATGGATAATTTGTCTTTAAAATAATAAAGTGACACTGTGTCCAATACATAGCATAAATTCCAACAAATAGCAAACTTCTTACAGATAAAATCTTATCTGTATAAATGTAAAGGGCTACTACTGGTTTGTTTCAACCAGTTGATTGGATTTGTGTGAGACACCAAACTTGAATTTACCACCAAATTTGACTTCTGGACACACCAAACTTAAAGTATTCCCTTCCAATCGCTTCTTTGAGTCTCATAATAAAAGAGACATATTTAAAAGAGGTAGTATTACTTTTTACAAACTTAATTTTTCAGATGGCCAGACAGAATGTACTGGGCAGAAAAGAATGCTTAATTTTTTAGAGGAAGAGATGAGGACAATAATACAAAAAATGCTCATTATATTTAAAATTTAATCAAAATTCCAACACATCTAAAATTTTATGTTACATAGTAATATTTTATTTACGAGGCACAACCAACTATTGGCAATTGTTTGGGAAACATCCCTGAGGATAATCCTAAGACGTAGCATCAAAATTTTGATCCTCTGTAGAGGGGGTGACTCTTCTTTGATAGCCCAACGACCTGTGTGCGACGTTGGGCACTTTACAATATAAAACAGTTTAACATGGACGATAATGCATGCCTTTGATCCTTCACAGGCTGATCAAATCAGTTACACACTTATTCACTGACAGCAGCAAAGGATACTTGACTTCGATGATCTACTGGCAAGGCGGGATTCTGTCGATTAGAAAAATTTTAGTTTAAAAAAAATCAAATGCTAGTTATAGAAGAATGCAGTAACAAAAAATGCTAGAAATCTCTTATGATCTGGATTTACATTGCAAAATGTATTACCATAACACTTTAACAAAACGCTAGTATGTAATCTAGTTTTGTTACTAGTGTTTTCTAACTCTAGCAAACTTTGCTACTGATTTCTTTGAATGAAATTATGCTATGTGTACTTATGATCAGTCTACTGTAGGACTAAATTTTGTGTTAAATTAAATTTTGCAACTGAAAAAATCATTGCACAATGAGTTCAGAAACTTTCAAACAGTGAATAGTAAACAAATAAAATTTTGCAAAACATACCTTTTTAATATGCTTTAAATAAGTTTCAAAATGTAGATATGAAATATCTGGTAAATAGGTAGGAGGTAAACAAGCAGAGTCAATGAAATTATCACCCCATGTTTTAGTGAAAAGATCTAGTTCTCTTTTAGCCTTACGAGGATCATTTAAGACAGCAGGCAAATTTTGAGAAGAGTTGAAAATGGTCCATTGATATTTATCATCTACAACATTTGGTTGAGGATTTGACTGATTAGCAGTAAAGATATGTGCATACTTTTGACGAAGATTTTCAACAAACTTGTCTTCTTGAGAATGATCATCATCAACTAAATTAAAGATCAAATTAATTTTCATTATTATTTACACAAAATCTACATTATTGTTCATTTTAATTGATTTATCAATATACAATGATTTTTAAAACGATAAATATTTGAACATTAACCCACTGATTGTTCTGTACAGTAAAAGTCACATTTTAACCTGCGGTCTTTTCTGCATAGCAAAACTGGTTTTTCCAATAGATAGAGAAATAGAGTACAGAGAAGAAAAATTCTCTCAATTTCACCCATTTGCTAAACTGCCAGTGGGTTTAATAATAAAAAGAGTTACTTCAACTAATCTAATTAAATCAGGTATATTGTGATCTCTGATCAGTAATGACATAGTAGTCAAGGCACTGAGCAGCCACTTTGATGGACTTGGTGAAAGTTTGAAGGTCCCTTTACTTCAGAACAGTGGGTACCAGTTTATCTAAGTAATGGCAGCCAGTGCACAATGATGCACCTTCTTCATTACCATCATCATGCAAATGGTCTTAAAACTGCAGAGCCTTAACCTCTACAAGCCTCAAGACTTAGAGTTGGCTGTTGCAGTGATGCTTTAGTTTGTAGTAAGTAAAAAAAAGCTGATCCACAAAATTAGCACAATGTCAATAAATGTTTTTCTTTTTTTTTAAATATGGACAAAAACAATATAAATAGATTCAGGAGTGTTTGATGCAGAGAACGGCAGCAGTATGCCCTCCTCAATAATTAAAAATCTCAATAAAATAATGGTGGTTCAAAAGCACTAAAATTTGACTTGAACCACCATAAAATAAATATTTTTAATTCCCCAGACCAGTAATTGATGTTAAAATATGGTACTCCACATTTTTTTATTTTTTCCTTTTCGTTATTTTTTAATTTATTGTTTTGGTTTGTGTTATTGTCATAAAATAGCATACTCTATCGTAATTGTGAACATTACACATACTTTTTATAACGTAATGTAATTTACTTCATTAACTTTTCTTCATAAAAAAAACTAAAGTGATATGTCAACAGACCAGTAAAAATGTGTAAGGACTAGTAATATCTTTTAGTCTTTGGGCCACAAACTTAATTTCACCCACTATGGTGGGTTAACTAGGTTTGTTACTTTTCTGGGGATATTTCCGTATCGTAGTCTGTTGTGTCTACTACAATCGCCAAGGTGCCAAATAGACTTTAAACTTGCAAAATGTTTTTAAAAACAAAACCTGTAGATATGTACCCGGGGATGGCTACAAGTTATACTCTTCAAGTTGGTCCCTTACTGCGATATTTTTTTAGTTTCTCGCCGGTCACAGCCTAGAAGTTGCCAAGACGTGACGATTATTCTACCACAGCTCAAGATACGGAAATCTGCCCACTTTACAATATTAAATCACCTATTTGATATACAATCAAAAGTAACTTGTAGAAAATGTGATTTACTACAAAAGTGTTTCAATAATAATATATCAAACGAAGCGAGTTAACTATGTTAAATATTAACTCTTCATACTAAAAACAGCTAGTTGGTGGGGATTTAAAATAATAAGCTAAGCGAAAAAGAATTATGTGCATAAACTATTATTGATTTCCCCTTTATCGAAATTAAAATTATTTCGTCCATAGCGTGATATTCGTATTTTAATGCACACTACATACATTAAACTCACCAGTAAATGTTAAGACGTGATGCTTAACAACATGAAATTCATAATCTTGATCATTTACCCCTTCAAGTGGTAAAGAACCACATATGTTATTGTTACCGTAGCAACAAACATATGATCCCCCTTCTTTCTTGCAGTGATTTAAACGTAAGTGAAGTCTGAATTCTTGGGCAGTTTGAAATTTAGTGTCTATACATAAATTACAGCGCTTCCATGCAGCAACTGACGACCTGGTTTCTGATGTCATAGTTGCATTAATAAAAGTCTACAACGAACATTTCTATTTATCTTTACAAATATTGCCATTGCAGCTAAAATTTAGATTTTTAGACAGCTAACAGAAGTGCCAGCTAAATCATTACAGAATTGTAAACAAACAAAACTAAAAAAGACTCATTTACACAGCTTATTTCCTCATCCAAATTTCGATACGATTCGATTTAATGCACAGTTTGGTTGGTTTCATTTAAATCTGAAAGACACGTCAATGCGATTCCATTTGCACGGGCGTCAAGAGCAATAGCCATGTTGTTGTAGTCGTTAATTTACGTCGCACTGGAGCTGCACATTGGGCTATTAGCGACGGTCTGGGAAACATCCCGGAGGATGATCCGAAGACATGCCATCACAATTTTGATCCCCTGCGGAGGGGATGGCACCCCCACTTCGGTAGCCCGACGACCTGCGCGCGAAGTCGAGTACTTTACGGTAGCACAGTTTAACGAGGAACAATACCGCACACCCTCGGTCCCTACGCAGACTGATCCAAGTGGTCACCCTCCCGCACACTGACCGTAGTCAGTGATGCTTGACTTCGGTGATTTGCTGGGAACCGTGTCGCAACGATCAGTCCACTGCGGGGCGCAATAGCCATGCAGTGCGGACGTTTGGACTAAAGTGTCATTCTCGCTGTATGTAGTTAACGTACTCATATGATCGACATCGGGAAAATATAACAATCTGATTGAAGAAATCTATTTTTCCGCGAAAGGCTCACCGCATCTTTTTTTCTCTTGACAATGATTGGGGGTGAGGATCCTCTAAGACTTTAGTTCTGAAAATGCAGCAGATTCGAAGTTACTTCAGCAATTAAATGTCCTACCTAGACACAGATATGGCCTACAGAGTTACAACTTAACTGGTTAATTACTCTGGCGAACATTTTCACTTTCAACAGAAAACTGTCAACCAGACGAGCTCTATGTGGCTGTTCGTTGTTGCCCATTGAAATTAAATCAGAGCCAAATACATCTCTGAAAAGGGGACACACAGCTACAATAAGCACCTGTCAAAGACATGGAGAATTGAGGGGATTCTATTATCGACTATGTCAACCTTCATCTATCAAAAGGTACCTCGTGATGGAATCAAGTTAGTATGTCTTATATATGTACTAGGGCAGGGGTGGCGAACCAATGGCACGCGTGCCATTTATGGCACGCCTCATAATATTTTGGGCACGCCACCGATCACGAAGTTCACTGTGAAGCAATTTACCAATTAAATTAAAATTCACAAAAAAACACAAAAAAATAAACAATTATTAACAAAAAAATTACAATTAATGCCAAAAAACAATTAATTACCATAGAAAACAAGCTAACAATAAATAACTAGCAAAAAAAAATTAACAGACCTGTTTAAAATAACATCTTACAACCTAATATAAGTTATTTGTCATCTAATCTGCAACAACGGAAGTCACACTGATGTTACTTTAAGTTGAATTTCGCGTATAACTGAGACATTGCGAAATGTATTCTTTTTCATAGTAAATAAAGAGTTATGAGTTGATAGTATTTACTGTTATTATTTTCCCAATAATCACGAAGTCAAAATTGTTTGACGGCACGTCTATGATCAAATTAAACAATTTTTTTGAAAAAATGGCACGTTGGTGCATAAAGGTTCGCCACCCCTGTACTAGGGAATTGACCTTTAATATTTATAGTGGTAGTTACGCCACATTACTCCCCTTCCAGAATTTTATCTGTGATAGAATTCGATGAATGGATATCACTAATTGATTCATACTGAAATTTTTCTTCCAGGAGACTTTATTTACTTCACTGGATTTCATATTTTCTTTTTTTTTTTTTTTTTTTTTTTTTTTTTTTTTTTACAGTTTATTTTTAAGCAAATCAACTGTTTAATGTGGATCATCCATCAATATTGGCAAGTTCTTATCATTTCCGCAGATCACCATTGTAGGAAGGTACCTCAAGATAGAATCGAGTTAACATGTCTTATATACTAGGGAATTGGCCTTTAATATTCATAGTGGTAGTTACGCCACAGATTCATCTATCTCCTACATATACCATTAACCCTTCGCTGTTGTAACAGTCGATTTCTCTGTTACTTAAAGCAGATAGTGAACCTGTAGTTAAAATTATTCATATTTCCGTATAGAGAAAACCAGGGATCGCCCTCCCATACTCCAGAAGTTAACCATTATGAAAGCGAATGTATGATAGCTATGAGCTATGAATTTGAGAAATCTCGGCCTATTGGCGCGAAGCGCCACTCACCGATTCATCGGAATTGTGTTGGCATAAGTTGGGAAGGCATAATTAAATCAAACAATTTAAATAATAGGATAAGTTGGAGAAAACTCCATTGTCAAGAACATCTAATAAAGAGTAATGCACATAATAACGAGCACGAGTAAATTGAATTCAAAGCATTGGACTATTTACAACAGATAATTATTTACATGTATATACAGGGTTAGAATATGAATATAATTAGTTGATATGTACATAATTAGTATACCTCTGTTATTATAGTGACCCGGCCGTCCCGGTTAAAACCGCTCGTGCCGGGTTGCTCACTATTCTGAGAATTAACGACAGTGTACCTCCCCCGGATCGGACCCCCGAAAGGGTTGCTCTGTCACCGAGGTTGTTACATGCCGGTGTTTAAGCTGTGTGTTTGTCGTGTGTTGTATTTATTGAGTTTGATTGTAATATTTTGATATTAGGCAATCTGAGGTTAGGAAAGCTGTGAGTGGACTGATGCTAGCATTATCCCTGATAATTTCAATGTCAAAGATTTTGTTGAAGTTAGCTGCGTTGCAATCTTTCGCATCCTTGTAAAATTTAGTGTTAATTTTCGCCATATATTGGTTGATATCATCAATTTTTAGGTCTTTTTTGATGGATTTGTTGCTGATCGCCCGTGGGGCGCCCAGCATGGTTCTTAGTAATTTTCCTTCAAAATTTGATAGTTTCTTCCTTAAATTGTTGGTAAGGGTAGTTAATACTGGGCTGCCATAGGTCAGTATGGGTCTTATAGCTTGGAGATAAATTGATCTCTTATTATTCAAATCTAGTTTGGAGTTCTTATTCAGTATAGCATATAGGGCGAAAAACGCTCCTCTGCTTCTCTTTATAACGTCGTCTATATGCTTGCTCCAGCTTAAGTTGAATGAGATGATAATACCTAGGTATTTCACTTGTTTCACTGGTGAGATGTCTATACTGAATAGCGTAATATTCGGTATTTTCTCATATTTAATTTTGCTATTGATTACCATATACTGGCTCTTGTCAGGGTGTAATTTTATCCTCCATTTGGAGCACCAATTCTCCACTGTGGTCAGTTTTCTCTGCAGTAAATCTACTGCTCTTTTTGTGTTGATGGATTTCGTTATTAATGCAGTATCGTCTGCGTACAGAGCGACTAGCTCGTTATGATTACTGCCATCCACAGGGAAGTCTGCAGTATACAAAATGTACAGTAAAGGGCCAAGAATTGATCCTTGTGGAACTCCTGCTCTTATTAGTTTGTAGTCAGAGAAAGTGTTATTTAATTTGATTCTGAAGAATCTATCCTTCAAGTAGGAGTCTAGGAGGAGTAGTATGCTGTTTGAAATATTCATTTCGTTGAGTTTGACTATAAGGCCCCTATGCCATACCCGATCGAACGCCTTAGCGACGTCGAGTAGGATAAGGGCCATTGTCTCTTTTTTGTATTTTCCACTACTGATAAATTCCATTAAATTTATAACTTGTTTAGTGGTTGATAGTTTAGCACGGAAGCCGTATTGCTGGTCTGGAAGATTTTGTAAGCTGGTGTGTAGNGTACTGTTGGAATTGCTTTTTTTATATTCCTATATCAAATTGCTTTTATGTAATACATTTTGTTCTTATTTTATATTTTTAAAATTAAGACCATTAAATTTTTAAAATTGGAAATTCGATTTTTTATGCTTTTTAACAATTTTGCTTTCATTCAAAATTGAAAAGCAAACTTTGATTTTGTTTAAAAAAATCATATTTAATTTAATTAAAAAACCGCATTTAGTTTAATAAAACGCTATAAACATTGTTTCGTTGAGAATAACTGAAAATATGTCATCATTTAAAGTATTTTGGTTTAAATAAACCATTATTTTTCAATCAATTAAAAAAATTTCTTCGAAGAAAATATTTTATTAGGTTGTTTTGATAATTCTTTCTACTTTTATGAGAGACTTTAGCAGATTCTTTAAGATCGGCATTATCTGCATTGCATTAAAATTAAACTAATTTCAAATTCCTTGGTTTCACTGACAAAAATGTTACATGTTGTAGTTTTATATACTTAAGAGAGAAAAAAAAGAAAATATGTTAATTCAAAAAGCAAGGAAATATCACGATTGGGTTGAGAATGCAATTAATCTTCTTTTAAATTTACTATTTCATTCTTATCTTATATGATAACCACATTATATTGAGCGGAGCTAAGACATCAAACCCGTTGCACATTTATTCTGTCTTATTTATTTGACTATCTTTGTTGTTTTTGCAACACTAATTTATATAAACAAAAGTAATATTTATTCTAATACAAAAAATTAACCTTAACTTATACTTCAAATATTAAAATGACGAAGAAATATATTTGATACAAACGTTTAACTAAAATATTATTATTAAAAGCAGCTTTAATTAGAAAAAAAATATCATATTTTCAAAAATGGCGCAATTTGTTTCCATAACATTTGAGAAAAGAGATAGTGTTGAGCGCACTTAATATAGTGTTTTTTTTAAATTTTTTTTTTATATAAATAAAACTGTTATAGGATCATCAAAGTAATTATCTTGTGGTAATAACTTTCTGAGAACTTTTTTCATGCATTATTTTTCTCAGTTTATAGCATACATTTTTGAAAATTTTAATACTGAAACTATAAATATTGCTGATGTAGGAAAGGAATTTATCCGACCATCGATCAGAATTACATTTAATCATTTCTTCAAACCATCGACCATCAGAATTACATTTGAATATTTCTGTTTATCAATTGAATTAATTTATTTTCCGTTTTCAATATTGGAACAAGATGTGTAAAACATTACACTTAAGATTAAATTAATTCAAGTTTCCACTTTTTTTTCTTTCTAGTTTTGAGACTTATTATCTTTTTCCATTGTGAATATGATTTTCTCTGCAACCAATATTTAAGATATTCATTGAAATATTTTGTTCAAAGCTATTGTATTTTTCAATATAGAAATTCAAATCACATAAAATTCATTGCCATGACAAACCATTAAAAAGGTTTTCTTCTTATTTTTCGTTTTGGAAAAATAAGAAAAAACCTTTTTGGAATATTAAGAAATATTAGTTTCTTGTCATAATTTTTTATCATATATAAATACATGACATCATAAATACGTATATTTATTTGTTATTTTGTCTGTTCAGAAGTTTCGATAGGCAAAATATTCATGAATGAATTCTTCTCAAAATATTACTATATTTTTAGGACCCTGTACAACAAATACCATTTTGTACTAGAACTTATTTATCTTACATTGCTATGCTATACAGACAAATGAGGTAGTATTTCGTCTGTATTTTAAATCACTGAACCAAATAAGACAAAATACGAAACAACAGTGCTTATATTTGAAAAGTTGAAATGTTTCTTTTTTTCATGTGTGTGTACAAAAAGTACTGTCTTTGAAATGCACTCATTATGAAGAAGACCATCATAACTTCAAAACTATTTATCCTATCAGCTTGAATTACATCTCATTTAATTATGTATTAAAACTTTGATCGAAAATCTTTCCTTACGTGATCTACTACTTAATTCTAGAAATATCTACAAGCTTTTCTTGAAACATTTGAAATGTAAATTAATTTGCATTGCATCACAAAAGTTTATTTTTTAATTCGATAAAACAAATGTTATCAAGCAATTTTGCATA